>NW_026999408.1:349999-699999 GCF_037126465.1 Ornithodoros turicata
GGACAGAATAGTTGAAATACGGTAGCCGCCGAGAAAGTCACACGGCGGTCGGATTGTGAGCAAGATCCATGAAGTCTCATGCTCATGAAAGCTCATGAAGTCAAGTCAACGCTCAAGAAGTTGGACAGCATTGACACAACTTTAAAACGCGAAATTTTGACCTTCCCAGGCACAACCGCCTGCAAGGGGCTTCTGAGTCCGAATTTTCCCGTCAAACTTGATGCCTTCTCAAACAGTCCCACATCATCGTCATCATCATCTCTGCGTGTCCTGCTCCCGCACTTTTTCAAATAATCATAACATCTAAATAAGTCACCCACGCAACTTTCTCATCGACAGCGAGAGCGTCCCAGAGTGCCGGACGCACGAAGGGACAGCGCAGGCGTCAAGACGCCGCGATAAGAGAATGCGTATAAGGGGTGTATAGTATATGGACGGCATGAATGGATTCTTCTCCCCCCTTTCGAGGGGTCACGATCGCGGATCTGTCGGCATGCGGCAGGATACCAGGTGCGCGCGGGACAAGCGTAAACCACGAAGCAAGTAATCAATTGGCGCGCTCAAAGAGGATCTCCCTCCTTTGTCTTCAGGTTGGCTAGCGTTCGCCTCTTGGCACTAATATTGTGACGTTAAACGATTTACATGATTCTTCATTGAACTGGTAACCGTGTGCTCTCTCTTCATCCGTGACCGAACCAATATTTGTTTATTTCCTGCCTTTTTTCGTCACTTATCTAAGGACATTTAGAAGAAAAAGGAAGGGGCTAACGGGATAGTGATGAAATCTTGGATTCTGCGGTCTGAATATAGTGTATGAGTCTGTTGGTGTTTGGTGCGGCCGGTGGTCTTTGTTTCTGTTCTGCGTCCTCTAGGCTCTGTCAAGCTTAATAAAGGGGATGTGACGCCTTAATAGATGTGGTTCACTGCATCATGCACCAATTATAAATGCACGTCAACGTATTGAGGAAATCTCGGACATCACGCAGGAACAAAAGGTCACTCTTATTGACTCTCGTAATCACGTGACCACTGCTTCGGTGACATCATCCGCGAAGATGCCTTACGATTAAATTGGGAGCAGATTTACACCAAAAGTGAGTGAGCAAGATGGCTTCCGTGGTATCAGAGAAAGATGAGTTTCGACATTGGCGATGCCCATGCCCTTTACATTTATGGGGCATACCTCGGGGGCGAATGTGTCGTGATCCATTAAATAAATTTCATTTCAGATCAGACATATCTTGGAACATAATGCGTTTTTACCAATATTTTCATAGATGGTGTCAGCTGTGCATGGATACTGGATATCTCCAGGAAACTCCCGCGACAAAGTACTTTAGGGTAAAAGCCTTTGTTTTCTACAGATTGTAGTCTTGCTCCGGGAATGGTGCTCTATTCTTCGTCGTCTGCGTCGCTTCTAGGTATAACAAATTATACGGGTTGTTACGTACGTGTGAAACTTAAAAGAAGGTCTGAGAAAGCTCCGCGGAGCTTTAAAATGCCTTTAAAATATGCCTTAAAATATATATATACAGGGTGTTCAAAATTAAGCTTTCACTAGCACTTTATAAATAGGCGAACAAAAGAAAACTGGCTGCATTTTTTTCTGTTCCTTGAGTAAGAAACAGGTGTTACATAATTAGCAGCACCTGTTTCTTACACAAGCAGCGTAAAGTTATCATCCGGTTTCCTGTCATCGCTGTGTTTGCGTAGCGCTCGTGAAAGCTTAATTTTGAACACCCTGTATATGTATACCTTAAAATATGCCTTTAAAATATGGCAGTTACGCTGTATCAAGTATACTTGATACAACGTAACTGCCATATATTTAAGGCATGCTCGCCATTCGTCATTGTCAATGTCCTGACGTTCTTATTGGGCAGACGTACAAACGTGTACCTATACGCTCATTGGCTGTTGAATTTTCGCTCCATCAGCTTTCCACCTTTTCCAACAATACAGCGACATTTATCTCCCGCCGTGCATATACGCGAAATATAAGGGAAGAAAATCTGCCGAACGCGCCCATAGTGCCAATCAAGCTCGTGTCCCATTGTTGGACAGGGCTGGGACCGCGCGGAAAGACGAGAGCTGTCAGTGGGGGTCGACAGCTTCTCGTGCGCACTTGCGCCTCGCGCATTTGCATGTCAGCATCTCGTATATCACCGTATGCGTATAGCGAGAGTCAAAATCGGCGCATATGTCCAGACATTGAAGAGGAAACGTCGCCCCTTCCGACCGATGATCGACGAGTTATCCAAGCGCCCGGGTATTATTATGCGAACGTATACGGTTCGCTATAACACGGTGACCTATACAACCGATTTGAATCGCGCGAGCTCAAATCGCAAACATATTCATCCCCCCCCCTCCCTTGCTTTCGTATACGCACGAGCCAATCAGGTATTTAATGTTAGTCAAAGGTCAGCCATGTCTGGGCTGCTCGCAGTCGAGGCACGGGAGAAACATGACGATGGAACTGCATATTGTTATATGATGTGTGCAACGTAGTTTTTAAAGTGTAAACTGATAATGGAAGGTCATCACCGGAGCGCGAGTTAGAAAACTGAATGTTAAGTGCCATCCTTTATTCCTTAGCTTTATTTCTTTATTTTTTTAAATAAAATTTGCATGGATTTCGCAGTACATGTTAATAAGGAACACGCGCGCATATGTGGAGCATGAACTTTCAGCGGATGCAAAGTTGCATAAAAGTTCATTTTACGTGCCATTGTTTGCAGACGCATACTCACGTACCCTCTGATGAATACAAAATGTCGAATTAATTTGAGAGAAAGGGCAGTTAGTTTGGAAGCAGCTTTGCTTGCGACATTCGCACGTGCCGGAAGAGATACTCGAGAAAATGTTAGCCGAGATCTGTCGGAGCAGGTGGCTTGCCTATACTGATGAACATATATATAGCGAGGGTATCTCGTTGTCGTTCTAAAATACGTAATGTTCGTGTTATCGCGGTCATTTAAGTTAAATTGTCGAGCATTGTGCCAACCTTTAGGCAGCGTTCACACGGGGCAACTTTTTGCAGCAACTATGAGCAACTTTGGAGTTGCTGTCAGCCGGCAACCTCCAGCAACTCGAGTTGCTCCGAGTTGCTGCGAATCGCTCCCGGACCGAAAACTTGAGAAGTTGCTCGTGCATCGGCCAATCAGAGAGGGAAGCATTGCCACGTGACTCCCGATGGCGTTGTCGATTTCGTTCGTGGGTTCATAGGTTCAAATCCTGGAGGTGCAGCTAAAAAATAACTTTTTCTTTTTTACGAACTTCACGGAAACATATCAGTTGCCACTTCTGGACGGCAATAATGATCTATTGGAGCAATAAAACTGACTGAAAGTTGATAAACAGCAGCTAAAGAAAAGATTCCACCAGTTCGATTCGAACCCACATTGTCCGGTCGCCATAAGGTTGCTTGTGGGTGGAGCTACAGAGTTGCTGCGTGTGAACGCGGACTAGAAATTGCTCAAAAGACGTTGGTTTGAGTTGCTTCGAGTTGCTGGGAAAAGTTGCCCCGTGTGAACGCCGGCTTAGCCTTAAATGGAACTTACGTTTCAATTTGTTTTTCCTATAAGCCGTTGAAGGAAGATCTGAAAACCGGTAAGGCTTTTCTAATAACCTTGTCACACGGGCAGTCTTCAACGACCATTGAAACCAATGACCATTGGAAATGCACGTAGCGCCACCAAGCGTGTAACGCGTCAACTTATCCAAGAGCATTGGATCGAATGTTTCCTGACTGGTTAACACATTACACGCTAGGTGGTGCCACCTGCATTTTCAATGGTAATTGATCTCAATGGTCCTTGAAGACTGCCCGTGTGACAAGGGTATAAGACAGTGTTGTCGAGCACTGATCGGGGATAGGTCCCATTCTCCAGACGTCAGCTGTACACTCTAAGAAAAAAAAAGGTAGAATTTTCTACCCAAAGTTGCAGCAGGACGGTACTTCTACCATTTCGTGCCAATCCTCACGTGACTTCTCCCTCGTGGGTATATGCGGTGGCGTCCCTTTCCCTTCCTCCTCTCTCTCACGTTTGCTCTATAAAATAAAATGGTAGAATTTCCTAACCCAAGCTGGTGGACCGACAGTTTCTACTCTGCAGTTATACCCAAAAGGTAAAACATGTTGGAATAGAAATGTGGTTGCAATGCAGCTCTACCGAAACGGGTAGAAAATCGTACCTTTTTCTCTTATAGAGTGTAGACGTTATGTTGTCGAGGCACTGCGCATTCGCACATGCTCCACAAGTTGTGGTGCGCTGAAAATCTTACATTTCAGAACGAATTTTTTTAGAACGTGTTGATGAGTTCGCAGTGTGCCATAGAAAATGCGTCAAAAAGTTTGAGCACACCGGAAGCGCTCTACAAAAATCTTGCGATAAAACAAGCCATCACGCGCCATCATCAAAGAACAGCAACATGATGTCAACACGTCGAACACCATCACATCAAAGGATTAGGGCGATCGGCTTATCATGATTACGGAAAGGTTGTCGTGATATGCAAACACTCTACTACTACTACAAGATAATGCCAGGAGCACACTGTTGCATTTTCATGCATAACGGCTGCGGCGCGGTTGTCACGGCAACGGAGCACGGCGAACCAAAAAGCCTACGCATACTGCAAGAGTTATAGGCTCGACCGAGCTCAGTGGCGTTCCCGGTTGCGGCATGTCGACTCTCCCGGATGCTGTCACTGCGGTGCTCCAGAAGATCTAGAGCACATTCCTCTTCTTTGCCCACACTACCAACCTCCCCACACCGCACTCTCCGGGTCTCTTAATCCGCTGCACATTCGCGCCCTCTCTCTCTCAAAATTGCTTGGTCCCTGGCCACATCCAGCCCACCAATGCTCTGCCCTCAAAGCTCTTTTGACATTTTTTTTGGACACCATCGGACTTGGATCCTAATAGACGATTTTAAAAAGATGCGCGCGCCACCAAGCGCGCGCGTAAAGCAGCATGGGAACTTTGAGGGACACTGCTCCATCGACTGCTTCGGTTATGGTTTACACCAGCAGACGCTTCCGCTGTGCACACCGGGAATGTTGTTGTTCTTCTTCTACCTCCGCCTCTGGTCATCTCGTAATGCTCTAGGACGCTCCAAGTTCCCATGAGCCCTTGCGTGCCACAGGTGGCGCTTGCTTTTTTAAAAAGGTCTATTGTGAAGGGGCTCGTTATTTCATACCCCACATCACCACCAGCATTGGGGGTAGCGCATCGCCGCTGGCGATGAAACTCCCTGTTCATTATCTCAAAATAAAGTTGCTGTTGTTGTTGTTGTTGTTGTTGGACTCGGCCGCACTCCATGCGGTACGGATTACTGGGAGGTGATGCAGGTTCGAATCCCGACACCGCTGTCTGAGGTTTTCTCCAGGTTTTCCGGCAGATTACCCAGACGAATGTCGGCACAGTTCCCCCTGAAGTCGGCCCAGGACGCATACTAACCTCCCCGCCCCCTGTCTCCCACTCCTTCCTGCTGTCCTCTCTTTGCATCTGTCCACCTCTGTACGCTGCTCATAGGCACAGTTGCTACGCGGTGCTAACACGGAATGAAAAAGAAAAAAAAAAGCAACGGGTTACCTTCGGCTATATATACGCAGCTGACCAAAGAGCGAAGGCGCACCAGAGAGTGGAAATAGATCGCTAGATAAATAGACGTAAAGCAAGAGTGGAGTGTCATGGTGGAGGGGAGAGGAGGAATTATTACTCAAACACAGGCGTTTTTCGTATCAAAAACCCATGTGTCTGAAAAGATTATCGTAAAACACAACAACCGCATCGGCACTCGATTCGAGTTGCAGTGTAAACTACACTGTAAAAAAAAATAATAAAAATAAAAGAAAGAAAAAGATGTACAGTAACTCCTTTTTGGGGTGTACACCCTTGCCACATATATTACTCCCTTTGCAGCGTACAATTACTCTCCAGTAGGAAGTCAAAGGGTCTCCTCGCTCCCTGAAGGGAGTGAGGAAACTACGTTTTGAGAGTATAATTGTACTTCTCCATAAGAGAGTGATATACTCGTATGTGGCAAGGAAAAGGAGTTAAAGGACACCCTTTCTTTTAATAGTGTAGGCATAATACTTCATGATTAGTACCGTGACGATTCACACAGATTTTGGTCAATCATTTTGTTATATGGCTGTTATCAGGGTAACCCGGGCCAAAGGCTGCGTGTCGTCGAGAACCGCGACGAACGTAAGCATGACGTCACGTCGCAGTATATGCGCGTCATGCGAGCACACGAGACGACAATTTGAACTAATTTCGCTGCAGTCACGTGGTGTTTGGCTGCCGAGGTGAATGTCCCCGCACCTGCACTTCCTGAGCTCTGGTAAATAATGACATGACAAGCTTGTGTACAGCTGGAGAATACATGGTCTCTCGATTACAGTGTACCTCAAACGCCTCTCCCATGCGTTTATGTGGTACCGATACGTGTACTTTTAGCCGCAGCCTTAAAGCACGTGCGCATGTTATGTCACAATGGGCAAACAGTACATATTCGACATAAGTTGTAAAAGCGGGATCTATGTACAGGGTGCGTCATTAAAAACTGACCGCAATTTTTAAAAATACAAGCCGCACTTTTTCCTGCGCAAATTGTGGTGCCTGTATCTATTTCTTGCATGGCCTACTCAATATTCGTTTTAATTCGGCTCATATAGTGCCGTCATTAATGAGTTACCATAATTAATTAGCTTAATTAATGGGAATTGGTGCCTAGTGTAAATTACAGTGTTGTAGCGCATAGTCATGCGATGTGCTTTCCATCAAAGTTCAACTTCCAGAGACATTCTGTAAGGCAATAAAAATTATTGAAAAAAACGAGCCTATGACGTGCGGCCGCTTTTTCGGGTTCCTCTCGCATTGCTCCCTCTCTCAGTTCTTCTGGCTGGCGTGTGTTATTTGGTGAAACGATTGATTGATTGATTGATTGATTATTTAAAAGAAAACCAGGGAGAAATTGAACTTGGTGAAACGTATATCCACGATAAGACTAAACTATATAATTTAGTTTGACTCCTAAGGTTTATGGTTATAGTTTGCTGCACTTTGCATGCATAACATTTACACAACCTGCATAGGAACAGCCCAAGACAGGTCTGGGACAAACCTCAACCAGTCTCAGGTTCTGTTCAATGCTTAACGTAATATGTTATATTCAATTAAATGCGAACAATATTTTTTTAAAGATGAGACGTGAGGCTTAGACGCAGAAATGCGAACTTGAATTTTTGATGTTCTGCAGGCAACTTCGTAACGGCGTCAATAAACTGTTCGCAGAACCCTTCGTTTGTTTATTATTATTATTTTTTTAATGATGCATGTTTAAAAAAAATCAAGTTTACGTAAAAAAGAAAGAAAGAAAAGCATACCACTCTTGTGGCGTTTGATCAGTGATGGTGATAACAGTAACACTTTAGTACCTGATTAACAGCTTGTGGGAACCGCTGCCTTACCCTGGGGCCCGTTGGCAGTGTATAGCTGTATACTTTATAAGTAAGTGGCGTCTCAACGCTCCGCGTCCTATTAATTGCATGGTAATGAAACGGGGTGGCCTTCCCCGCAGAAAGTGCACTGATAAGGGATGAACGTTTTGCTGTAAACAGTTAATATCGGCTTACTGATAACTGGGGCGGGTTAAAATTCGCGAAAAGCTCGCTGCATCTTGTATGAGAAGTGACCGTGCTTGAACCTCCCATGAAACCTCCTTAGGGTATATAATGTAAGCGCAGAGAAGTGTCAAAAACAAAGAAAAGTATCTGTGCATAACGACTAGTAGAAAGCTGCAACAAAAAAAAAGAAAAAAGAAAAAAAAGATTCAATTTTATGTCGCATCTTGATAGTCAAGATAATTTTTTTTACGCTATAGTAAGCGTTGTAGAGATGTTTTTTCTGCCTTCTCTGGCAGCAGAAGGTCTGTTAGGTGTGTTTTCCTGTTTTTGACGTCTGAAAATTTCTACCACTGCTTTTATTAGCCATGCAGAGGCGCAAATGGACGATAGACGAGCCTCGTCAACATGACGCCATTGACTATGACGCCGCCGCCAGACGGCAGCAGCGTATAGCGCGGTATTTGTGTATGTAACACGCTGCGCTCCGCGAAGAAACGTCAGTGAAGTTTCGACACTTTCGTGCAGACTGCGCTCACTTTACGGAATATGACGCGAGAAAAAAAGAATAAATAAAAAAAATGAATAAAAAGACGAGTGTCTAAGAAAGAACACAACCCAGAAAACCTGCCTGCCTCTTCACGGCTTCTTGTATATGCGAACTGATTCAATTAAGAGGGAGCCGTCGTTCATCAAAAACCTAAACACAATATTTTACGCGATAGATTCAACTTGTCTTTGAGCGCAATATCCTCGCACCCGGCGCAACTCCTGTTGGCGCCAATAAAAACTTATTAAACGGTGAATGGTCGTGACGCGCGAGTGCCGCTACCCCTGCCGCCGTATATCTTCTCCAGTGTGACAAGACAAGCGAGCTTCAAAAGTTGTTTGCCCCCCACTTTTTTTCTTTCTTTCTTTTTTTTCTTGCACGCGTTCTTCCTCAGTGGCAAAAAGTGAGACCGCTTCACGAAGCTGTTATTCATCGGGTGGATCCGCAGAATAGGAGTCTCGCTCTTGCTGATTCATAGATGGCTGTTAAAGTCACCATTCTGGAGCAACGCAGTTATGAATTATAGCTACCTTTCTTACAAGGAGGTAATTAAGTTAGGCGGGAGAATGTTTTGCCCTGAGCGCGTGCGCGAAGCATTTGGAAGTGAGACAGGGAACCATCTTGTTTGTTACCGGCGTGAAAGAAAGAGAACGACTCGTGGCATATACGACGACGCAACGAGAACTTATCATATAGTGTTGTCTGCCGCTAATCAGCAAGCTCAAAAGCAGGCGATATTGGTGTCGAAGAAGTGACGATCAGGAGAGCGGCGGTAACTCTTCTGAAAGTTAGGACCCAACAGATCCTACGACCCAAGCGAATCTCGACTACCTTCTATAATAGCTGTTTAAAAGCGAGCAACGCGTGCAATAGACGAGTTCAGAAAATCTCAGTGCTCTTTGCGCACGCATTGCATCCTGGGCGCTTGCTGAGCGAGGAACGAAGAATAATCCTTCACATTTCGCTTTCGCTGACATTGACACGTCGTGGACAATGGACTGGTAGGGGAGAAATCGGGACAGTTTGGAGGCCACCCGTTTTTCGTATTAGTAAACTCCCACAGTTCAAAGCGGTGCTAAGCACTCTGGGATTTTCTGAACTCGTCTATTGGTAACATTACACTTTGCGAAAACTGTACACCGTACTTTCCAACCCACGGCGTATACTGGATGCAAGACAGCTATTTACGTGTAAACTGACCTTGGGAATCCTGCGTGTGTATATAAATTAAATCATTCTCCCTGTTTGGCAAAGCATTGCACGAATGTTGTAATCAATTTGAACTGCAGCATAGACTGCATTCTCGCACGAATTGTTGCCAACAATGAACTCTAAATAATGGAACAGTGTGCACTATACTGTTGACGTTCAATCAATTTCCTCAAACAATGCCTACGATGGAAAATACCAGAATTGTTGAATGAATACCCAATTATTTTTGAGCTTTTGCAAAGCAATGCTTCCAGACACAAAGCTTTTTTTGTGTGTGTCCGTGTTATCACCGTGAAGCAGCTGTGGCTATGAGCGGAATACAGACGTGGACAGAGGGAGAGAGGACAGCCAGGAAGAAGTTGGGGACAGGGGGTTAGTATGCGCGCCTTGGGCCGACTTCAGAGGTAATTATATGCCGACATTCGTCTGGAAAGTCTTCGGAAAGCCCCAGACAGGGGGTCTTAAGAAACAACAAGGGGGGGGGGGGGGAGGGGTCTTAAGAAAATTTCGTGCATTGCGGCACAGCAAATTCCAGAAGACAGGGTTTTTACCTCGGACACAAAGTAATTAAAACGACTAAAGCTGCTTTAGTAGACGTAACGTAGTAAACTAAAGCAAAGAATGGGAGAAGTCTAGCACTCGCAAGTGAATGAAATAAGTATTTAATGAGATTGAAACATTTATTTTACTGAAAAACACGTCCTTCATCAGGTGCGATGCATTGACCACTTGGTAGAGATATTTATACTAATGTGCATCAGAGAAAGGGGACAAAGGAGGTGGTGGAGGAAATACAAATTCTTATCAGGACTGAAGGCGCGAAAAAGAAAATACAAAAGAAGACGATGTACACTAGGAGTGTTACAGGAGACAAAAACCGTTGAGAGACCTCAGGTGAGCGAACATGGTAAAGAAGACCGCTGGGAGCAATATTACACTGCTGGGGTTTCAGAAAAGATGAACAACGGCAGCACTCTTGTTCTGCTTCTCGTAGCATGCATTCTAACGTAAAGAAGCTGAGAAAAGGCTATAGGTTATTAGGAGTTTTGCAGAAGTAGTGCATTCTTAAAATGGGTAAAAAAAAGATAAAAAAGTATTAAGCGAAGGAAAATACAATCTGGAGGAATTGTAACATGTCTCTTGAGAACCGGTAGTACCATAATTTCCAGTAATGTGGTGTAGAGATGGTATGCCACTTATGGTCTCATTGATTCATTGTCACCTCCTAGAGAAGTTCATGTTGTTACATGTTCATGTTCATATTGTTACATGTTGTTACATGCATAATGTAAAAACCCGAAACTATAGGGAACACGAAGGGACAGACACAACACGAAGTCTCACCCTTCGTGTTGCCTAGTCTTCGGGTTCTACATTGTGCATCAACGTCACCAGCTCACTTGCTTCTTAGCCATCTTTTCATTGTAATTGTTAAACTGACATGTATTAGTACTGTAAATTGCTCTATATGATACAACTATTAATCTGCGGGTGTGTATTTTTATTCAATGTTTTGATATGTTGATTCCTGTTTTGTACTGCTATTTGCATTTTTTAGGGTGGCACATGGCCTCGTCAGGCACCCTGTGCCCTTTGCAGTGCCCTCCAAGACAAAACCGTCTTCGACAAATAAATACAAACTAAAATTGTTAGTACAAGTAATGGTGGACAGTAATATATTTTACACTTTTCAGCGTGTGTCAGGAGCTGTTTCTTTTGTTTTTGTTTTTTGGTCTTTTGAAAAAAGAAAAAGAAAAAACAGTCTCTTTTGTATTCCGTAGGGGCAGCCGAAAGGTGTAATGACGGCGTTGGAAAATGTGTCTATATGTGGAAACCTACATGAAATATTGTTTTAAGCACAATACATCTCCTGAAATGGTGTTTTCCGTAATATAATTAGGGCCTGACTTTTTAGGGTTAAACCCGTATCCGCCCGATATTTACCCCCCGAACAAAATCTGTAAAATTCGGGTTTAACCTGAATCTACCCGAAAACATCCGGGTCGCGTGGCACACTCATAAGCGTGCATTAAAATAAAGTTTGATAACATTGCTAAACATTAGTTCCATGTTACGACAAATTTTTATTAAACAAAAAAAAATCACCCGAATGCACCCGAATTCCTGACGACAGAATATGCCGTAACGGGATTTAACCCGAATACACCCGAATTTTCGAATGAAAAATATCACCCGATATTTACCCCCCGAATTTGGCCAAAAATAAAACCCGAAAAAGTCAAGCCCTAAATATAATCTGTCATACAGCTTGTGCTTTGTGTATAGAATGCGCTGTTTAGAAAAGCTTTACACAAACGCCGTTTCGTATGACGTGAACTGAGAAGGTATGTACATTATTAGACGAGACATTTACTCCGAAAATGTGTTTAAAAAAACACACAAAACTCAGTGTGGATATTGAGAGAATCCGCACATTCCCTTTAAGGCTTTGAGGAGAATGCACGTAGAAAAGAAACACAAAGAATGTGATTCAAAAACATTATCCGCCTCCGCATGACGCCGCACACACAAGGAGTACCATGCCGTGCGGTGTCTTTATGACACGAGAGATAATTTGATAATTTGAAGTTAATGGCACATGTACGGCTCGCTTCAACGTTAACTTGAACACAGCTCGAGCCTGTGCTGGAGGGGGGGGGGGGAGGGCACTCCAGCCTGCGAAGCGGGAAAAGGTCCATCCTGGAAGCGCCTAGCAGAAAACAACGTCTTCATATAACGACGGTCACACCTCTAAGTGTAAACAGATGAACAAAAAACACCCCTCCGACGTTACTTCTACTAAACACCACCAGGGTCCGCAGGGCCGGAATGACGTTCAAGTTAACACTGATGCGAGCTGTACCGCTGTGTTAGGGCTGAAGAGTGAGATATAGTGTTCATCATTAACACGTATATAGAAGCAGTTAGAAAAGTGGTATTCGAAGGGTCATGATAGACCCACGAAATTCAAACAGTATATTGGCAGGGCCTCTGTTCTGGTTGTGTGTGTGTGTGCGGGGGGCGGGATATGTTTATGAAAAGAGAAAACAGTAGAGGTTAGCCATGCAAAGAACCGGCTGGCTATTAAAAAAAGGCATCCAAGCAATGTCGTCACAATGTTTCACAGGCTATTCATGAGTCTGCTCTGGTTGTGATGGAATTGTCGATCGCTGTAGGTAACGTTCTCACACAAGAGATACGAGCGCAGAACAAGAGCACCCTGAACAGTAGACGTTTGCTCTCCACGCGCACGCTCTCCTTCCTTCCTAGAGGTCGCGTCACAGGTCACGAGTGTGTATACGTCACGATGTGAAGGAAGAGGTGAACGCAGCAGCAAGCGCGTGCCGAGCAGCCTACGTCATGGAGGTGACGTAGAGAGAACTCCGTGAGAGAACCGTGACATATCGCACGCCGTACAAGTCCGTTACTTTAGCGGCAGCAGTTTATCGTTAGATAACGCCCTGATAATCTTTAATATCCGAGAGTTTTACTGCATTATACACTATAGCCTTTGCATACATAAGGGGTAGTGTTTGTGGTTCTGCGCACGCGCAAAACAAGCTTCGTACATTGCGCATGAATCACGACGTTATCGCTCCTAAATAGGTATGCAAAGGCGATAGCGTACGTTGTACTAAAACTCACTGATCTCGGATAATACAGGCTACCCAAGTGCCTTTAAGCCCCAAAGAGATGAGTCGTCACTGCGCATTCTGCACACACACACACACACACACACACAAAAAAAAAAAAAAAAACTTTTGGGATCCAACGAGTCAAGAGATCCATCGATGGATCTCTTGACTCGGTGGATCTCTTGAACAGGAATCTTTGGATTCCGGGCAGGCGGAATGACGACCCTTGTTTCTTTAGGAGCACCTAAAGAGCTTACATTAATAACTATACCCGATAGAGAGTTTTAGCAAACCGTTGATAACGTGGCTTGCGTCGAACCGTATCAACCGGAACCAATCAGTGGATAAGAACCTGAGTCACACACGACTGCGATTGGTTCGGATAGGCACGATAACCTTGCCAACGCTTTGCTAAACCTGCATTAGCCAGTTTTGAGTGAATCGTTTTCTCGCAAGCGGTTCGCGATCGGTTTTGCCACGAACCAATCAGATGATTACGTTTTGAGTCACTCCGCCACAACCATTGGCCATTCGCGAAATCGTTCGCGAACCGTTTGAAGAAAAACGATTCACTAAAACTGGCTAATATCTCGCGCGGAATGTCGCGATATGCGCGTATGTGATTCGGTATTGATGTTTTTGACTGGAAATTAGAATCCGCCACACAGCTCCTTCAATTGAGTCTTCGAAAAAGACTCGGGTTTTCATTGCTCAATTTCACTGAAGAACGAAATGGTGAAAAAACATGCGATACACCATTGGAGGTGGTTAATAGCGGTGTATAGCTCAGCAAGCCTTCCGAGGATATATACTTACGTTAACGCTCAATGCAGATACCATGGAAACATGTTTCCCACTGAACTTTCAATTTTTTAATTACTAACGTTATCGGCTCGATTGCAGAGAAGAAAGATGACATGCATGACATGATGCGACAAATGAACTATAGAAACATTTCAATAAAAAGGTCTGCATTGCAATGGCTATGAAAGCGAAAGTATATTAGTCTATAGCTCTTGCAGCGCATCTGGATGCAACGCTGTCCATTGCACAGCCGCTGCTATACAGAATAATGGAGGACACCAGGGCATGAGTAATGAAAATCTAACGAAACTTAATGTTGATCCATAGTAAGTAAAAAAAAAAACAAAAAAAAACCGAATACGTGACGGGCAAGTTGTGTAATTCTATTGTCCCCTTACAGATGTCTCCTGCTTAACGTCTTTTTTAAAGACTTTATGAGCTTGCGAAGATGCCTTCATCATCTTGATATTCGTTGGACCGTCATTATCGAGACCCTTGACAGATTTTCAGTAGCGATTCATTAGAAAAGAACATGCTCGCGCACGTCTCGCTTGTGGATGTACGGCATAGTTGTTCGAACGTTGCAATTGCTTATTACCGGCTCTAACCTGATGAAACTGCGTGATGCAACATTGATTGGCCAGATTCTTCGTTTTCTACCTATGTATGATGCGCACTTCTGGTGTTGTTCCCTATTGTTGTTGTCAGCGACACGACTCCCATAATTAAACATCTCCAGACTGCCCCTCACGACTTCCAGCCGAGAAATTCTATTTTGGTTATCCTTCCAGTTAATTTCGACATATAGGGTAGAGGCAACCCTACTGGCCGTCATGAGTCAAGCACGTACTCGTTCTCGTAAAAAAATTAACTCTTGCCTCTAAACGTGGCAAACGGCAGGGAAACAGTACAGCTGTACTGGCCTATGTAAACGTGCACTAAAAGGATTCTCATGGCGCTTTTACATGTTAGTGTCCCTCTATAAGACGAATGTTGCCGTAAGGTCGCATTCTTTTTGGAGCATCTTGCTGGTTTTGTATTCTTTGAAGAGGCTCTGCTATATTGAGGCAGAGGAAATAACATCAAATTCGCGCGGCAATTCACTCGCGGCCAGAAATAAAAGGCACTATGTAGGAGAGGCCGACAACTAACGTTTTGACGTAATGTGTCTTTAGCGACTGCGGCCACTCATATGATGGTGATGATAATAAGCGTCTTTTAAAGCAACATCAGTTTCGCTACAGACATCCCTTCCGCTACATAGACGTCCTGAGCGCACTGGAAAACCTATCTACATAGAACATAACCATATAACGTACGCCGTGGCTAGCAACGTTGTTTAAGGACATTTCTACATTATTGACGCTGTATTCGATATGCAACCAAGCATCCGCTAAGAAGTTCATTTCATTTACCATCACTGTAAACTGAAAAACACCCTTATGGGTGTAAAATGGCTTGTCCTATAACTCACACCACTTTTTACAACCGTATGGTCCTGGAACACACTCTGTAGATGGTGCATTCTGTGTTAACAACACCCTTTGAAAAGATGTGTTTTCGTCGAAAATGCCTTCTTTAGCACCCCTTAAAAGCCCATTCAGGAGGGTGTATAAGATTGTTAAACACCATCCTAAAAGGGTGTATAAAAGGGTGCAAAAGACAGCGCTTTCAAGGAAAAGCACCCCTCTCAAATGGTGTTTTACACAGAGTACATCCCTCTAAAAAGTGTGTTCCAGACCATACGGTGTAAAAAGTTGGTGTGAGATTATAGGACAAGCCATTAACACCCATAAGGGTGTTTTTCAGTTTACAGTGATGGTTGGAACCATGAAACGGTCTGTGTGAGTCGGACAGCTCCGCTGCGAAGTCGGACTTCGGATGCACTATACCCTGCCAGAATGTCGTCATGTCGACAAGCAAACTCTTCGCACTCGCTTCAAACTCCTCTAAAGTTTCAACTAACTTCGGTTGATAAAAATCCAAAGGTCGCGGGTTCGAAGCGTGTCGACACGACGCCCAATTTGGTTGGGCATCCTGTTCTAAAGCTCTGTTTTGTCTCACGACGTATATAAAGCCACGGGTTATGATCATCTTTATTATCACACCTCAAATCAGCGTGTATCTCGCAAAAGGAATGACGCAGTATATACTTAACGTACCCCCCCAACTCGGAACACCCAACGTCCACTCAAACACCGCACAAGAGTTACAGCGTTTTTTGCAGACCACAATCTTCACTCAAGTGAAACCTTCGATTTCTATATGCACGGACCCGCAATCTGTTTACATCAACCACGTGCGGGCACCAACTACTCTAATGAATCATCGCACGCTTAACGCAGTTTCCGAGCAGGGCTTTTTTTCTTTTTCTTCCTACTTTTCCCCTATATATTCCAATGTGACTGCTGTCTCTATATAGAGTGTCTCGTTATTGGAGAGCTGGCAAGCATTGGAAACCCTTATCAAAGCTAGTGCAGGTCATGAATCGATGCCTGCCCCCCACAAATCGTGATCTTAGGATAACCCGAGATCGAAGAACAGAGCGCGCAGCCTCACCTGTCTGCCCCCTGTATATTTGTCGATGTGGGAAACAGATAACAGCGACGACGAGCGGACAAATGAGAGAGGGCACGTGCACTTTCAACTGCGTCGCATTAAACTGTCGATACGCACGCGTGGTATACGACAGGCTTTTTGGGGGAAGTGTTCCCATTAATGAGTGCCCATTTTGTGCGGGAGTAATATGTCTTCGCGTGCGCGTTGGAGTGGTTTCGTATTCCCGAGATGTCGATTGTGTTAGAAAAGGTCCCGAAAGTATAAGCAGTCTCCTTTTGTTTTTCTGATTGTCCCGTGTGCAAAACAGAAGTTCACTGCATAATATACACCCAAGAATCCTGGATATTATACCTGAAAGCTGTCAATGTGATCTCGATGGGACAGGTCTTCCGAGAAATATTCCTCAACGCTCACCCAACGCGTCCTGAGGGATATTGAGCACACCAGGATGATGTGATGTGATAAAGGAAAAAAAAAGAAAGGAAAAAGAAAAATGGGGATGTGAGGGGAAGAACGAAATGCGCGTGCCAGCCCAGAATCTCGTGAAAGGGGTCTGCATGGAAACCTTGTGATGTTTCCAGGGGACAAGGTTGATTGATTGATTGATTGATTTTTTAAAAGAAAAAAAATGGAGATGTTAGTCTCTGAGCCACTCGGGACTGGCTACTCCAGTACGCGTTATAAAGAAAAGAAAAGGGGAAGACTACACGAAAAACTCGACGCTTTTGAAACGGGAATGAAAGGTTGAAATTTGACATATACTCGGTAGTATTGGTCAACCGTCGATCCTAATCCCCTATATACAACATCATCCTATAGTCTAAAGACTGGGGTGTTACTCCACGTAAGGAGCAGTATACCATGGAAAAGGAAGAGAAGGGAAAGGATATGCTAAGAAGCGAAAGGTATAGAAATGATTCATCGTAACAGATATAAACTGCGTCCCAGCTATAGGGCCAATCTCTATACGCATTGTCCTCCACTTGCGTTTCGAAACCGTCACTGAAGTGTGAATTCGCTTTCACGAATATTTCGTTTGTGTACCAATGCGCCGACGACTTCTTTCGTGCTTTCCTATAGTTATTTGAGAAAACTGTCCTAAGTGCTAGTGCAACTAGCTGCTGATCAGTTTAGAGATGCGGAGAGGTTTCGGTTGCTCCATGGTAAAAACCCTGAGTTTGGGCAAAGAAGAACGAACGACTCAGAGACGTCTCAAAACGAGCAACAACATTTATGTCGTCCGTTCTCCTTAGCCCGAACTGAGGCTCGTTTTATTTTGGAGTTCCCTCGTCCGCATTTATGCTATGCAGTCACTCCTTTACAACGGAACTCAGGGGACAGCAAAAAAAAAATTGCAGTAAAGGTATTTTCGCTAAAAAGGATGTTCATTATTGGACCTATAGGGCTCCAGCGGGACCGCAAAAAAAAAAAAAAAATTGCTGTAGTGGTATTTTCGTTAAAAAGGTGTTCGCTATAAAGGAGTTTGACTGTATTTGATATAGATTTCGGTTCTTCTTTTTGCATTCTGTGGTGGTTCTCGTGAAAGAGTTCACCGTTGTCGGCCTCACAGAGGTGGGTGACGTCACGACTAACGCTCCGCGCGGAATGCGCGTCCTGGGCCGACTTCTAAAGGAACTGTGCCGACGTATCTCTGACAGCGTCTGTCGAAAACTCGGGAAAAACACCACAGACAGCACAGCTGGCACCAGGATTTCTTTTTCCATTCCGTGCTATATAGCGACGCCGAGCAACTGTACTTATCAGCAGGGTGCAGATGTGAACAGGGTGGAAAGAGGACAGAAGTGGTATAGACGAGGGGGGAGGGGTCAGAACGCCTCCTGGGCGCCGGCTTCATCATGGGACTGTCCGTATAACCCACCTTGAAAATCTGCCGGTTCCAGTATATATATATATATTCTGGATATATAAATCAATGTATATAATGTATGTAATGTAATGTAATGTAATGTAATGTATGTTCTTCACTGGTTCATTGTATGCGCTGTTCTTCTCGCTGTCTCTTTTTATCTACCACTGTTTATTCATTGTATGTTATCAACTGGTTTTCTACAGGTATATACCACTGTCCATCCGTTGCATGTTATTAACCGGCTTCACTGTTATATTGCCACTGTTATTTACTACTTGCACTGTACATATCATCAGGTTAATGTAATAAATTTTCTTTATATAAATAAATATTGCACGGTATAGCGACGGAACGAATGAAACAATGAGGCAAAATAGAGAGTTTTAGTATACCGATACGCTATCGCCTTTACGTACGTATAAGGGATAGCGTACGATGTACTAAAACCCTATATCAAGTCGTACATCTTATACCGTTGGGTTTTACAGCGGTCACAACCGAATCGTTCGAGCAACAACTTGAAGGGACAGGTGTACCTCGCCGCATTGCGCCATTTAACTATAATGTTTGTTCCTGCGTGTAACAGGCACACTCCAAATTTTCCGACGTTGAAATTCGGAATATGGTGCACACAGAAACAATTTTACACTTTTTAGCGTGTAAACACGGAGTTTTTTTTAAATTATAACCGCTTTTTTCTTGCCCACACTTTATCCGTAATAACAGCGCTGAAAAAAAAACCGATCTGAAAGCCTGTTTTAAACAATATACAGCATTGCATTACCAATATGGCTTATGCTGTGCGCGCCAATATACTATGGCCCTTGTGGCCGTTCTTGAGCAGCAATAAAACTTATTATTATTATGAAACTACGTAATTTGTAGAATGTGTCATTTGAAACAGTGCTTTACGTATACAGGGTGTCCCAGAAAACGTGTCATTGAATTATAATTAAAAAACTACGCCACCTAGAATCATGCGGTCAACGACATTTGTTCTTATTAGGTTTTTGCCACCTTCTAAAGTTAATGTCATGCACCCCAAGTTTAATATGTAAATATTTGCGAACTGAACTCGGAAATTTGCCAAGTAAAGGTCACTTTTTTACCCCACCAATATGAAGAGCGTGCCAAATTCACTCAAATTCATGATAATTGACAGTGATATTCACGAGCTATCCCATCCGAAAGAATAGCCGAATATCATGCTTTTCGGAGCACCGGACCATAACGCGCGATGACTTTTTGAGCCCCAGCAAGAACAAATGCCATTGACCGCATGACTCTAGGTGGTGTAGTTTTTTTATTATAATTCAATGGCACGTTTTTTGCCATTTGCCAGATTTGCCATTGAACTCCGTTTTGGATGATGTGAAACCTATACACCAGGGAGACACCGTGTAACCTGGGAACCTACACCGCACAGGACAAGACATTACACTCGAAATGTGTAACAATATTCACTGTGTATCTGTCTCTCGCAGGATCGCGCGGGAAACCAGAACTGCCTCATCCCTTCTGCGTACTTCAGTGACATATATGGAACTGCATCAGAGGTATGTGAATTCCCGATGCATTGGATTCTGAACTGTTATATATTCAGCCACTTGCAGGCAACAATGTCGTATATAGCTCTGCTTGGAATAGCCAATGTAGGGTGCACGTTTGATTTTGGATTGTATACTATACAATATACATCTATACACACTACAAAAAAAAAAAAAAACAAAAAAAAACCAGTCATTTGGGAAGTAGATAGATGACAGTTTATACGCAGTTTATAGACTATCTTGCAGTGCTGGGGAGTTAATTTCAAAGTCCGAAGTGTATAAATGGACCATCGTCTTATATAAGCTGTAATTAATTCCTAATTTACTTCCTTTTTTTTTCTTTTTAGAGCGAGGGAAAGCTATAACGACACGTTATATTGCTGTCTATAGTTTCAGTTGAGACGACTTAATTTAGACGACAAAATTTTACAACTTGTGGATGCTGCCATCTCGTGGTGACCGCGCGATTCGAAATATACACAACAATACTTCGAAGTACAGATACTTTCGATTCGAGATATCTCGAACTGTCGTCGAAGCCAAAGTGGTGCTTACGGGTATATATAATGGGTAATGCTCTTTGTCAGTACTAATCGTCCACCATCGCTTTTAAATAGCAGGTCCCTTTTCCTATATATAGTCATTTGGCAACGCGTGAAAAGTGACGAGATTGTGTCTGTTGAGGGTGTTTTCAAACCGCTTCTCTGTTGTATTGCCCTATATATAGCAAGCCGCGCCACTGGTCAGTGGTGGGGATACAATGTTAGAACGACCGGGCCTATACAGCCGAACGCGCGACATTTTAGCCGGTCGCTAATGCGTCCACTTCATTTCTTCGGTTAAAATAATATGTATCGTGCAGGACAACACACCGGCACGATACGGGCGTTTGGCGGTCAAAGGTACAGCGTAAAATAAGGACGTGCACCTTCTTAGGTACCCCTTCAGCTGTTGGTTACATAAATCCTTATTATGAATTAAAAATACAAATCACCGTAAGGTCCCGAATTATGAATGAACGGAACAAAATTACGAAGGAACGGGTGGAGATTATGAATAGAAAGGAGTCCATAAATAAGACCCGAATCTTCGGAAAAAAATAATTACGTCGAAGGAGTTAAAGCACGCTTATCCGTGTTATGATCAGGTTATATCACACACTTCCGAACTTACGAGAACGAATCGTTCCGTAATATACGTTCCAGTAAATCATCAATTTAGATTCTTTCAGGCCTTGCGGCGACACGCCTATACATTCTGCACAACGCCTGTCTGCAGAGGCGATAACATCGCGCTCATGATCCCGGGAGCACATACGTTTCAAGAAAGGCAGAAAAGCCATTTCTCTCATCGACAGTCGAAACACACGTTCGGCCTTCTCGGCCGGGGAGCGCGGCGGCACCGCTAAAAAACACTCCCGTCAAACATGCGGAAGTATATACACACTCTGAGAGTTCACACACTTTAAACGGGAACGTGTTGGCCATTTTCCACACATAAGACGATTGTCGAACACACGCGAAATGTGACGGTACAGCAGCAGCGCTGAAACGAGGAGACGTTTTGCGCTCTCGACGTTGACTGAAACGCTCAGGAAAATATTGAGTTGACCACAAGACGAGAAACATATAGTCGATCACGCTAACAGTTTCTGCGGGCGTATACAATGCCTCGCTATAACAGAGCCTGCACTTAAAACGAGCTTCAAGCGACGCGACCGCAACGACAAACTTGTTTTCTCGCCGAAGCTCAGATGACATTGAAACCAGGGCGTAGTCCCTAAACTCCGGCGGAGCAATTCGTCACAAGGTTACAATGTCTTACCTCAAGAGCACACACACACTGTCCGGTGTCGTCCGAGTCTCAGTCGCGCCGGTCACTGTTGGGTCAGCGGTCGTCCAGACTCTTGGTGAACGGTCGAATGCGTGCGATCGGGGCAGTGCGCGCGGACGCAGTGAACTGCGCGACTGTGTGCGCGCATTGACCGCGCGACGCGCGTGCGCGCTCATTGGACGCCCGCGGGCCAATGGCCGCTGTAGGGTAACGCCTTCGGGGCAGAGGGCGGAGCCAAGCAATTTGGTTTCGGTTTTGAGTGTGGTGAGTGACGCGTATCTGCCGGCGGCGGATTACTTTTTTTTTTCTTCTCTGCGTTGCCTTCTCCCCTCTCGTCTCGCGGAGGAAGGAACCGTTGTGTGGAATATCGTTAGGAATGGTGCAGGCGGTTCTCAATGGTTGTCTGGTGTGATTTTTCGAACGGTGGTTCCCTTCTTTCTATTTGTTTTTCTTTTTCTGTGGCGCGTTTTGACAGCGGCTGTTTAACATAAATGACTGTGTCTCCTTCTGCACCGGTTTTAACGGTATAACGAATCTGGTCTCGCTGCCATGATTGCTTTTCGGAATTCTGCCCAACACATGTGTGAGTTCTGTTCTTTGATGCCAGTGTTCATTGCCGCGCCTACCCGGTGCTAAGAAAGAAGGTTTCGGACGCGAAAATATCCGAAATATCGACTGATTTGTCAATTTCTTTGTGGTGTAGAAGAACACAATTACAACACATTCGTAGCTTATTGAATAATTCACGGCACAGTGGAAACCTTTGTCCTTTCCGTGACGTATTCGTTGGATACGTGAGTTCGTAGGGAAATGGTGCATTTACTTTTATGGTTCGCTGTGTGTTAAAGCTAGAAGTCTTATTTTTTGTGTTGCCTTTCGAAACCCTTATTTCGCTCTCATTTTGTTATCGAAGCATTTAGTTACACGAAATGCTCGCGCTGTCCTTATCGGGTTTATTCACGTGCTGTCACCCGCAGGAGAGCGGGTTTTAGCGAAGCTGACTGACTGTTCCAGCCCCAGAACATCGATTTTCCATCCTGTAGACTTTCTGTTGCGTCATGTTACGTGTTGACGGGAGCACAATGTCAACGCCTTCTCCATAGCAGTGGTGAAAAAGAAACATTTGCATGGTGCAGTTGGTATAGTGCAGTCGACGGCAGAGATGTACGTGGGTTCGAGTCACATACGACTACGATACGTTTCCAATTCGTCCACTGACATATTTACATTCTACGTGACAGGGGGATATGTAACGAGAAATACTTTCATTTAAGATACATTTAAAGCTAACCTATAGTGTAGTTTAACTCAATCTAGACTTGTGGTGGGTGTAAGGTTTCCGAGATTCCCAATTCACACCCCACGCGAAGAGTATATAGCGTAGTAGTATATATATTTTAATAGTGTATTTAGTGTACGGATAAGCCTGCATAAATCGCCCGCAAATAAACGTGCGTAAATTACACCACACGAATTCTCTGGGACACGGTCTTTTGTCCATCACACACTGCGCAGTATAGCGTTATGCTTCTCTACAGCTGCGAAGAACTTCAACACAATTCTGGATATCGAGAAACGATTCTATAACATGCCGCGATTTGTCAGCGATATCATCAAAGCAATCGCTTTCACAGTATAGATGGAAACACGATACTCCATCCTCTTCGACCGGCTTAAACTTCCTCATCATACACAGTGGACGCTTATTACGCGGGAAAACGAACCCCCCCCCCCCCCACAAAAAAACAAAAAACAAAAAAAGAAACAGCAAAACAGAAAAAAAATCTGCCTTCGAGTGATGTTATGGAGCGCGTGCATCACATCGTAGTGTCATGTAAACGCTAAAACAAAGCCCCATTGCATCTTGCGCTCGGAGTCTGCAGCGCTGGACACACTGTAAACGTATCTGTATTCGCGATGTATTAATTTTCGCGAATTGCGTTTAGGAAGTTATTCGCGTATATTTAATTTCGCGATTCCAGATCTGTTTCCTTTCCGCGGGATCAACGTGAAGCTGCGTTCGCGAGTTCAATTTTTCGAGATTTTTTTTTTTAGCGGTCGCGATAGTCGCGAAAATTAATTCGTCGCGAATAAAAATACGTTTACAGGATAGGCCTTGCAGTGCCCTTAATACGGCAATACGGCACGGCACGTACTATAGGAAGTGTTTTTGTTTTTTCGCCTGGAAAATATTTTCGCGTTTTCGAACAAAGCTGGTTTGAGGAGTGATTCGCGAGAACTTCGCGACACAGGATTCCGGGAGTGCTTTGCTCTTGCCTATCGTGCCGCGGTCAATCCTCGGGCATATTTCTTGACGTACCAAGACATCCGTTGTTCACGGGGATGGCAGCGTCAATTCCTTTCCTCCCTAAGATGACACTGTATACAATGGCCCTTAGGGACCATGCACAGGAGGCCATATGCAGGAGGCTGTGTGCAGATGAGCCAATTCATTTTAGCAGTTCTCGTTCAATACCGTTCGGGGCAGTATGAATTACAGGTCGGTTGAGATGTCGTACTATCATACAAGCAGGTTTTGAGAAGGCGGGGAAAGGCATAATTCGTAGGCAATGGCTTCGTGGTATAGTGCTATATATATGTACAGTGGAATGCGTTTGCAGGAGTAACAAAAACGTGATCAATTTTCATTTCTTTACATCTTGCATGATGCATGGGATAAGACAGTCTTCTGCGGTTTGCTTAAACTACCTATATACGCTGTATGGAGTATAGAAAGGGTCAAGGTATAGTCACGGCATATAGCGTCGAGCGCCGTACGATTTTTGCCCTCATATGGCCAGACTTATTCGCGGGAACTTAAATTCGCGACTTCGGAGGAATGCGCGAGAAACGCGAAAAATAATTCCACGCGAAAAAAACAAACAAAAAAAAAACACTTCTACAGTATACTCGAGTAGAGCATATGAGAAGTATTTTTAAGAAAAGGTGGGTGGGTGGGTGGGGGGGGGGGTGAGAATTTATGTTAGGAGTAGCAGAACAAGTCGAGAGACGAGTTCAATCTCTCCTCCCTTTTTTTCGGTACAAACAAACAAACAATTGCGCCGTTTTAAACTATTTCCGAGTTATCCAAGAGGACATCATATTTTGACGCATATAGCGAGATATCACGAAGAAGGTGTAACTTATAATAGCTATATAGCGGTACGTTAGTAGTCTCGCACACGCATGAAATATCCCAGCTCTTTTCTCTTTTTCATTCGTTCATTTTCTTTCCAAACACTAATTCTTCATTAACCCCACAGATCCCTATATATACTGGTGTTGCACAATCAGCTGCAAGCGATTCCGCTGGGGTATATAGTCTGGTTCACATTCGTTGAACCACGCATCTACATATAATGTTTTTGTTTCTTCCCAATGGCGATGCAATAATAAAAAATATTGGGTTGTGTCCATGCAGGTGAACAAGAGTAATGTTGAGTTGGTATGGGAAAATTTCTTATGAACGTGATGCATAAGCTGTACTCAACGCAAATGAATTCCATAGTAGCAGTAAAGGACTATAATATACGGCACGCAGAAACACAGGCACTGTACACACTATGCAATTATATAACTATATGCACACTATATACATATAAAATTTTTTGTCATATAGTCTGTAGGCTATATGTCCAGGTCTGAATGTACGAAGTGAAATAATTATACACTATGTACACTATGTACAATGTGCAATGTATACTATGTTGTTGAGTTTCTAGCACGGCATGTTCTACAATGCACCTGTGAAACGGGATTACATTTACTGCATGTCTGTCTACGTGCCAAGGACATATACTGTGCGTGTGCATAAATATGGTCCTTGTATATGGAGTATATCTATGTATCACTGTAAAATGACAGCAGCATATCTGTATGTGTTATGCCTCAACTGTGCAAATAGCACAATACAAGTTCAAGTTGTTCTTCTAAAATCGATAAGACTCCGGTGCGGCTGAGGTAAAAAATGGACAAATGACGGCACAAGTAACGAGAAACAACGACTGCGTTACGTCGCTGGTACAACGTCCTTTGACCCTTTGTTATCCAGCACTGGGGTTTTATCGATTTTAAAGTGAAAACCAGGGATCGGAACCGAAACTGAACCCGAACCGAAAACCGAAAAAAAACCCCGTTATTTTCTGACGAACCCGAACCGAACCCGAACGATTTTTTTACTTGTCCTGAGCCGAACCGGAACTGAACCAAAAAAAATTGATACGGTTACCGGTTCGGGAATCGGTTCAGAGGTGAATTAATTGTACTACTGACCGACCTTTTTTTTGCTCACCTGAACGGTTATCTCACACCTTTCTCTTACAATCGTGTACGGTGAGCGTAAGCTTGCTTGCATGTAGCGAAATTACTGCCCGTGGTCCGGTTAAATCGATGCCGAAAAAAGTAACTGTTCCAATCCCTGTAAATGCCCCGACCGCTGACAGATTTTTTTTTTGTCTGTGTATGTGCGGGGGTGGGGTGGGTGGGGGGTTCTCCCTGAGCCGAACCCGAACCGAACTGAACCGATATACCTGAACCGGTTCAAGCTGATAATTTCGGTTCAGCGGAGCTAAACCCGAACCGAACCAATATGCCTGAACCTGAACCTGAACCCGAACCGGACCGAAAAAAATACCGGTTCCGATCCCTGGTGAAAACCAACCTTCCCAGATATTGACCTTGTTCAGGTTGTTGTGGCTTGGATTATAGTGTTCGTAGCGTACGTTTTTCGAGTGTTTCAAGTGTTTCCTTCTGCACAATATAGGCACCCAGTAATTTTTTTAAGCATCTTTAGGATCTAAAATATCTGATCCTATATATAACACACACGTTTCTGGTGGAGCTTTCAAACCACGCAGAAGGCAGCTTTTATTTTCGAAATACGGCACTTTTTTTTCTTCTTTTCTCTGTCTCAGATGAGTGATGGCTTGCAATTTTTTCGTGACACTCTTTCCAACACCCTTTTCCCAACACTTTTCAGTTCAGTGTGAGAGATAATGGAGAGGATGGCGTTTATTCGCAAATTCACCTCCTTTTACACGAAAGAAAATGTAAACAGAATTACCGTGCATTCCACAGAGTTTTCCTCACAAGGCACTACAATACGCTTTACAGTCTGCCAAACCGCAAGTATTCTCGAGTGGAGACGCAGGATATATGCGGCTTTTCCATCGAATACAGTGAACTCTCGTTATTATGACCATGGTCGTTCCCGAAAAATTTGGTCATAATGCGGAATTGTCATATTAACGGGGGGATTTGCAGAGGTTTCACTGCATTGTTCCCCAGGAGTATGGTCGTAAAGCGCGCATATGTCAGATTATCGGGGGTCATATCAGCGAGGGTTTACTACTCGGAGAATTTGCAAAAAGGCTATCAGTGCTTGTTGAATACAGAGCACAGGAAGCATTATGTCCGTCACCGGCGTCCGACGTGTTTAGATAATAATTGATCGAATTGATTAAAAAATATAAATAATCTAGTTATTTCGATTAAGCTCTTACCCTCCGTTCGAGTTTGTCCAAAATCAACGGAACGTCTGTCCGGAAATATTGTTCCGTTAACCATCCCCCGTTTCTTTTCCGTAACACTTCTATAGTGAATTAACGAGAAGAAGCGTTAATTTAGCAACGATGGAAGCAAAAGCACAGGCATTTGCGATCCTCGTGACCTCGTTTGAGCGAGCCTCATTCACGTTCTCGTTCGATCGAGTTGTAGTTGAACTTAAATTGACATCCTTGACGTCTTCTATACAGTCACATTAAGCAAGTATCGTTAAATAATTCCTTTCCTTTATCCTTAAAAATAATTGCCTCGGCTATACTACTGCGTCCTTTTTTATTGCCGTCTTTCGTTGTATAACGACCTCCTCCTTTAGACTTCTGTGAATGTCATCATATATTTTCTAGAATCGGTCGAAAACTCGATGAATTCGCTGCAAGAAGCGCTGACACACGAAGTGTCTTTGATGTTTAGACGAAAGAAGTATAGAAAATGGCTCTTGGAGGCAAACTGCATGGATACACCGTTCTAGAGATTAAATGCAGGAGTGCTGAGTCTTCCGCGATCACAAGTCAGCTGAGGTGGTAAAAAGTAAGCCTCGAATCACCCTGCACGGTGACGTCATTCATGATTATAGTTGTCAAACGGCGTCCAATCCCGAATAAGTCTTTGAATGAGGTCTTCTTGCTGAATATTTTCCTTTATACGTATAGTTCATTGAATCGAATTAAATTTTATTTAACCGTTGACATTGATGCGGAAAATGGGAGAAAAAGCTGCAAAAAACAACTTGACACGCTGTCCCCCCCCCCCCCCCCCCCCTCCCCATGACCAGAAGCAGCATATATGAAATACGAACATTGTAACTATACACATATACATATATAACAGCCAAAATCTAAACTCTGATTGCTACCCAAAAAAATTATTGGCTTCAAGTTTAATGCGATTGTTACAGAATTTATTTAAAAGCGAAGGCATACTAATAAGAAAGAGATTGTTCATCTTTAAGTTCATGTTTTGGATGAACGCTCCACGTCTGCAGTATACAGTCAACCCTCGATTTATGAACCTTCGATTTATGAATTCCCTCGTTTTATGAACACGAGCACCGGGAACCAAACTTTTTCCATTCATTTTTCCCTCGTTTTATGAACCTCGATGTTCGAATAATGAACGGAATTTCTGGGAACCAACTAGGAGTTGCCAGCGTTTTTGCCCTCAATTTATGAACGGATCGTTCCGAGGTCAACAGAAACCTTCAAAGGGATAATTCCGTGGTCTTATGAATGACGCCTGAACGGACAAAACGCTTTCCAGGTATTGCACCCTCGGTTCTTAAACCCTCGAAATCCGAACAACAAACGGGTTTTCCGGGGTCGCACAAGGTGCGACCAAGTGTTCCTGACCTCAGTTGATGAATAAGGTGGTCGCTGTCACCCGGATATTAATAAACGGAGGTTAAAAATCCCGGAGGAAATCCGAGACCAGTCCAGTGCGAATGTGGTGACATCTCTTATTTCCAAGATTGACACAGCGAAAGGCATGGTCCAAAGCAAAATTAAACAATTTAGTATTGCATAATAAACAGAGTGTGAATGCGCAAACGTCTGTTCTTTGTGAGATTGATACAGCGGAAGGCATGGTCAAAAGCAAAATTACACAATATATGGCATTATAAACACAATCCCAACTCGGAAATACTGTTGCATTTGCTCGATAGTACTCAGTTAACTGAATTTTCGATTTATGAATCCCTCGATTTATGAACGATTTTTCGGGGAACCGAGGGTGTTCATAAATCGAGGGTTGACTGTATACACTTAGTCAGTTCACGTTTGCACACACACACACACACACACACAGCGTGTTGTATATACACACAGCGCTCACTGATTATAACATGCGACTCAAAGACAGCAGGGTAGCATTCTGTGTCATGTGCGCTGCCATGTCCCCCGTAGTGCACATAACACCTGCATATATAGGATTGTATACAGTGGCGGCAGCGGCAACGATATTAAGCGCGTTGACGCCGTCCGTGAACTAGCTCGCGCGGACGGACGCGTGTCGTTTCACACGTCGTTGATCACAGCTGGGACCGACTGAAGCCTGCGCTTGGCAGTCGCTGCGCTTGTAACCCTACGAGCACGTCCTCCATGTACATAGCGTATGGAGTCAAAGAGAGGGAAGTCGACAGAAGTCTCGGCCATGAATTGCGATGTCGCACGCTGAATTTTGCTTGCATGGAAAAAGTATATGGCCCGTAATCGCTTGTGTAGGATTGGTTAAGGAGGTGACGTGGAAATGTTTGTACGTATATAAGGGGGCTCCCAGCTGGCACGACGTAATTGCTATTGTTGACTGTGAGTTATGTGGTGAAGTATGTATATGAGTCGTGGTGAAGTAAAATGAGGTTTGCCTGTGAGGATGTATGAAATGCCTTTTCGGTTCCGTCGTTTATTTCATCCGAGATGAAGTTTTGTTTCTCCCGCTGCAAATTACCTGTCAGAAGTTTAGAGACATTTTCACTACGCAGGGACAGCTTGTTATTGAGTGCTATGGAATTGCTACCGCTCACCATACAGTATGGATCTGAGAAATGGCGACAAATGCTATAGACTGATTCCTAAATATATGCTCAATATAAAATACGAGTATACCAGGATTTGTAATATTAACTGTAAGAGCAAGAAATCGCATTACGTGTAATGAAAGTGTCGTATAATTGTATGCAAGGATTTATTGCACAGGAGCACATGTTCAAAATGGGTTACAATCTATAAGCATTCATGGCGGTAAATAGTTGAAGCTGCAATAGCAGAGGCGAATAAGCGGAGATTACAGACTTTCACTGGAAAGCCTGCTGCACTCTAAAAAAAAAGGGTGTACTTCAACTCCTTTCCTTGCCACATATATAACACCCTTTTGGGGAGTACAATTACGCTCAAAAGGGTGTCTCCTCACTCCCTCAAGGGAGCAGTATAACACCTTCTCCCTGCCGGGGAGTTTATATTACTCTCCAGTAGGGAGAAAGATGTTATGCTACTCCCTTAAGGGAGTGAGGAGACACCCTTTTGAGCGCAATTGTACTCTCCAAAAGGGTGTTATATATGTGGCAAAAGAAGGAGTTAAAGTACACCCTTTTTTTAACAGTGTGGGGTATACTTCCAACAAAAGATCGGCTGGTCAAATGGGAAACTATACAATGAATTCTACTTACCCTAACTGTGGTGGAAATGAAACAAATGCGCATGTTTTACATGAATGCGTTGTAGTGTCGACATTGTGGACCTTAGTGCGCCGCCGCTTTGCTGTAAGGCGTGACGTCGCAGTGAGTGTCCGAAGACCGTCCGTTTCCGAAGACTGTCCGTTTGACCATCTAATCATATTAATTGAGTCATATATACGTACTCTGGAAGCTCCGATGTCGGGCTGTAGCTCAGAATCGCCGTATTCGAGCAATGCACCCGATACTTACTCTTGTTATGTGTTTGCTCCGTGACTATACCTTGAGCACAGTCTCTTTTCGTAGGTGTGAGCAGGAACTCCTGCGTCAATGGTTTATAATCGGTACATATCGGTGAAGCATGGGCACGTTGCTCTGAGGAACCTCGTTTTCTAACAAGGGATTCGGACTATGTAAATAGTGTAAATAATCGCAACCAAATTTTCAGTCGAATTTTACTCTGATATGTGTACATACGAATAGATTGTACATATTTTTAGCAGTTGACATATACTTGTAACGATAGTTTGCACGCAGAGAGAGAGAGAGAAATACATGATGACGATGATATGGGGATGACTGCACGCAGAACACTTACGTTGTTATAGTGTTAGCGAAAAGCAAAGTGTATAATCCGGGCAGTTACTTGTGCAATTAGATAATTATGTTAATTAAATATTCTGAACAGCTTCTACGAAGCGGTTACACTATTTTGAAGTACATCAACAGGGTTCAGAACGCCGTGGCTTATGCAGGAGACCTAAACAGGCTCCAGGTATATTTCGCCATCAATAATAACAATAATGGCCGGTTGGTTGCGTGTTACTGTCGAGCGATCTGCCTGCCTGTGTGACCGCATATTGCATGGGGGAGGGGGAAAGTGCGTCCTGGGCCGACTTCATAGGGAACTGTGCCGACATTTTGCCTTAAAGCGTATTTGGAAAACCCAGTGAAATCACTCAGACAGCAGGATTCCGTGTTGTGTGTGTTCATGCGATATCTCAACGCATTATAACATATGTTTTTTTTATATATATATTCCGTATTACGGTGTTAGCACCGCGAAGCGACTGTGGCTATGAGCAGCGCGTACAGATGTTGACAGATGGAGAGAGGACAGCAGGAAGGAGTTGGGGACAGGGGGTTATTGTGCGTCCTGGGCCGACTTCGGGGGTAACTGTGCCGCCATGCGTCTGGAAAGTCTTCGGAAAACCCAGGGAAAAACCTGAGACAGCACAGCCGGCGGTAGGATTCGAACCCACCACCTTCCAGTCTTCAGCGCGACCTTGGCTAACCACTAACGAGAGGGACGTCTTAACCAGCTCGGCAATGCCGGCCATGCCGCTGGTATATATATATATATATATAAATAACATTAGCACTCTTAGAATTAGAAAAATTCGGTGTAATATGTTTAATGTCGCTGATGATGATGATGATGGTGGTGCTGGTGTTGCTAGGTGCAAATATGGAAATGCACACTCTTAAAAATGAACTTCATCTCATAGCACGCTCCTAGCCAACCACTATCTCGAATGATATCGTTATCTGCCCTGATTTGTTAAAAACGGGAGGCGTACGCCTTTTTTGTGACACTTGTGCGGTTCATAATTGTCACAAAAAAGGCGTACGCCTCCCGTTTTCAACGAACCGGGGCAGATAACGATATCATTTGAGATTATGCTTGGCTAGGAGCGTGCTATGCGGTGAAGTTCATTTTTAAGAGTGCAGGGCCCCACTTAGCCTGACACTGGCTGTTCGAGAACGATGATGTTCAAACACGCGGCTATAATACAGTGCTACAGGTCGATGTGTCTCCCTGTATATGACACCCAGAAAATATACTGGGCGTTTTTTTAGCCCTTACAGATTTTTACCTTTACATATTTTTTTATAGAAGCTATGAGAGTAGGATAGAGTAGTGTATATATAAGATAGATAATATAGATGTAAAATAGATAGATAACATAGATGTAAGATAGATAAGAATATATATATATAACATAGAGTAGTTGTTATACGGCCATATAGGCGGACATCCTCGCGAAGGGAGTACACGACTATATACAAGGTGATTAATTACCTAAAGTTCATGAATTAACTATTTAATTAGCGGTTATCGGACAAAAGCGAGATAGCAGAGTGGGAGGCAATCCTTGTTCAAAGCCGTTCCATGTTTAAGAAATCCTGAAACGCGCACGTGCGTTGAAATATCCATCGCCGAATTTTGATACGGTGAACCCTCTTTATTATGACCATGGTCGTTCCCGAAAATTTTGGTCACAATGCGGAATTGTCATATCAACAGGGGGGGAGGGGGGGACTTGGAGAGGTTTCACTGCATTGTTCTCCAGGAGTATAGTCGTAAAACGCGTATGTCAGATTATCGGGGGTCATATTAACGAGGGTTCACTGTATGTACAAATGAACCGAAACCGCGTCGATCGGGAACGCACCAGGGAGCGCAGCGCTTCATTCTAGAGCGCTAGAAAAAACAAGTTTCAAACTTTCAACAAGTTCAAAACTTATTTTTCTAGTGTCCTATACTTTGTTCCACATCAGAGGGCCACGCGCTTTGGAGCAGCAGGGATGACTGTCAGAGTAGGTGCTGATCTGCTGGCCATATAAAACGCTATCCGGCACAGATAAGCCTCCGTCGGTGAAGGTGATGCGCTCCTGAGGCGCTCTGTTTTGGTTTCGGTCATTTGCATAGCGAACGCTCGTTTCAGGATTTTTAAAAGGGAGAATGGCTTTCAACAAGATTTTTCCCCTCTTCTGGAGCAGCCTGTCTCGACTTTGTCGGGACTGATATGTCCATGTTTTTTTCCCAATCAATCAATCAATCAATCTGCTATCTCGCTTCCCCAAAAATTTCGTAATTAAAGAGTGATTAATGAATTTTATGCAATTTTTCATCTCGTATTTACGTAAGTACTCACTTCGAGCGGATGGCCGTATATAAACTCAGTTGCAAAAACGACATCTATTAGAACCTTCGCAGTTTTTAAAGAACAATTTTGTAAAGGATAAAAAAATAACGATCTGTGTATACCACATATCTGAATGCTAAGTGTGCGGTCTGTCGATGGACAGCTGCCAATCACCCAACACTTTCACCTCATCACGAGGTCAATTCTGCTGCATCTTGTCCAGTCACTGTTGGGATGGTGTGCGGGTATTCCAACAACAGTCCTGCTAGGAAGCTATTCTTAAAAAGAAAAGTAAAAAGAAATGAAGTATTTGAAAGTGTGCACTTCGCTACTTTCCACGTTATGTATTATTCGCTTTCGATGGATTTACAATTTTTTCTTCGTTCTTTCTGTAGCCACATTGAGTATGAGGAACTCCATGCGCAAGCGACTTTTGAATTTTGATAACAGGTAATTGGAGCAGATTTACAACGTTTAGTGTGTAGGTATTTTTGAAATTACGCACCCTCTTTTCTATTAACCGAGAAAGAGAGAGAGAGAGAGAGAAGTAAAAAGGAGTGAGGTGCTATTTCCGAGCGATCTCCCTGCCTGTCGATGTGACGGCATATTGCTGGGGGAGGACCTTACGTCCTGGGCCGGCTTCAAAGGGAACTGCGTCGACATTTCTCTGAAACTGCGACTCAGGAAAAACTCGGGAAAAACACCCAATCAGCGCAGCCGGCGTCCGGATTCTAACCCGGGTTCACCTCCGGGTCTCGGCGTGGAAAAAAAGAAGTGAAAGCACGCAAGTAAGTAAGTAAGTATTATCTAAAAAAAGAAAAAAAGAAAATAAAAATAAAGGAGTGAAAGGAAACTACATATACACACGCAGTACGCGGGAAGGTAAGGTGCAGGCAGTGCACTGTTCGGTAGCCAAGGTCGTGCTCAAGACTGTGAGGTAGTGCGTTCGAATCCTATATACCACCGGCTGTGCTGTCTCAGGCTTTTCCCTGGGCTTTCCTGCTGTCCTCTCTCCATCTGTCCACATCTGTGCGCCGCTCATATAGCCACAGTTGCTTCGCGGCGTTAACACGGAATGTAAAACAGTGCAATGTTCACGCGTGTTTGGTTGGTTTATGATCTTAAGTCGATCACCGTTTAGTTGACTGTGTGCGAATTTTCCCGTCGCCTCTCGGGGACTTCTATGAGGTCCCCTTATGAAGTCTGTCCCCATTTTTTTCTTTCAATAATAATAATAATCATCATCATCATCATCTATCCTCTATAGTGTCGTCTGCGTGACGTAGAGCTGCTCTATATAGCAGGGAAAAGCGCGCAAATGTTAATGACAAATTACAAGAATACACTATCCACTCGCAATTATCGGTTCTAGGGTTAAGCTGACGCCAACGACCTTGGAGTCGTTTCGCAGTAAGGGAAGGGCGGTGCTCATTTGGGAGACTCGACCCAGCGGAACGACGCATCGTCATTTCCTGAGCTAACCGATGGACCGAAAACAATGCAACCTCTATGGTTATGAATCACTGCCTCAAGCCACTCACGGATCATCGACAGCACGATTATGAGCAGACGATATGCCACGCAATAGTCAGACGGTGCAGCCTTTCATGCGTATTGCCTATATATCCGTTGCTCCTTTGTCAGTGAACTGGCACCTGAAAGTGCGTAGCCCTGAAACAACACACTCTCATATATATACAGGGTGTTTCACCTTACGCGTCACAAAAATATACTTAAAAATGGACTTCTCTGAAAATTATGGGGCAAACGGAGTTTATCCTCGGCGAACTTTTGCCATGACGTACGAGCACTTTGATCCATTTTCAGCCGCGAGAAATTGAATTTTCTGGATTGAACTCAGAAATTTGCCAAATTAATGTGACTTTTTGCTTTAATGCAAGAAGGGGTGGAAGAAAAAGGTGACCCCCACCCCCTTTAGTTTCCTTTTCCAGGCTTCTGCTGATAACAGCAGAGAGGAGGTGAAGAGAAGAGGCACAGAAGAGAGAGCAGGAGAGAGAGAGAGAGAGAGAGAGAAAGAGAGGAGAGAGAGAAGAGGTCCACCTCTTCCTATTTCCTCCTCGCTCTTGTCTCAGATAACGGTAGTGCTTCGAACCTTGTTGCTGATAGCAGAAGCATGGAAAAGGAAACTGAAGAGGGGGGGGGGGGGGGGGGTCACCTTATTCTTCCACCGCCTCTTGCGTTAATTTGACGGAAAACTGAGCAAGGCAGACAATATGCGCGTCTCGAAATGCGTTTTCGCAGTTTTTTTAAACACTACCATTGCAGTAGGGAATGTATCTGGTGATGGCGTGGGCTGCAACGTGCAAAATCTAACATGCGCTTTCTGTTTCTCGCAAAGGGGAAAAAAAAGAAAAAAAGAAAAAAACGCGTGACATTAGCTTGGAAAATTTCGGACTTCAATTCAGAAAATTCTGTTTCTCGAAATTTTACCGTTTCAAATCTCAAAATTTCAGGAAATTCATCAAAGTCTTCGTACGTCATGGCAGGAGTTCGCCGAAGTTAATCGGCGTTGGTCCCATAATTTTCAGACGAGTCGATTTTTAAATTTATTTTTGTGACACGTTAGGTGAAACACCCTGTATAGCATATCCACGCAACCTGGTAAGGAGACGACTTATATTTGCTGTCGTTGCCAGAATGCTGCTGCTGCTGATGATGATGATGGCGGTGGTGATCTATCATCATCCCCATGTTCTTTGCTATCATTGCTATTAGTAAAGAGAAATATCAAGGTGGAGGCCTCTTTTTGCCAGAAAACTTGTCGCGCAAAAGACATATGGGACACTCTTCGTCGAATCACAACGAATTTATTGTCATTTTCACAAAGTCAACCGTAATAAACAAAAGTAAGCAAGTGGGAGGCATTTCTTCTGCGTGCAACACCATTAACAAAATATGCAGAAACGCGCATTTCAAGTTCAAAATATCAAAGTGCATTCACATGCGTAAGCTCGCTCAAAACATATCGCAATGCAGCTTTGTGTACGCCGGATGCGAAATCCCGTTTTGATTTAATGGCAGAAGAAGTTGAAAGACAATGGCCCGGTTTCATCATCAACGCTGGCTAACCTTTAACCGTGATAAGGCGTTGCTAAAACTTGAAGTTAACGCTCAATTCTTTTTGGCAAACGTTAGTTGGTAACGTGGTGAATGTTTCAGTAACAGTAACTCCCTTTAGTGAAGCACAGTTAAGCGTTATATTCAAGTTAAGGGACCGTTGATCTCGGTTCAAGTGTTATCGGCGTCCGTGAAACCGGGCCAATGAGGATCGGATCGGATCGGATCGGATCGGATTGGATCGGATTGGATTGGCTGTGAATCTTGGAATCTTCGAATCCTTGGCAGGCGGTATTCGGGAATCCGAATCCCAGTGCCCAAAAAGGCGAATCGAAACTTTCGAATCCACTAACCGCGTTTGTTTGTTTCTTTCTAAAATGAACAAAAATATGCATTGATTTAAAACTTTCACTGCGTTTTCCCTCTTTGTTAGTTTACATTGCTCTGGACTGAAAGAGTTCAAGCAGGAACTCTTACATTACAAGTTTAAAAGTAACATGGTTTCGCTTTTGATTGTTTGTTAGTTTTATGGAAAGAATTGAGACTCGAGAGTTTATGTATTTCTCGTAGTCGATGAACAACTCGTTAAATAAATTGCATTTGAGAACTTTATCGGTATGTTTTCTCCTGAAAGTGAACTATTATTTAATTTTCGGTTTTCATTAAACAAAGATATCAAATTTTGCTTCAAAACACCTTTCAGCAGGGGCTTTTTAAACTCCTTTTTTTTAAGAAAAGGAGTTTAGGGAGGAGTTTTTTTATGAAGTTCTTCCTTTAAAGTTCTTTTAAAAAGGAGTTTTTTTAAAAGGAGTTTAAAAAAGTAGGACTTTAGAAAAAAAAGAAAAGAAATGATTCGTAAGATTCGTGGATTCGCAGAACCCTCATTGAATTCGGATTCGGAAAATTCTGGATTTGTCCAATTTCTAATAATTATAATTCGTGATCATAAGCGACGGCTCCTCAAAAAAAGAAAAAAAATGTTATGCCAGGTTACCTTTATACTATACCCCTTTACCTTGCGCCGTATAGTATATACGTTAGATCCATGGCACAACTCACCACGAAGGTTATATACTTTCAGTTCACAAATGCTGAATGCACAGCCACCCTGGCTCCCAGACTCATCGCACCTTGTTCTCCCCACTATAACCTCGTACCCGACTAACCTTTTGTGGTTTTTCTAATATAAAGTACCATTGCTGGTTCTCAGTTTGTCTCGTGTCCCTTCCGTGTTTTTCGTGTTCCCCTATAGTCTGTGTCCCTGCGCTGGCTCCTCAAACTCAAGGAGACGTTTTCCTCATCGCATCCGCACCAGCTAGCTTGCCTTCTATTTCGCTGTTCCAGCTTCGCGATATCGAAATTTCAGCAACCCTGGCGGTCGAGAGAACGACGACAATAATTAAACGGGGAATGATAATGTCATGAGGTGTGGTCGAGAAAACAACAACAACTTTATTTTTTTAAGATGATGAATGGGGAGTTTCATCGCCAGGGGGCGATACTCTACCCCATTGCTGGTGGTGATGTGGGGAATGGAATAATGAGCTCCTTCAGAGAAAGATTTCAAGTCGTCGAGAAAAGATTTCAAACTACTCCTTTGGTATGCGTGTCCTGTGCTGTGCAAAACAATCAGCTATAAAATAGCCAATGTGATGCAAGTGCCAGGAAAAGTAACCCTTGGCACCTATACTTGACTGTATGACCAATATTGAACGAAGACAACAACAACAACATAGATGAATGGATGATGATGATGATATGGGATGAACGAAGACGCAAGTGAATAACCGGCTTGGAAATAACGTTCTACGTGCGTTTCGACAGGCGAGCTACAACGCAAGAAGAGACGAAAATAATGTTTATAAGGGGAGGGGAATTTATTGGCAGAAAAAAATAAGAAAAAAAAAAGAAAGAGGGAAAGGTCAGCCATACAGCACGCCGGCTTCCTATTCCCTAAAAAAAAGAAAGGAGGGAAAAATATAAACATGAGAAAAGGAAATAACAAAAAGCTAAATAAATAAATGAAAACAAGTTTATAGGATTCAAGCTGGGACCACGACGTTGACGCTATCTCCATGTTGTATCGCTCAGACCACTTCTGATGTGTCGAGCATCATATTAGTATACATGCATTGCCTCTTTCGACTGTTTTCGTGTTGCGTGTTTGCGCGTTCTGTGACATATCAGTGTGTGTGTGCAATTGTTTTCTGTCGAACTTAACACCACTCATCATCATCATCATCATCATTGCAGGAGTTTTCCACCGAAGTAACTCGTGCAAGTGATGTGGAGTTGCGGGCCTCGCACTATAGTGAAGCCAAAATCTCCATTTTATTTTTTCTCAAAACCAAGCAACCAAGCATTGCCTCTATAATTTGTTCCATACACTCTTAAAAATGAACTTCACCGCATAGCACGCTCCTAGCCAACCATTATCTCGAATGATAACGTTATCTGCCCTGATTTGTTGAAAAACGGGGCGTACGCCTTTTCTGTGACAATTATGAACAGCATAAGTGTCACAGAAATGGCGTACGCCCCCCGTTTTCAACAAATCAGGGCAGATAACCATATCATTCGAGATAATGGTTGGCTAAGAGCGTGCTATGAGGTGAAGTTCATTTTTAAGAGTGTATCATTCCTTTCTATCGCGGCATTATATACAGTGTGCACGTCTCTTCGCAGGTTATATCATTAGATCTTAACTTAATAATTAATAACAAAAATAAGTTGCGGATATATAACTTCAGCGCTGTATAGTATAAAGGTTGCCTCTGTGAAAGCAGAAGGTGCACACTGTAGCAGTAAAGCTGCCGCAAGGCAGATTGGCAAGATGGATTCTACGCGTAATACATAATCGGGCGCAGTACAGGTCGTGTATATAGTGGAACGAAGAATGTCCGCAGCTGAAAGTGGCTGGATCTCCTCCAAGACGATGGAGCAGGTGAATAGAACAGCGGGCCCCTAACGGAACCTGCGCGGCAGGCGAAGGCCAAGGAGACATCGTCTTCTCCGTATCGGTTTCGCATCTGACCGCACCCAGCTGCTCAAGCATGGACTAAATCACGTGACGTCACCTAACGTCATGTTTATAGCTCTCCCATCCTGAGCGACCTTCTATATATCGATGTAACTGCGGCGCGCGTGGCTGGTTACTGTTTATCGGGGCTGGTGATCGGCTGATTGCGTATATATCGGAGACCACCTGTCTCTTCCCCTGAACTTGATCTTGAAAGAGTTCAACTGTGTGGCTGCTTGAATCGCGGGTCTTTAGCCACTGCAGTTTCTGCGGCGGGGAGAGGAGGAGGAGGAAAGAAAATGGTGTCTCTTTCCATTGGGAAGGTCTGTAAGGTTTTGGACGTAGAATTTACATAATTTCGTTCCACTAACTAAATTAGTTCGTGATTAACTAGATAAATTTGAGGACATTAATTTCGTTAATTTAACCGAACATCCAAGCGAAACGCCAAAACGTTACATGTAATTTCTCCAGTGTCAGCCAATAAACGGTCGGAAAGAAATCAATTCTACGTAAAAAGAGCCGAATTTATTGCGATTTCACAAATGTGCGTACTTTGCATAAATGCCCGAATCAAAAATACGCACGTTCGTTCTGTAGGCTGGTTCCAGGAACAACGAGCTATGCCTGGGCACTTGGAATTGTTTATTAACGTTCGCTTGCACGATGATCGGGCGTATTGTTCAGTTTTTTCTTGTTTTGTGTGTGTACGAGTCATCGTCGTATTGCCATTGTGAACGCCAATAAGAATAATAAACAGTAAGAATCCCAAAGCGTTCAACGCTTACAATGCCCGCCAGAGGGACTTCTTGGGGCCCGTTCTCCCCTACAGAGCCTTGCTTCAGAGTGCTGGAAAACAGCGTGCTGGCAACCAAGCGCTGTTTTCTACCCTCGTGTTCTGACAGAGCGCACAGCGCTGGGCAGGGTTGGCAGCTCAGTTCTCACGAAACCTCATTGGCGACGCGATGCTGCGCCGTTTCGTCTTGTGTTGATTCTTGTAAGCTACGCGGACGCACATGCCCAATTATAGTTGGACAAACGGGAAATTCGACGCCATGTTCAGTTGCCAATCGTAATCGAATCGTAATCATAAAGTTCTTTGTTTGTTACCACGACACCAACACAGCGCCGCAAAACCAGGAAGCAAAACAGTCTCACAGCTTCCGTGACGTCATGGGTAAAACAGCCACTTGATTGGCCAGTCACAAATCAGCGCTAGAAATGAGCGCTGAAAAGTTTACAGGAACTGAACTCTGACAAGCGCTGTTTTCCAGTGGTTCATAGCAGTGCGAGAAGGAAGAAATAGCGTTGTTTCGTATCAGCTTATCGCAACAAATCGTTTCCGACAGGGCCACATCAACCAGTCCACTGATCGGGACAGGTGCGAGGAGGTGCGATAACTCGACACGATGCGCTTCTGTCACAATAGCTGCGATTACGTAAATGCGACAGAAACTCATCGTATCGAGTTATCGCAACCCTATCTCGACAGTTGCATTGGTCGACTTGGCCCTGTCTGGGAGGAGGAGGTCTGCCTGTAGTCTTTGTCAGTGATGGCCAGTAGTTAACTACATGTAGTTAAACTACCTGATTGTAGTTAAAAAGTAGTTATCAACTACTTGCTGAAATGTAGTGTGCAACTACTAGTTAACTAGTGCTAACTAGTTAGTGCAACTACTATTTCGAGTAGTTAACTACAGTAGTTAGGTTACTGCAGGCGCCAACTACTTCCGATTTTGCCGCAAGCTTTACAGCACGATTGTGCTTCCTTGAGCTATACTTGTTTGATGAGAACGGAAGTGCAGAGCAATTGTGCCGTCCATGTGTACTAAATCTTCTCGTTTATCACTGCTTGTGATTCATATTTAGGTGTTCAAGAACACTATAGAATGGGATTGGTGTTGATGGACAACGTTAAGTAGTTAGAGATGTAGTTAAAATACATTGCAGTAGTTATCGAAGTAGTTCTAACTACCTCCCCTGAAAAGTAGTTGAACTACTAGTTAAACTACTCCATCACGAAGTAGTTAGTAGTTATAGTTAAACTACACTCTTAGAAATGAACTTCACCGCATAGCACGCTCCTAGCCAACCGTCATCTCGAATGATATCGTTATCTGTCCTGATTTGGTGAAAACGGGAGGCGTACGCCTTCTTTGTGACACTTATGCTGTTCATAATTGTCACAAAAAAGGCGTACGCCTCCCGTTTTCAACAAATGAGAGCACATAACGATATCATTCGAGATGATGGTTGGCTAGGAGCATGCTATGCGGTGAAGTTCATTTTTAAGAGTGTACTGTAGAAGTAGTTAGTGGCATCACTGGTATTTGTTGCGATAAGTCGATACGATATGCTATTTGTCGCATTCATGTAAACGCAGCTATTGTAACCACGGCTAGTCTATGTCGCTCAAAGTTTTTTATGCCCCTGTGTGCCCCCCCCCCCCCCCAACACGCGAATTCCATTTCTATGCAATGTCCTCGTCTCTGAGCCATGTGGTCCAGCAGCCCACGTTGCCATATACGAGAGAGGCGGCAGACGCGGAGCGAACAACAACTAAGAGATCAAATTAACAACTTGCCTTATCTGTAAAGTGGGGGGAAGTGGCTGGCACGTGTGCCCTGGGTGCAGGTATTGGAATGGGCGTGCTTCGGGACAGGTGCCCCGAGCCACCTGCACGCGGTATACGGCCGCAATCTCTCGCTCCCGTAACGGGTCTCTGCCATTAGGGCCTGTATTAGGGATCATCGTGCATTCCGCTCGCATTGCCACCGACCAGCGTTTCCAATCGCGGCCCCTGATTACGAGGCTCATTACGAGGACGCTGCTTCCGATCTACTCCGGGGGAATAGGAAGCAGACCCCCACTTGTTTGACGATCCTCCAGATGCATGAGGAATTGGTATCTTTTTATTCCTTGCCGTCTCTGCGGGAAGAAGCGTAGACCTGGAAACTGTCTCCACAAAAACATGTGCCGCGTGAAATGCGACAGTGCAGATGATCGTTGATTGATTGATTTTTAGTCGTTAGTCGTTGATGAGTTGTTGAGCAGATGATCGTTGTTTGGTATCGTTTCCTCCCGACACACCATTATGCGACAACTCCGAACACCAGCGTTGAGGTTTTCGGTCACTCTTCGACCAGGGGCGGTGGCGGAAGGGGGGGTATACAGGGGCTACTGTAGACCCCCTGAATTTGTAAAGGGGGCGCGAAATTGCCATGGTGGTGAGGCGCCAAAGTGTTATCTCAGGTGCCGCGTGCGAATAAAATGCCGTAACCCCTTTTCCTGAATCGATCAAACAAGACAAAAACAATAAAGCATTTCCCAGTTTTTGTCATTCAGACTGCCTCGAATTTTTGGGACCAGGGCATGAATTGGTGGTGCCGGGGGGGGGGGGGTAGCTGGGGGCGCCGGTGGTCCCCCTGAATTCTGGACGTTGCGCCGCCACAGCTTACGACCTTTCCATCAGGCACTGGCCTATTGGGTGAACTGTAAGCCTTTGCCGTGCTATACAGGGTGGGTGCAGATAAAGTAACCCCACAACGCCATACGTGCGTAATGTCGGGCTACTTCTCCTGCACCCACCCTGTACATTCGCGTGCCTGTCATGCTTACTCATACAATAGGGGTAGGGCGCCATAGGGGTATTACAGGGGTAGGGTTTTTTTTCTTACAAACAAACAAACAAACAGGGCTAGGGTCGCGCAGCGTAAGCGTGGAAACACCCCATGACATCACCGTTCCTCATTCAATTGTTGTTGTTGCTTACAACGTACACACCTACACATTTAGCGCTGTAGGATTCCGAAATTAAATTGACAGCAAAGACGCATTTGTGATAACTGGCGGTTTTACGTCGCGAGACAGCGCCCTTCATAATCGATGCCACAGTGGCCGGTTCGTGAATTAATTTTGCCACTTCAGGGTGGAGTCCGAGCATCCCGTGTTTCACGGAGAATGATGATTTTTTTAAGCGAGTGGTAGCATGCAACCGAGTTATTGCCGGCCTCGGCCGGGGGGGGGGGGATATGTTTATTACAAAAAACAAAACAAAGAGAGAGGCAAAAAGGAAAGGTCAGCCTCGGCCGGGTTCTAACTCTCGACCATCAGTTCCGTCGGCGGACACGTTGTCAACAGATCCAGTAAGAACGCTTCAACTGATTATACCATAACATATATCAGTTTTCCAAATCCACATAAAACCGGTTTCAATTCTATACTTAATATTATATGTACTAAATAATAATAATATTGTAATTGTAATATCTAATAATAATAATATTGTATGTACTTAACATTATCCAGAAATGTTATAAATTACCCTTGGCGTACTATTTTATTGAGTGGCTGACTTCGTGCTACAGCAGGGATAGATCTTTCATATCCTGCACATTAATGTATAACGTTCACTTGGACGAAATGATGATGTTGATGAGGTGCACACGAAAAAAACAGGTTGGGTGGGGGGAGCTTGACTCGGACCTTTTGGCTACGCTGTGGGAATCCCCGAGGGCACCCATGCACCAATGGCTTTCATGAAGCAGCCTCCCATGTCACCACAAGTGTCACGGACGGCTGCGGATGCCGTTTCCGACTTTTCGTCCTGGGTTAGACAATGGCAGTCATTATCGCCAGTTTCCCCTCATTAAAAGGCAAAACATCGATATCGCTTCATCAGCAATACCGCGTTAATGAACGCTGCGATGGGGGAGTCCGTCCGAGACCAAAATGCCTGGACCGGAAGTGCTCCTTTTAACGGTAAGAGGTCGCCGGTTAAAATGACAAACACGCACGCGTCACACTCCGCGTATTGTGAAGATAAGTGGGCGGCAAGTAACTTTAAATGGTAAAACTTAATTCTCCGGCTTGTTATTGCTCCTTAGACTGCAGAACAACACGGAGAGTACACAGGGTGTCCCAGAAAACGTTTCATTGAATTCAAAAAAAAAAAAAAAAACTACGCCACCTAGAATCATGCGGTCAAGGGCATTTCTTCTTACTAGGTTTTTTTCCACCTCCTGATGTGCATGTCATGTAACCTAAGTTTAATTATGTAAATTTTTGCAAACGAAACTCGGAAATTTGCCAAGTAAAGGTCACTTTTTTACCCCACCAACATGAAGAGCGTGCCGAATTTACTCAAATTCATGATAATTGACAGTGATATTCAGGATCTATCCTATCGGGAAAACTAGGCGAACATCATGCTTCTCGGGGCACTTGAGTATAACGCGCGAGGATATTTTTAACGCAATCGGTGTCAGTCCGACGAAAGGAGGTTTGAAACCCAGCCCACAGAGTGATAGTATAGAAAAAGTGGCAGTTCCTGAAATTGGTAGAGGGAAGTTATGGTCTCATCCGAGGCCGGACGCGATAAGCTATGTCTGTGTTACCTCTTTCTACCATGCCGGTGTGGGCTGGGTTTCCAACCTCCTTTCGCCGGACTGACAATAATTTCGCTGAAAAATTCGTCGCGCGCTATCCTCTGCGAGCACACTAGAGCATGATTTTCGGCAATTTTTTTCGTTACGATAGCTCCTCAATATTCCTGTCAATTATCATAAATCTGAGTAAATTGTGCACGCTCTTCACATTGGTGAGGTAAAAAAGTGACCTTTACTTGGCAGATTTCCGAGTTCAGTTAGCAAAAATTTACATAATTAAACTTATGTTACATGACATGTACATCTTGAGGTGGCAAAAACCTAGTGAGAACAAATGCCGTTGACCGCATGATTGTAGGTGGCGTATAGTTTCTTTTATTAAAATTCAATGACACGTTTTCTGGGACACCTTGTATAGTCGACCGGCTGAAAAGGGATGCGACACGTCGCCCAAAGTTACGCCGCGGATAAATGTGAAAGACAGTTACGCGCATCTAATAGGTGTGAAACTACAATCCAACAACTACAACAACAACACAAACAACTACAATCCAGAAGTTTTACAGCAAAGGGTGTATAATAGACGCGTTAAAAATGGGCACCGCGTATAGACGACCGGCGCATCCTACGTCATTGATTACGTAACGCCACCGCGCAAAGCATGCTGGTAGGCAATACCAGCTTAATCAGCCTATCAGCCGACGCGTTTTTCCCGCTTCTTGCCCACCACAGCAAAATATAACCTCGAACCGGTCTTCTCGTGACGTGTGACGTGAATCGTGACGGATAGCAGCGCCGCCGCATCGCTATGACGTCACGCACTGAAGGGAGTCTACAAGGAAACTCATGTTGCTCCGACATCACTGAAGGCATATCCCCACAAGTGAGGCAGCGCGGGAGAGGTCACGTGCTTAATTATGAGGTGAGCCCGGGTGCGGTTACACCCGCGGCTACCCACAAGTTCCCGCACAGTTTCGCTACATTGCGGGTAAAAATTAAGCGTCGCTGCAGGTCGCGGGTAATGCGGGTGCAAAGGGCGTTCGCGCGCGTAGTGCAGGTAGACAATTTGCCACCTTAACTTGCTCATAAAACATGACATTGTCCCAGTTTCCATCACGAAAAATACATGAAAAAGAAAACTTCTTTTTTTTTTCACATATCCCATGGTCATTCGACTTATCGGTGGAGCCCCTGTGGCTTTCACTCGAATAATTGACAAAGTCGACATCGAACGCTGTGCGAAACTGCGCGCGTGCGTGGAAATACCCATGGTTCCTTTCAACTCAACTCTATCCGCCAACGCACGAGCTGATCATCTTACAATTTACTTAGCTGTACTGACCTCTATACTTAAGAGCGCCATTGAGAAAGGCTACAGCCCTCGTTCCTGGTGCTATGACTCGTAATGAAACAGCTTCTTTTTTTGTTTTTTTTTTAAATCTTAGTACACTGGCAACCACATGATGTGGTGATTAAAAGAACGAAAAACCGAGAGACACGGGACACGTTTTTCGTTCTTTTTAACCATCATGCACCAGTTAGTCTGCGCCCTCTCCCTTTTGATGATGTAATGAACCACACATATGAACAGTGCCACAATCCCTTCAATATCGCATTGTATAATATCACAAACCCGCAAACGAGTACAACGGGCGAAAAAGGTAAGATATATCAGTTCGTTTTTTAAAAGAATAATTTTAGTTACAAAAAGAAAATAGATCAAGAAATTTCGGTAGCGTTTTAGCAACATTCCGTTGATGCAATTGGATGGAAATAATATCCTTTACAAGATAGAGGATGTGATATGTTGAATACCACGGCATGGAAAAATCATGTGTTTGTCCTTTCTATGTTGTTCCAGCCTCAGAACATCAGTTCTCCCTTGTTAACGACGATGCTTTCATTTGTTCGAAACATTCACATGCTTATGTGAATGTTTCGAACAAATTCACATGCTTATGTGAATGTTTCGAACAAATGAAAGCATCGTCGTTAACAAGGGAGAACTGATGTTCTGAGGCTGGAACAACATAGAAAGGACAAACACATACAATTCAGATGACGCACCCTGGAAGTCGCTGAGAAGGCGTGTTAGCTTAGCTCAATTGGTAAAGCTCTGGACCGGCAATCCAGAAGATGGGGGTTCGAGTCCTACAGCTGGCTAACCTTTTCAGTGACTTTCATGTTTCATCGTCGTTAAACTGGAAATTTGGGCGAGTCGGTGAGGCATATTTGCAACATAAGACACACACGAACGGGACTAGTTGTTAGCTCAAAGCAGCATGATGCAAGAATTTGAAATAGCGACGACTAAAAACATTGACTTTATGCGACGCGTCGCTAAATACGGAGTGACTATAAACGACTGCACGGTTGTCTTCCATTGCATTGTATCTGCTCGTCTGACTGTATATGGCTGCCAATAAGTGTGCCCTCAATGCATGGGCCGTTTCTGTTTTCAAGGAGTCTTTTGTCTAGGTAGAGATAAGGCTTAATTACGGGTGGATAATCATCAGGGATGTAGGTATGTGTTGTCATGGTGTCTTTGTGCCGCGATTGTTGCATTTACTGTATGCATAGCACCTGTATCAATGATGCAATCAACGCCTCGCGTATTAACAATAAGTTGTCATTTAACACTTCAGGTACAACATATCGCTTGCAATCACACGTGCCTGAGCCGATGAGCCGCCTTGTCCTCTCCCATAATACTCATGCTACAAGAGAAAGGGATGGTCAAAGAGATGATTAGCAGTTCCTTATGATTTTATCATGCTCAAGGAACAGCTACATATGAATAATAATGCGCTTCATGATAACTCATTTTCCCTCAACTTGCTATGAAACAGAGATGGGCATAACTACATTTTTTGAGTATTTAAATATAAATACAAAATATTTTATAAAAGGGGTATTTAATTACTCTTCATCAATACTTTACAGTATGAGTATTTAAATACAAAATATAAATACAGTATTTAAATACCGTAACTACTACCATAAATACTGTGAGGAGGATGTCATCTGGAATTACAGAAATAACGATGATCATAACAACAAATCAGCAAAGGACAAGAACATTTATTTGTTAGCTTATCATGGCAGCCTTTAATATTAGACGTTTCTCGAAGACTGCATCTTTTAGACATCTTTTATTCTGCCGTATACAGTCAGATTTGCAGAGGAGAACGGTATCTCCACAGGATCCGATGAACAAAGGCTCGTATTAAATTCGAAGATGATGTCTGGTACAAGAAGGTAATCGGCCGTGACCATTGTCACAACAACAGCGAGAAACTTGCCGTCTAAAATGGTTTGTCGCATGCATGCAAACACTGCGCCCCAAACTCTCCCTTCTTCCCGAAAGATCAAATGCACAGCAACTTTAAGATACGAGTCAGTATATTCGGTATTTAGAAGGATTTACAAAGTATATACAAAAATAAATACCCAAAAATTCGTATTTAAATACATTTATAAGTATATTTTTCGACCAGCGGCATGGCCGAGTGGGCTAAGGCGTCCGCTCGTTGGTGATAACCAAGGTCGTGCTGTAGACTGGGAGGTGGTGGGTTCGAATCCTACCGCCGGCTGTGCTGTCTGAGGTTTTCCCTGGGTTTTCCGAAGACTTTCCAGACGAATGTCGGCACAGTTCCCCCTGAAGTCGGCCCAGGACGCATACTAATCCCCCTGTCCCCCACTCCTTCCTGCTGTCCTCTCTCCGTCTGTCCACATCTGTACGTCGCTCATAGCCACAGTTGCTTCGCGGCGCTAACACGCAATAAAAAAAAATATTTTTCGAGTCTGCATTTAAATACAGAATATAAATACATGTATTGTCGCAACAACAGCGAGAAACTTGCTGTCTAAAATGGTTTGTCGCATGCATGCAAAGACTGCGCCCCAAACTCTCCCTTCTTCCCGAAAGATCAAATGCAGAGCAACTTTAAGACACGAGTCAATATATTCGGTATTTAGAAGGATTTACAAAGTATATACAAAAATAAATACCCAAAAATTGGTATTTAAATATATTTATAAGTATATTTTTCGAGTCTGTATTTAAATACAGGATATAAATACATGTATTTATATTTTAAATAGTATTTGAATTACAAGGTATCTAAATACTGCCCATCCCAGCCATGGAACGCCCACACTGACTGCAATGACGTCAGAGATAATGGCATTAACCACCGAGCTTCAACAATGCGTAAAACATCCTCCTTCCACTGGGGAAGAGGGAGGCTGAGCTAGGGTTGCCACCAGGCCGGTATTATACCGGCACGGCCGGTTATTTGCGCGATCTGCCGGTTGGAAGGTGATACCGGCAGCCTTTTGCCGGTATTTGTGGCTCAAGACCTTTCATAGGGGCTTTTACGGGGTTTTCCCTTCAACATTCCACTGCAGCTTGAATAAATCTGGAGCACAGACCCAACTCCACAGTCACCAGTCGTTTTCTTAGTTATTCATTATTATGATTATTCATTGTTATTATTATTTTTCATTGTTATTCATTACATCTTGTGTTCGGAGGGGACAAGAGCAGTGGTTGTGCAAAGCTGTTGGTGGTGTGTCGAGCCAGCTAGAACGTCCCTCACCCACTTTTCCTTTCCCACGAGCCTTTCCTCCTTTCCATCTATTCCACCTCCTCTCCCCCAGCTGGTATTTTTCACTCCGAAAGGTGGCAACCCTAGGCTGAGCACGTCTTTTGCTTTGGTCAGTTGTTTCAAGTAACTGCTTCTGCTGTTCTGCTGGTAATAGTCCTGATATGCTGCGAAAGAACGGCAAAGCGCGACTTACCATCTGCTTTTGGTCCCAGTTAGACAGCCCTATGATTCTGTCCTTTTAAAGCGTCCCGAAATATTTTGAGCGGTGTACGAGGCATGAAAACAACACAGTACAAGTCCAGTAAGGTTTGGAAGCGGGGTAGGTGGTATGCCATCCTATAGAGGTGCTCAACGCAGCAAGGGGTAAAACAAGGGACAGAGAGGAATTGTGTGGTGTTTCTAATCTTTCTGTACCTTGTTTGGCCCCTTGCTGCGTTTAACATCTCAGGAACACAAGTCCCCGAGGAGAAGGAGGAGGAGGAGGAGTGTCGTTGGGAGGAACCCGAGAGGTCTGCCTGCCTGATTAGGCGGCATGTTTCTCGGGAAGGGAAAGGTGGTGGAGAGGAGGAGAGGAAAGGGTGAAGTGGAAGACCGAGCGGAATCCGCTCGGGGGGAGGATAGCTGCGTCCATGGGCCGACTTCAGGGGAACTGTGCCGGCATACGCCTATTACACATCTGAGGGAAACCCAGGAAAAACCCCAGACGGCACAGCCGGCCCGCGGATTCGAACCGCGGACCTCCCAGTCTCCAAGCGCACGCGTTACCGCTGCGCCACCGGAGCTGGTAACACAAGTCCCCCCGTACAATAATGGAAGCATTTTTTCTTTCAGAGCCAGAAAGTTACTTAGCCTACTTCATGAAACCCTCCCATGTCACTGAAAAAGTCGGCATTGCGCCCTTTTCGTGACGTGTGCAAAACAGGAAGTGTCTGAGATCATGTATATCTCCAACGAACGAAACTATTACAACAGGCAGAATTGGAAGTACACTCTTAAAAAAAAAAAGTGTACTTTAATGATGATGATAATTGGGGGCTTACGTCGCGAGACAACTGAGATCATGAGCGACGGGTGTACTTTAACTCGTTTTTCTTGCCACACATATCACTCCCTCTTGGTGAGTACAGTTACTCTCAAAAAGGAGTTTCCTCACTCCCTCAAGGGAGTAACATTACTCCTTACTCCCTAAAGAGAGTTAGACGCCTTTTTGAGAGTAATTGTACTCTCCAAAACGGCGTGATATATGTGGCAAGAAAAGGGAGTTAAAGTACACCGTTTTTTTTTTAAAGAGTGTAGATTTACAGCGAAACTATTACAGCCAAAGAGACTAAGGAGTGCTACGCTTTTGTTGCCTTTGTTGCGTTCTGTCCACATGAACGCCTAGAACAACTAATGCCATAACCGGTGTATAGGCAAGGGAGAAAGGACATCAGCCAGAAGTGAAAGATAAGGGCGCTGATATGCTTCCATGGTCAATTTCCGTGGAACTATGCTGACGCTAGCCTATCACACTAAATTTCAAAACACCCTTTTTGGTGTAATTCGGCGGTATCATAACTGACTCCCTTTTTGGTGTATATCAACACCCTTTGGAAAAGTTACACCCCTCAGAAAAGGTGTATTCCTTACACCCAAATTGGTGTATTTCAACGGTATCATAACTGACTCCCTTTTTGGTGTAATCCTACACCCAGTGGAATTTGTACACCCTTCTGGAAAGGGTGTAAATGGAGTGCACCATGTGTCGTATATGAGACACGGCGAAATGAAGTCCGCGAACGCGTCTGAGGAATGTACCATACATACCATTTACGTACCATTTACACCATATTTACACCAAAATGTGATAACACGTTGGAAAGAGGGTGTTTCGAAACACTAACACCCCATTAACACCACTTCTGGTGACTGTTTTTTCCATACAAGGTGTAATAGGGGAGTATATGCAATGTTACACCCTAATTACACCTCAAACACACCAAAAAAGGTGTTCTGAAATTTACAGTGTAGGAAGGCAGACTGCTGGTCTGCCCAACGTTATCCCCGCTATGCTGACGTCGAAAATCTAGACGGCACTGCAATGGTGGGATTTGATCTGGTGCTGTAGGCACTGAGCTTCGTCGTTGTTATGTTTCCTACGTGATAACAATAAGTAACAATCAACTGCGTGTTCATATCTATATATGAGGGAGGGGGCAAGGTAGTCAGCCTTCGAATTGCAGCGTAAAAGCCGAGGACAACTGGAGCAAGATGAGCCCGTCCAATCTGAACGCAAGGTCAATGCCACTGTTACATTCTCAATAGTTCTCCTTCGATGAGTTCTGTGGAACTTTGTGTAACTCAACGCAAACCTATATCGCGGAGACTACTTTTATAAGACCACTAACTGCTGCGATCTTGAGCAGCGCTACAGTTGTGCATAATTTTGGAATAATGTGGATTAACGTTAATTTGTACGTATACTCTGTGCGCAAATCGATGCACAAACTCTTTTGTAGCTCTACAGCACGAGGCGATGGTACCCTTGACGGGATTCGAATCCACAAGCTCCGTGCAACCAGACTTGTACGTATTTGGAGTATTGTATTTAAAATACTGTATTTTAAATACAATTTGCGGTATTTTGGTACTCTACTCAATACTTTTTGTTTTGTGTATTTGTACTTTATTTAAAATACATTTTATGGTATTTTCTACTCAATACTCTAATTACATATTTTGGATCTCCTTCTCAAATTTCTGTGTCTCGTCTTTCCATTATCTTGCTTGTTCAGTGGAAACTCTAGAAATTTCCTGAGTCCCTCGGACTTGATCTGAACATTTGCCCTTCTTGGAAGTCTCCATTTAGAGATCTTGCTCCGTGTGTACTAATCCTTGGCCAGTGAGGGTTCTATTATGTGTGCCCTGACGCGGTGACGCCGAATTCTGACCTCGCCGAGGAGGGACCTGCTAGAAGTTTGCTGTGTTCTGGGTCACATATACTTAGTGGAGTTATGTGGTATCTCTTTGTCATCTTTTTGGGACTTGTGTTTAGATGACTCCTATCACACAGCGGCTGCTAGCGTAGTGCGCGGGGTTTCGGTGATTCATGTGACATAGCGGCGACTTGCCGCATTGACCAGTGACCGGTGACTTTTTGCGTTCAAGGATAAATAGTATCTTAATTGTATTTCAAATACTTTTTGAAGTATTTTGTACTCTATCTTAATTACATTCTAACGTTAGTATTTATTATCTTATCTTAAATACATTTTTGAGTATCTTGTACATGTCTGCGTGCAACCATGTCCATTACGCCACAGAAGGTGAGATCTATTCCGCCTCAACTATAGCTCCGGCAACACACTGGCTTATCGATCCCTTCAGAAACTCTATCCTTACATATATTTTGTCAACTTGACACAACCATCGCGAATCACATTTTTAATCTCCTCCGCTCTCTCCCTCTCTATAAAAAAAGAAGTAAGTAAATAAATAAAAGGGAGAAGAAAACTTCCTTCATGTCCATCCGAGAAGATGCCACTGGAATTCGCAATCGAAGCCCAAGTCGGAAAGCAGCGACAGAGCTGGTAAAGCGGTAGCGTGCGCGGTCTTGGGATCGAAAAAACCTGTCGTTGTGGGAAGATTTATAACTGGAGCGCGTAACGATCGCTGCTATCGGGTCTCTTCTGCTCGCCTCTTATCGTTCGAAGCGCGCTTTTAACGCGACCCGGTCCTCGCCCTTCATGCGTTCCGTGCCTCGGGCGAGAGATGCCACAAGTGGATTAGCTCGTCTTCGTCGACCTTGCGCATTCGCCTGTCGAGGAGGTCTCCGCTGAGCGTCGCGGTGATTTGTTTAAAGGGATTCTAGTTTTTTTTATGCCCGATGTATTTGTTATCGGTGACTTGATGGGAGGCTGTAATGTTTACCGCGTTCTGCAAGAAAGAAAGAAGAAAAGAGAGAGGGAGAGATGCCTGAAGAAGTCGTGGTTATGTTCTTCGTGAAAAATTGCAGTGCGCCCCGTATTTTGGGACATTTAAAAGAGCTTATAGGCATTGAATATATGTCTTAGAAGATTAGCGAAGTCGTGAATATCAAGTCGAAAGGCGCCGTCGGTTCGTTATATCCGTCCAAAAGGGTTACGTGTGCGGGGCCTTTCTTCGGATATTCCTTGTCAGGCGAGTCTTCACACGCTCTGGAGCGTTTTTGTAGGGAACTGTTTTGGGGACACAAGAATAGGACATGAATGGGATTGACGAATTAATAGGAATAATAAGGAAAACAAGGGGAGGGCATCGGGGGCATTAACCGTGCTACGGAGAATAATATGTGGCACATTTTCTTCACAATCAAGCATAGCTGATGGTTAGGCCGTCCGTCTCCCCTGTTTCTGATGAGTGCATAGTTTATTTCAGTCGTGTTTACGTGTATATTTGCACGCAGTACCATTGTTCCGTCCCAAGCAGCACAATGTACTGAAAGTCGAGTGCAATAGGGGTGAACGGTATGTGTCTTATCAATGTCCTTTAGTTTCACGAGTGTGTTCAAGGCCTTTCACCTACCCGTCCACCCCTGTTGCACTCGACTTTCAGTACATTGTGCTGCCTGGGGTAACAAACCCTAATATAAAATACAATTAAAGGCCTAAGAAATCGGTAAGACTTATCAGTATTAGTAGATCACAATCAGACCGAAATCGGTACGATAAAAGCAGCTCCAAACCAAAGATCAGCAAGGGAATGAAGCGATTGACTTATCATGCTTTCGGAACCGTTATGGTGAACACCTTCCGATAATAAACCGATGGTGCAGCGAGGAGGAAATCCCGCGGAAGGAACACCGCGGAAGCAGATCGCTCTTCCGTTTTTTTTTTTCGCACGAGGAAGATTGTAAAAAAAACCGTGGCTCTCACAACGCAGTTGTTAACTTGTTATTGGCAGCGCTAATTGGCGTGGTTGTCGTTTTGTTACCGCTCGATAGGAATCTTGTTAACGGCGGTTCGCAACCCGCCGTGTAGCCGTGAGGAGTTGCGGGTCTCTCCCGTGTGTAGTCGAACACCACCGCGCGAGGTGGGGTGATGGATGACCAACGCTTGCGCCCCACTGGGCATGTCGCCGCCTTCCCAGCCGCATGGGCTCGTGTATATATTGTTTAGGTGCGGAAGACAAAACCGTAGGAATCTCACCGCTGTTGACGGGCGCGTACAGGGCTTACTTATTTCACTATATAGCTTTCAGGGGTGTAATGTGTAGAGAAACACACGATCGCTGCTCCATTGTTTCGTTCACGCGAGGGCGACAAACGAGAGGAAGGAACCCGTGATTACATGTTGGTGACGATAACTGGCCACGTCACAAGGCTGCTTAACGAGCCTTTTGTGCTTCTTTCGTGTGTGTTTTTTTTTCTTCTTTTCTTCTTTTTCTTCTCCTTCCTTTTTGTGGCGTAGCGCAGCGCACTGTAAACTGAAAAACACCATTATGGGTGTAAATATATATAAAGAAAATTTATTACATTAACCTGATGATATGTACAGTGCAAGCAGTAAATAACAGTGGTATATACAGTGAAGCCGGTTAATAACATGCAACGGATGACAGTGGTATATACAGAGAAACCAGTTGATAACATAGAATGAATAACGGGTGAATGAATGGGTGTAAATGGCTTGTCCTATAGCTGACACCACGTTTTACACCGTCAAGGTCTGGAACACCCTTTTTAGAGGGCGTATTATGTGTAAAACACCCTTTGAAAGGGTGCTTTTCCTTAAAAATGCCGTCTTTTGCACCCTTTAAACACCCTATTAGGAGGGTGTAAGATTGTTAAACACCCTCCTAAAAGGGTGTATAAAGGGTGCAAAAGAAGGCATTTTTCAAGAAAAAAGCGTCCTTTCTAAAAGTTGTTTTACACAGAATACACCCTCTAATATGGGTGTTCCAGACCATATGGTGTAAAAAGAGGTGTCAGTTATAGGACAAGTCATTTACACTCATAAGGGTGTTTTTCAGTTTACAGTGTGCAGACAGTGGAGGAGAGCTCAATCGTTGTCCTTGCACATAACTTTAACTTTTATTCTGATATCTCACATCTAATGTTTCGCGTGTAATGGGGTAGTGTAATGCTCTCCAGTGGTGAATCAAAGAGTGACAGAGAGAACACCAGCCGAACACGTTGTACCATCAAGAAGGAAATAAATAGTAATTAAACAACTATATCATACATTAATAGAGCTTGGACTTCGGAAGCTGGCTTGTTTTTATTTTCCTCTCAATCAGGCCGTTTCAGTGCGTTTTAGCGCAATGTCGTACACGCTACTTAATAGAAAGTAACTGTTCTGAGGCTGAAATACAAACAGACGAACACGACGACTGCCCTATTTCACGTTGCCTACTAATGATCTCCCATCGCTCGTAAATGATTTCGAGAGGAAATGAATATTTTTTTGTGCACTAAGAGCTTTTTTTTTTTTACGGAGTGATTGACTTTCATAATTATAGTGGTAAGAGGCTAAGACTCAGAAAAGACTCAGATACTATGCCGATTTAATGGGCCACCGAGGTTACCAAGATGATGCAAAGACCATGCTCCCAAAACAAAGATAATATGGTTCTCGAAAGGGTGATGGCGATGGATCGTCCTCACAACTTTGTTAAGGAAAATGGGGAGATAAAAATTAATATATATATTTATTTACAAAATCTATAGACGAGCGATGAGGAAGCAATATTCAGTCTGTATGGTCGCAATTTACCAATTGTAATATAGATTCAATTATTTTACAATTTTACAGTTAAATGGAGAATTCACTTTTTAGTTTGCACTTTTATACCCAAAGCTCTAATAACACACACAAGGGTTGCGGAGTTGCCACTCCGGAGTTGGAATGATTCCGGAATCATTCCAGATTTATCAGAGCCCGGAATGGAATTTGAATGGAATGACGGAAACTGTCCTGGGAATGGAATGGGAATGGAATTAGGCATTTTTTTCGCAGACTGAATGGAATTGGAATGTAATGGTCTGGGTACCACACGGTCAAGGGCGCTGGTTTGGTTTGGTTTTAAGAAAAAATAAAATGGGGATTTTTGGCTTCACTAGTGTGAGGCCAGCAAACCCCACATCACTTGCACCAGTTATTTTAGTGGGAAAACTCCTGTAATGATGATGCCAATGAAGAGGAGGAGGAGGAGGAGAGGAGGAGGGCGAAATAACCTTGTCTTTGTGCTTTTTCCGTGCTGGGTAATGTCAGTCTCTCTATAGCACTGCTGGGCTAGCTAGTACGGTTACCGGTCCTAATTCTTTTACTGGTGGAATTAGAGGAATGGAATGGGGTTGCCAAGCCCATTCCAGGAGTGGGAATTGACCGTACCTTTTCATTCCGAGGAATTGAAAGGAATGGGATTATTACAAATCTTCATTCCTCGGAATGGAATGGAATGGGTGATTCCATTCCGCAACCCTGACACACACACACACACGTTCCCACTTGAAAAGACACCCCAGGCGTTCGGTCACTTTAAAGGTGTCCCATTACGATGCAATAGCGTGCGCATCCTATAGCACGCACCTATAAAATCGATTAATGCTCACGCAATTGGCATTCTACAAATAAAATCGTAATAACGTAACAAAAGGTGATGCACGCAAAACTCCAACGCCGACAAGCGATTGGAAAAGGAGAAAGCAGAAAAGTATTATGCCAGCGAGGTGGTGTAAACTTGACGTATGCAACATACACCTGAGTTAGAGAGAGAGAGTACTTTTTATTTCCATAACAAATTTGCACAGTGCCGAAAATACTCAGAAGTAAAGGAAAAATAATTGACGTAGGGCTTTAAGATAAAGAGATCAAACGCTATTCGCGTGTAATTGATCCGACTAAATCTGAATAAGAGTTACTAACATACGGCATAATAACAGAACAGCAGGTAACCGACACAACTTCCTGCAGATCACTGTCAAAAATACAAGAAAACAAGACCGGAACGATTAAAGAACGGCAGCAATGCAACGACCTCAGCATACAGAACGAACTACACTCTTAAAAATGAACTTCACCGCATAGCGCGCTCCTAGCCAACCATCATCTCGAATGATATCGTTATCTGCCCCGATTTGCTGAAAACGGGAGGCGTACGCCTTTTTTGTGACAATTATGAACAGCATAAGTGTCACAAAAAGGCGTACGCCTCCCGTTTGCAACAAATCGGGTCAGATAACGATATCATTCGAGATGATGGTTGGCTAGGAGCGTGCTATGCGGTGAAGTTCATTTTTAAGAGTGTACAGTAAATAAACAATGTAACATACGAGATGAAGACGACGAACAAACAAACGTTGTCCCCGTGTTGTGCTTTTCCTTGTCTTCACCGCAAGCTTAGGGATATGTTGCCTATATATATACCAATCGCTTAAAGTGCCACCTGCGAGCTGTCTTCATGGATGTATGGAAGGAAAATTACGATCAGTAGAGCGCATCCCTTTTTTTTTAAAGCGAGCTAGGCCTGAAAAATGGTTGGAAGGAAGAAATCGATCAGTGAGACCACAGGCATCGTGCCAGGAACCGCAGGAAGCCCGCCGCGGGAATGCAGGTGAAAACGACCAGACGAACGGTGTTGCCTGTTTGTCGTATATTATTGCTAGACGTGAAACAAGCACGTGCGTCTGCCGACCGAAGGGATTGTAAACGGCTTCGTGCAGCCATTTGCATAATTGCTTTCGGATTAAATGCATGCTGGCAGTAAATAAATGTGCGCTAAATTTCGTGCGTCGGATTACGGCGTCTATGTGATCCCCAAAACTTGCTAATGCTTCGTAAATAATGTCCTTCCAGCATTACCGTTTCCTGCTATACTCTCGGACTGAAATTTGTATCGCTCCGATATTTATCACGATTCAATTTACTATATATACAGAATTTCAGGCGCGTACGTAAGTTACGAGAGTAAAAAGTGCAGAGCCGTATATACGAAACAGTCTGAATTTCGTAGAGCTGTTTGTAGACCAGTTTGTACGCGGACGACGAAGACTGCCGTTTTTTTTTTTCTGTTGACGAGCAAGTGGCACAGACAAGCCGGCGGAAGTGGTTGGTGGTGCTTCTCGTCCGGGAGGTTGCTTGCGCTTTTTGCGTTCGTACACTCTTGAAGCAGAACTTCACCGCGTAGCGCGCCCCTATCAAACGTCACCCCGAATGATGACACCGTCCTCTCCTTTGAGTGTCTATATCAGCTGGGTAGACTTCCCGAAGCCCCCCCCCCTCCCCGGGAAAGTTTCGAGAGGGCTCAGGCCCCCCTCCCCGCTCCCCTTTCCCAGAGTCGGCGCCTCTGAGTGACATCATTCTGCGGAGTAGTTGACTTTGAGCGTGTTATATGGTGCAGCTCTCTTTTTAAGCATAGAAATCATAAGTAGAAAGGCTAGAAGAAAAGCTGGGAGAGAGAGAGAGTGATGTGGGAGAGCAAAGGAGTTGTACCGAGGCAATACCCTCTCCCAATGTCTAAGTCCGTGAGGCGCCATGATCGATATTTTGGATTGGGTCGGATTCCGCCACAGCCTTTCCTCGTGTGAAGACCAGGCACGTTCGGCGCAATAGTATCCAATCCAATGCAAGTCGTTTCCGCTTCCGCTCTGCTCCGCGTGCCATGCCGTGTGCGAAGTGTGTTTTTTTGTCTACCATCATCTGTGCGCTTGGATTCTCTACGGAACGAGTATCGTACGGTTTAAACCTTGTGCTCTAACATGAAACAACAGCGCAGGGAACTCGTAGGTTCCACCGTTCGTAACACGCTAGGCCTACCGTCTCGATCACGGCGGCTCACATGTTGAGATGCTCATCTTCGCTGGCTTGGTTTCTGGTTATTATGAGAGTTCTATACTTTTAAGCAGGGATGGGCAGTATTTAAATACATTGTATTTAAAATAGTATTTAAAATATAAATACCTGTATTTAAAATACGTATTTAAATACAGGCAAGAAAAATGTATTTATATTTATATTGAAATACCGTTTTAGGCGTATGTATATTTAAAATACGCTTAAATACACATATCTCATCCTCCCGTCTTTGTGGGCTTTTCTGGAGTTCCACATTGTTAGCCTCCAGCGATGAAGGGTATTTTGGTTAGAGGCTACAGGTCACTCATCCCATGTGTTCGGGGATTTCCGTCCTTCTAGAAAACTGCACAATGTGCGAATGAGGGCATCGCCACCACAGTTGCTTCAGCCCTGGAAGCTGGGAGAGAAATGAGAATACCAATTTGGGAGAGATGTCATTCGTAACTCTCTTGCGTTACTTCATAATGCCTGGTGTCTAAACCGTTAGCGGCAATTCTACTCGGCCAATCACTGGGAACTCAGGGCAATGGCTGCAGCGCACCAGACAGTTTTTGACGGGGAGTTTTTCACTGTCGTCGCTGAAGATGGAAAGTCGAAGGAGGCAGGCAAGCTGGTGTATACGATTGAACGGAAACATCTCCTTGAGTCCTTGGAGCAGTCGGGGGGGGGGGGGGGGGGCTGGACAGGACAGACAGGAGACAAGAACCGCCAATGGCGACTCACAACCAGCAAATGAACAAATTAACACTTTATTCAACATAGAGAAAGTGGAAGAAGCGATAACGAGTTCATTAGCTGGTTTTGAGTCGTCGTCGGTTCTTGTCCCGTTACCGTCCTGTCTAGACCCCCCTCTCTGCTCCTGAGACTCAAGGAGACGTTTCCGTTCAATGGAAAGTCTGTCCACGCAAGATGCTGAAATAATCACACTGCATCACGGAAAAATAAGTAAATATGTGGGCATCGTGTGCAGCAGAGATGCATCCACAAGCGGCTCCATTTATTATATAATTTAAAAGAATAATGTGCCTGGACGGCTCAAAGTATTTACAGAAGTAGTTACAGTATTTAAATACTGTCTTAATGTATTTATATTTTGTATTTAATTACTTTCATCATAAAGTATTTATAGGCAGTATTTAAATACATGAAAACATGCAGTATTTTGTATTTATATTTAAATACCCGAAAAGTGTATTTATGCCCATCCCTGCTTTTAAGGGTGTTCTATTTCAAATAGCGTTGAAACCGAGGCCGTTTGTATGTGAGCCATCGGTCATCGTACGGGCGTGGAAAATTTCACACTTGCCTGTTTCGTAATCGCTGTACCGGATTACCCGGTACCCAGGGCTCAGAGTACCCGGTGCCATGAATCGCACCTTGTATATTTGTTACCCTTGCGTACTCGAACGAGTTCAACAACAGTTCCCCTTGTATAGTCGGCAGCATACTAACGCAAGTAAAAATAAATAAAATTCCCTCTCTCTCCCACTCCTTTCTGCTGGCCTCTCTCATCAGGCAGAATCTGTCCACTGCTCGTATAGTCGCAGTTGCTTCGCGGTGTCAACACGGAATAAAAAGAACTGCAGAGTACGCAATCGGACTCCAGAATGGTGCCGCAGCACGACAACGAAATATTCATTGACGTGGGGAGTCTTCATATTTGCTTGAAATTCCCGTGTCATGTGTAACAATAAAGTACCGTTGGGGATACGGTTGTCTAAAATCTCCAGCCCGTGGCGGAGCGATCCCCTATCGGCGATGTAGCGCACGAAGGAACTAGACCAATACCCTCCCCGAGGGGAGGCCGCGCTGAACTGCTCTCCCTAGCAGACGACGCTAAGAATGCGATGGTACTCTCTACCGACAGGCGGCGCTGGGTGGCCTTACCTCGGAGACTGTAATGGTATAGTTCCTTCGTGCACGACATCACCGATAGGGGACTGGTCGGGCACGGGCTGGAGATTTTAGACAACCGTGTCCCCAACAGTACATACGGTGCAGATATATGTAGTTACGAGATATTCGCGAGATTGACAAGCTGACATAGTAATTTTTTGCACCTTTCGGGTGCAAATGCTCAGTCCTGTGAGACACTTTTTGTAAACTGTTATTACACATTTCAGTTGAGTCCGCGGAATAAAAAGGAGCATTTATTTACAAACAACACGCTGAAAGGTATATAAAATCTTTCTGTGTACAAGCATACACGTAAATAAGAATCGCAGGCTTAATATTGTTTGAAACTGCAATGCGGGAACGGCAACAGCTGAGGTCAGGTATACCAAGCATGAACGATAATCAAGAAGCTCATACCATCATATTGCCGCCTGTTGTACTACGAATCGCAAGAACAGGATATTCGTAACTGATTAGGGCTACGATAGTTGATCTATTACGAAAGCACAGATGAGCGAACGATTAACCTTCCGTAATTTCCTGAACATGTTGAGCACGTGGCAACCTCCGGCAATCCTCGATGCAACATTAGCGTATACAAACCGCTTGCTCGACTGGTTCTGCTTACGTATCTGCAGTGATGGCCACTAACTACTTCTACAGTAGTTTAACTATAACTACTAACTACTTCGTGATGGAGTAGTTTAACTAGTAGTTCAACTACTTTTCAGGGGAGTAGTTAAAACTACTTCTTTAACTACTGCATTGTAGTTTCACTACACCTATAACTACTTAACGTTGTCCATCAACACCAATCCCTTGTAGTGTTCTTGGACTCCTAAATATGAATCACAAGCAATGATAAGCTTTGGCTCAAGCCACTGCTACGACCGTGAAATACAAAGCTTGCGGCGGGATTCTTTCTGTGCCTACGCGATAAACTGAGTTGCGTAATTTTTCACAGCAAATGAGGCTTCACTGGACAACGGTGTTGCGGATTTAAATCCGGGGATTTGATTTAAATCCATCAAAGGGCTTGTGAATTTGATTTGGGATTTGGTTTACGGAGAAAATATGGCGACGATTTGAATTCGGATTGAATCACATTTTTGACAGATGATTTGGATCTGGAGTGAATAACAATTTTGGCAGATGATTTGGATTTGGAGTTTTTGTTGTTGTTTTTTTTCGACAGAATTGGATGTGTATTTGGTCAAGCTCCTGAATGGAAATGGTTGGATTTTGACTGCTACGAAACTTGACGTTGACGGGCGGGCAGATTCTTTGTCAGTCGTAACTGAGGCCGTCTCTGTAATTACGTTTTTACAAGACATTTGGCTGAATTGCATTTCACATATGTTTACACATGATGCAATGCAACTCTTAATCAGGAGAAGGTCTAAAAAGTGTTTGGATTTGAGATGGCTTGCCTTGCATCCCGCCATCTCGGTTCCCAGTGTCCCGCTAAAAGTTGTGTTTCGTTTAAAAAGAAATGCCACGACTTTTTGATTGCGTGAAGCAGTCTACGGACACTGTTTGTAGACTGTTTCAAGTTTAAGAGGTGGTTTGTCTGTCAGACAGACCACCTCTAAGGCCTATAGCCATCTTCCCTTCCGAGCAAGGTACGTCATGCAATACTCTCACACATAATCACATGGGCAGTTCGACGTCTAATTCACAACGGTATCACAGCTTTCTATGATTTCTTAGAAATGGAACGCATTGGAGAAAGCGCACCACTGGTCCACTGAGCTCAGACAATGTACGTTCGAGAAAAGGACTACCATACACGTATTTTGTCTGTTTTATTGGCTCTGAACTGCGACTGATGTCGCGTTCTGGTGTCCCAGAGATTGCTAAAATAAGTCCCAAAATGTCCACATGAGAACCAGTCGTATGAGGTCATTGTGTCCAGGAACAGGAATGTGAATGTTGGTTGCCCTTTTTCATAGAGGCTTGCTTATGGTCAACTTGGTGCCACCGCAGAACTCGTACCGCAAAAACGAACGACGAAATCCTCTATTTAAGCGAGTGTACAGTAAAGGATGATGTTGTTTCGCCTCTCTGCTATTGGATGTCCGCAGTGGCCCGCTACCCGCTGCTTTCGGAAGGAGCGAAACATGTATTTGCAGTACCTGCAAGTTCTGGAGCAGTTGTACGAGTGCTCTCTGCAGCCAGCCTGATCAAGACCACGAAAAGAAACAGGCTGCACCAAGCTACATTGGAGTAAAGCTGGTCTTTCTAAACAAGAACTTGAGAGAATACTTAGACTGCTTAGGCGTGTTGGGCGGATGTACTACTGAGTTTGTTATAACACAACTGCGGTGTGCAGCACGCAGCCGTCACATTTAACACAACATAATTCCCGGCAGTATTTGACAAATATGTTACTCCGATATCCACGTGAAAATAAAATGTCAGTGTCAACCTTTGCATCGCTATGTGGGCTGTTCATACTCTTCGCTGCAGGTGAGATTTATATGTGTTTATACCATGTCACGGGTCTTATCCAGCGAATGCATTCAGTAATTGTACCTTGTAGACATGGTCAGCTGCATGCTACAGTTATTCCGGGAACTTTAGCCCCCGGATTCGTTGACGGATTTGATGAATCCTGATTTAAAACCGGATTTGATTTAGCACACCAAAAACAAATCCGGATTTAAAATGATATTTGTCGCCTCAAGTTTAAATCCGGACTTGATTTGGATTTGATTTGCAGTGTTCCGAAAAACATGGATTCGATTTAAATCCGATTTGACTCGTTAAATCCGCAACACTGCTGGACAAGCATTAAAAGCGAAGATTTAGTACACATGCACGACACAATTGCTCTGCACCTCCGTTCTCATCAAACAAGTAACTCAAGGTAAAAGTCGGAAGCACAAGCTTGCGGCAAAATCGGAAGTAGTTCGCGCCTTCAGTAACCTAACTACTGTAGTTAACTACTTAAAATAGTAGTTTAACTAGTAGTTGCCACTACATTTCTGCAAGTAGTTGGTAACTACTTTTTAACTACAATCTGGTAGTTTAACTAGTAGTTTAACTACATGTAGTTAACTACTGGCCATCACTGCGTATCTGTGACTGCAACTCTTTACGACCGCTATCTCTCTCATTTCTCAAACGACTGTATACAGATCCCATGAAGCGGTAATAATAGAGAGTTTTAGTGTTCCGTTACCGGAATCCCCGTAGCATACCGTATCTACCGCACCCAATCAAGAGGTAAGATTCTGAGTCACGCACGCTGTCATCGGTTACGGTATAGGTGCGGTAACTTGACGGTACGTTACCAACGGTATACCTTATTCGTTAAGAAGTTTTAGAAGAACGTAGACGTTTAAAGAGAACGTTTTCGAAAATATGATAAGCCAATCACCCGCTTCCTTTGGAGTGGCTGACATCACCTTGCCGATATCTGATTAACTGACAGCGATATGTACTCTGAATCGTAGGGCGCTTACGATTTCATAAAACTCCCTATTGATTGGGTGTGGTAAATATAGTGCTTCGAAGGCCACGTTGTCTGCGGTCTACCAACACTTGATAACGTGGCTTCCGAAGTACCGTATCTACCGCACCCAACCAACGAATAATAAAGAGTTTTAGCAGATCGTTGATACCATGGCTTGCGTCGAACCGTATCAGCCGGAACCAATCGGGGGATAAGATTCTGAGTCACGAATCACTGCGATTGGTTCCGATAGGCACGATAACCTTATCAACGGTATACTAAAACTCACAAATAGTAAGTTTTAGTATATCTTACGCTATCGCCTTTGCGTACGTAAGGGATAGCGTGGTGGTTCTGCGCAATGCGCAAAGCTCTGTTTATGCATTGCGCGTGCGCAGAACCACCAACGCTATCCCTTACGTACGCAAAGACGATAGCGCACGATATACTAAAACTCACTATTATTCCGAGTCGTGAAGACTATCATTGGTTTCTGTATTGGGAACGTACCTTGAGATATAAATTCCCGAATTTTGCTACGTAAAGGAACCGAAACCAGAACTATACGCACTATTCGAGCGCGGAAAGAGCGACAGGCATTCCACGCGAGAGGGCCACGCGTGCTTCGAAGCGATAGGGCTGACCGTAATAGGCGGTAGAGTCAATAAATAAGCTTATTTAGGGACTCTAGTATACATGCGCTAATCTGTTGGCCAGATAGACCGCTCTCCGGCCAAGATAAGGCCGAGGTTGTGTCGTTTCTGCGCTAGAGAAGTGCGTAGTTCTGGTTTCGGCTCATTTGCATAGCGAAAATCGGGAATTAATATCTCAAGGTACGTTCACTTCTCAGGGTGTTTAATAAGGACGGTCGATTTGAATAATGACTAGCTCCAATTCTGCTATCTCGAAATTCGCAGAAAACATATAATTAATAAGTTAAGTAATCAATTTCAGCTAATTAGTCGTCCAGTAGTTGCGTACGCTGTCCTACAGGATGTCCGCCTGGCCGTATAACCCACACGAGAAAACGAAATATATGTAGCTCTAATAGCTTATCGTTTTAAAAATATAAAATCTGGGTCGAATAAAAAAATAAATAAAAAAACTGTGTAAGGTGTACTTCTTTTCGTCTACCTGATGGAATGCCTGGCCGCGATATGTCGCTCCCTTGCCTTGTTTACCCTGGAAACCAGGAATCACAACTGTCATTAGAACTGTCAACCTGAAGACGCTGAACATATTCTGTCACAAGGCGTTACAGCGCTATCACTATGGCTGATTCGCAAGCGTTCTTCCAATACTAGCCATATTTTAATTCCATACATTAGCACCGCGAAGCAACTGCAGCCACTGGGGGTGTAAAGACGCGCGTGAACAGATGGAAAAGGGTACAACAGGAAGTGGAGAGAGACAGGAGGGTTAGTGTGTGTTCCTCTGAGCCGATTTCAGGAAGAATTGTGCCGACAAACGACAGGCAAATAATACGCCGGAAAACCCGGAGAAACCCTAAGACGCGCAGTCAGGATTCGAACCCCCACACTTCTCAGTCTCTAGCACGTTCTTGGAGGTAGCACCAACGAACGGTTGCTGTATCCGCTCGACTGCGCCGCCTGCGTTCAAAAAGTGTAATGATGTAAATGAACGGAATGGATATTATCTTGAACTTTAGTGTTGTTCTCCTTCAATACGTTCATGAACTGGGGCCATCAAAATCTTAGATTGATTGTGTTCTTATGCGCCAAATTCATACTAATAAGAGCCCGGGCGTGGGCACACAAAACAGTTGAGCTTGTATATACAGGGTGTTTGCTCTAACGTGTCCAGAAATTATATTTAAAGCGAGCCATAAAAGAAAAGCGAGATTTACTGTTCTGCTACTTGAGTAAGAAACAGGTACTACTTCACTATAGTAGCACCTGTTTCTTAGTCAAGTACCTGAAAAGTAGCGCTTGTTTCTCTTTTATCGCTGGCTTTAAATAAAATTTCTGGACACGTTAGAGCAAATACCCTGTATACTAAAAAAAAAGCAACATATTTTTAGTAATGCGTAGGTTGTACACAAACTAGCTCACAAATACGCCGTTTCATATAGGCTTGAACTTACTGGAAAACAATGAGTAAGCATACTTCCAACGCATAGAGAATGACGAACGCAGAAACCCCTGCATCAAAGCGGGATACATACCAAATAAGGGAACGTAACACATATACACATTTGATTGAAACGCAACCACGAGACAAGTGATTCTCTTCCTGAGGCAGGATTGTCGATATGGGCGCTTCCTCCAGAAGCCAGTCGTAACGCACTGCATGAAGCAATTTGCTGTTGGCTCAGTTGACGTCTCCTCATCCATCTTTTCTCGGTGGCAGCAGCTCTGATGAAGTGCGACCAGGTCCCCGCTGTTGCTCTTAAGATGAAGTCGTCCTTTGCTCTTGCACAGCGAGACATAAACGTAAATAGAAAAGGGGAGGGTATGCTCACAGATTTGTTCACAAGGGCGTAAGCTACTTAGCAATGTGCATGCATGCCACTGCAAGCGGTTTTGTCGGCTGATTAATTTTTTCGCTTTATCTTCCCGCCTGGTATGCACGTACGAACACTGTGTACAGAACAGTCCACAGTGCACCTAAAGTCTCAAATATTCTACAAGTGTGGTTCTCGTATTCCGCACAGTGTGCCGGTTTAACCTGTGCGAAATTGAAGCTAGAAGCAGGTACCTTATACCAACTGGTTTATCGAGGCTTGTGAGCGTAATTGAAACGTGTCGATGTACAATGAAAAACAAACAAACAAAGAAAAAGGTCAAGAAGTATCCTGAAATGGAACGTGCACGGGGCAGGAATTTTGCAAGGGCGTCTGAGGTATTCAGGCTTCAGTGCACTTCTTAGTGCATGATATGAACCTGGCTGAAAGTATCAGGAAGCAGTCCAAATGTCTTCCAAACATAAACTCGATGTCGCCTACTCTCGTCCTGCATCGATTTTTCTACAGGTCGGTATCACGTTTTGAAATACTTTCGCAAATCTCAAGAATGCATCAACAACTCTATCACTCCATTTTCTGCATATTATTGAATGTCTCTGTGACACCACAGCGATTTATCGTATACAGAATTAGAGCATGACCTTCGCTGCCAAAGGTGTGAGTAAGAATGGGGAGGGACGTTTGCATGATCGCATAGAAATATACTTTTCAGTCATGTATGACTACCGATGTTAAACTGCTACTTATAAGGCTGCTACTGCTGCTTACACTGCACATATCATCAGGTTAATGTAATAAATTTTCTTTATATATAGTTATAAGGAGACACACATAGATCTTAATTTTGGCTGAGCAAGGAAGCATAATTACACAATCACTACCTGTGTCGAAGCAACGCAGTGCCCCCTTGTGCCCAAGTACACTCTAAAAAAAAAAAGGACTAATAAAACGGGGAGTAATTGCAGCTTCTACTCCCCTAGTCTGCCAATTACTCCCCATTTTAGTCCCCTAACCCAACATTTAGTCCCGACATTTACTCCCCGTGACTGCAAATTATCACTTAACTTCGCGAATGGTCTCCTGAATGCAACAGTCTACGTAAATATGTGCCCTTGGTCAATTTGAACGACATAAGGCTGCATAACTCAGCCAACGCAGCAATTTTCCAACCACACAGAGTAAGAAACAGTTAGCGCATCTTTCTTCGCAAATTGTGTCCTAGTATGGCGCAAGATTTTATATCACTCGATATATTACGGTTGACGGTTTGCTTCAAAGTATTTTCATGCACCAATTATGTACCTGGGACTCTTACAACAACGCGTGAAATGCGGTCTTCACTCTGTGACATTCATTTACTCCCGAAAGGGACTATTTTTTGTGGCAATGCAATTACTCCCCAAAAGGAGTAAAAATACTCCTTTTTTTTCTTAGAGTGTATAGCCCTCTTGCTTCTCCCCTATTAGTTACTCTCTCTTATCTGTTTAGAGCTTGCGCTACCACACTTTCATTGAATCTAATCTAATCGAACCCACCGGACATGGTGAAAGTCGTATTCAGTGTCCTGCTTCTACATCAACAACAACAACATAGATGAATGGATGATGATGATGATGCTTCTACAGAGAGTAGCAGAATCTCTGGTTTTTCTGCTCCTTCCTCTGTCGCGATGATATATATATATCTATATATATATTTTTTAAACTCTTGCTCACCCTCTCTCTCTTGTAAATGCCACGTATGACAACAAACACTAGTGCGTCACAAGTGTTGTCAAGCTACCGCCAGTCGAGGCTATGTGCTACCACTCAAAGGAAAACATGGCCAGGAAAACAACGCTGACTCACGGGGGGCGTGACTCGACAGAAAGTCCCAGACCTTCCGTGTCGTGGCACGCGAGTTAAGAGGTTACTCCGTTCACACCATTTTCACAGAGCATCACTCTCACCGCTTCATTGATTTCCTTTCACGCACAGCCGTGTGTACCTTCCTCATGAATGAACGGCGAACGTATATATCGCGTTTTAATGTGACAAGCAGACCTTTTGACACTGACCACTATCCACTACTAAACAGGGCATGTGCGCTTTTTTTTTTCTTGCCGGTTCCTCCTGTGATCGGGAGGTGCGTCGCTTTCCGTTGGGAATAGCCAGTTCCTCCCGCGTCCTTGAATGCGATTCCCACGAGATCGTGGCTTCCAGAGTCGCTTCCGCTGAAGTGAGCAACCTGACTGCTGCCCACTATGTCTGCCCCGGGGCCGTTTCTCCAGTGACCAGGGATTCGTTTAGCGTGCGATTTACTTCATTCCCAAATTGATGGGAAGACGCTTCGGTGGCGGGCGGATGAGATATATCTGGGAAGTCACTCGCACATTAGCACTGTTCGGTACCGGAAGGGCGCTATGTAATTGAGTGTATTCACATTAATTGTACATTCAGAGTGCATTCACATTTGCGAAAGGAATTCCAAGGAGCCCATAAGCAAGCAAGGCAGTTTACCCGTAGTTTGCGATGTATAACGCGTACCCCGTAATATTAGCGGAATTTGAAAAATGTCGGATGCATAATACCCCTGTCACACGGGCATTTCGATCCTTGTCGAATCCGATCTGCATCGAACTTCCTGAGCACGCTCGAGTTTTGACGCTGCTACACGGCCACTTTCAATGCGCATTGAATGGTTGACCTGTGCAAATGAATAAACGGAATTCATTAATTTCGCGTTTCCTATATAACAGCGATATTAGTGGTAATTTATCGTATACCGATGAGAGCATCATTTGTAGCTTCGCGCGCATGTCCGTCTTAAGTTATGACAGTTCACCGGGGTCGAGGATGCAAATGGCGGCCATCGAGCCGTATTGAAATTCTCAATCCTGTTATGGGAACTGTCTCGAGTCAAGCAGGATCAAAGTTCGATCCTGCTTGGAAGCGGCTGTGTAGCACCATCCGATCTGCATTGGGTTCAAGCAGGTTCGGTCGAGCAGGATCGAAAATGCCCGTGTGACAGGGGTATAACGCGCACCACGGGGGTGAAAATACCGGCACTATTATAGTGCACGGAAACCGTAAACTGTACCTCACCGTGTCCACAGTAATCGAAATCCGTGCGGCGACTGAGTACTATTTATTGCACTCATCGCAGAGCAGGCACAAACGAACTTAATGCTTACTTGAAGGCATCGGAGTTTGTGTTGGAGAAGAGTTCGGGTTCAGCAGTCTCACATGCCTTCTCAACAGCGCTAGCTTTATGAAATGAGTTTAAGATCACTGACACTTCGATTTCGTCCCACCCTTCTCCGACCGACTTCGCTACCTCGGCAAGCCTGTCCGCTCGTCGTGTACCCGTGTTTGCCTGTCTATTACTCCCCCCCCCCCCCCCCCACACACACCTCCCAATTTTTCCTGAACATGGCTCATAAACGAACGATTTACGCCCATAGCACGCCAGTGGACCAAGGCTATAAAGAACAGGAGTTGAACGGCATCTCTGAACGGCTTTTCCGGGACAAACTCCGATGTCTATATATAACGCGGTTGGTGATTGATGTCTGCAAGACACAAATTCGCTCATGGGTCGACACCTTTACGTTTCCAAATCAAGGTGTGTGCGATATCGCATAAAATGAAACGAATCCATTATTATCGATTAAATGTTTTCAGTGATTTATGAATGGATGGATGGATGAATCTTTAAGGTAAAAGAAATGATGGATTCTCCTACAGACTTGGACCTGCTACGGCTACATAAAAGCGCTAGCACATGTTTCGTGCAGCTCGGATAATTGCATTTTGTGATGATGTAGTGTTTAAAAGAATTTCTTTGTAGTGCTCAAAGGGCGTCGCAAAGTATTTTCAAAATATGGAGGCATCTTGCAGCAGTTTTTTGAAAATCATTCTGGAGGGTTTATAGTAGTCTCACAGATCCAGAAGAGTCGCCTACCTCTTGATACCAGTCTCTTTTCAACATTACACTCATTTCAATATAGGCACACACACGTAATTTTTGCGTAGGCACTTTTCTAAAGCAACTAGCAAACAACAACAACAAATAAATTAATGATAATGAATGGCGAAATTCGCCACATAAGGTGCGGCCCACTACCCCAAGGCACAATGGGCAGGATGAGACGTGTCCTGATGACGAGGTGATGAACGATGCTAAATAGGGTCGATAGTCAGTGGAGTCAGTAAGACATCAGAACGGTAGGCAAAACCACAGCACACAAAAACACACACACAGCACACTGGTACGCAGGCACATCATAGGGTAGAGAGGAGACCTGTGTCCCGGACAAAAATCTTAAAATACTCAAGAGCTTGACGATGGCCGATGGCGATGGCCGAGAATGGTAATGCAACTAGTACGAACCCATTTTCTATGTCAGAAGTATAGTCTGGTACAGTACCGCTTGGGAAAAGTCACAGCAACCGAAAACGAGAAATCGGCTACCCCAATGGCAATGTCTCCACGATGCCGTGGGCGGCGGTTTTTGAACGATATTGCCCATAGAAATAGATCTGGCACGGAAAACAGGCTCTTTGTGATTGCTTTGTTTGTTTTGCTAGAGGCTTTAGAAAGGTGCATACGCAAAAAAAATCCGCGGCGAATAACAAGAAGGAAGTGACTCTTCTAAGCTTGAGAGTCTACCTGTGAGATTACCTAGGAAGCTACTGAGATACAACTATAGAATGGTTATACATAAAAAATAATAAGCAAAATAAAACTGGCGACGCCTAAAGGTACGTAACGAGGAAGTTAGAACTTGTCTCCTATTCATGTTCGTATCGCTGTTTTACAGCAATCGTACATTGATGAAATTAAAGGAACGGAATGGGGTTGCCAAGCCATTCCAGGAGTGGGAATTGACCATACCTTTTCATTCCGAGGAATTGAAAGGAATGGAATTATCACAAATCTCCATTCCTCGGAATGGAATAGGAATGGAATGGGCGATTCCATTCCGCAACCCTGCTGTCTACTGATAGGTGTTCCAAAGTTCTCTGTGGTCCGGACGAATTTTCAACGCACGGGCCCTGCATCAACCTAGTTGGGATAGAACGAAAAGTTCTCCCGTGCTGCCCCCACTTATTTATTGTCGTCTCAATGCTGACATTTGTCACTATATTGGTCTGCCCTTATTGGCAAGTATCCGAGCATCCAACTGGGTGCGAGAAGGCCAGGCAGTACTTTTACGGTACTTTCCTTTGCCGTGAATGCCCATAATCGGTTCATTGCTCACTCCTGTGAATAAAACATGATAGTTCTTATCGAAATATTGATGGTTGTTGAGCTGGACATTTAGAACTTGGAATGCCGCCAGCACCATCTTGTGACGACGCGGAAAGAGTAAACAGGCGTTTCTTGTAAGTACAAGGCATGAAACACAAGCGTATCAACGTGTACTAGATAACGTTTCAAATGTGTCCGCTACAGGCGATTAAAATAATCACGAAGGAATTACAAGGTCAGTGGCACCGCGGTCGTATACCGTTACGAATCAGGAGGTCACAAGGGCGCTGGTTTCGTCGGTTGACTAGACACTTAACTACAACTGAATCAACATTCGGAGGTATAACCTGTCCCTCACTGCTTGTATGGATATTCGACAAATCATAACGCAGAGTGCAACGCGCTTTTTCGAGCGCATTTGAATATGGCAGGCGGTTGCTGTCCAGAGGCCAGCATCAAATGCAGCCGCGTACGGCCTTATACGCACGACCTACATCTCATGAGTTGAGTTGATTTGAGTTGGGTTGATAAGAAAAAAAAAAAGAAGAAGAAAAAAGGAGGAAATAAGCACTCATTACGAAAGCCAGCTATTCCAGATCACTTCGAGAAACGAAAATGGCTAACTACAATAAGGACAATCAGTGACAAAGACACTCAGTCAGTCAGTCACTCACTCACTCACACACACACACTATATCTCCTCATCCTCACCCTATAGCGCACTTTGCATAGAAGCGGGTGGGGATATGTTTATTATATAGAAAAATAGGAGGAAAAGGTTAGCTTGCGCTACCGCGGCTTGCTATTCCCTGAAAAAAACAAAAAAACAAAGAAAGACAAAAGAAAAACAAACAAACAATATGGAAAACAAACACTAACTTTTCTAACACTAAGAGCCGAGCAAACAACCAAACCTCATAATAGCTTCGAAATTAAGGCAACACCTGTTAGATAACGTATACACTGTCTACAATATCTCGAATTACGCGACAAATGACGCACTGTATACCTGATTGCCCAGGGCAGGAGACAATCAAGATCAACATGACCTTGCAACGAGCCACAGTTATCTTGGCTGGAGATCGATGCGATTGCACACGGACCGCTGCTTTAAAGGAGGGGAGGTGGGGGGGGGGGGTCGCAATTTCCAGTTGGGCATATAGCGGTAGCGCATTTGAAAGGCGCTCCCATTACGGGAATTGCTTAGAGCCAATTACGCTCCCGGTGGTCTTTATGACCTCTGTTTACTCAGCCGTTATACATTGCCGTTGCGTTTAAAGTAAACGGAGAAGGAAAACGTTACGGCGGAATGCGAACATGCGTTTCGACTATTTGCAGTGCCGTGCAGTAAATTTCAGGGTCAGGGTTTTCCTCCATACATTTTTTTAAAATTTACTTATCAACTTATCAGGGTCAGGAGACTGGGATGGGGAGTAATGGAGTAATGGCAATCTAAGGGACTAGAATTTCAACAGATTTACTCTTTTCTTTTTTTTGTAGAGTGTAAAGGAGCAAAACGAGTCTTGAGACTCAGGATCTGTAGTATGGAGGCTTACAACCTTTGAACGCCTTCCCGCACTGGTATTAGTCAGTTAGTTAGTAATCTAAGAGAATAAAGTAAACCTTGGAGCTATCAGCGACCCACCATGGGTGCAGCTCGCTTGGCTTTCTCACTGGTATTATAATGTCTACTTTCATATACAGAAACACAATTCATAAAATAAAAAAAAGACGTTGAACACATATCTTCCGTATTTTTTCTATAATCAAACTCAACGTTAAACACAAGCAAGGCTTACCTCTTATCACGTGCTACTTATCATTGTTCAGTGTCTGACGTAAATGCTGCTGCCGCGAGCACCTAAAAAAATAAATAAATCGCTATAAAGAGATCACTGCTCAATGAATAGTGTGCGATGCTAAAGCACATTTACGCCTGGTTCACGAAAATTATAGGGTTGCGTGTTGCCCAACTCATGGAGCGGCGATACGTGCGCCATATAATAATGCTGCCCACCAGTTATCGGGGACATTGCGGGCGAAGTAGCGCGATAAGTAACCATGATACCGGAATTAAAGCGAGGAAAGGACAGCTTTATGACCGAGCACCAATTTATGAGACCAGCTTCCTCACACAAAGGAATCCTGGTATCTCCTCGTCTATCTTGGGTGTTTTTGAGATTTGTTTTCTATTTTTTGCATTTTTAGTCCTCACGGCCATTCTGCGTTCGTTTGGTTCGGCGCAAATCGCGACGCGGTTGTACAGGCTTCTAGATAAAATTTTAAAAAAAAAGGAAGAGAAAGAGAAAAAAAAAGAAAAACGTATTGCGGTTATTTCTAGGAAGAACTCTCTTTCATGATTTTTGGTGTCGTTTTCTTTTCTTTTTAGGCGAACAGTGGACGGAATTTGGGGAGTCTCAACTTTGTGAGCTTCGAACGTCCTGGGATGAGAAAGCCGCTGAGAGAGAGAGAGAGAGAGAGAGAGAGAGAGATTTGTGCCTCCGTTACCCTATGCACTTTCGAGCTGCAAGAATGCACGTTTGTCACACTTCGGTTTACTAAAACAATTCGATGATTCTCGCTTATTCACAAGCACCGTTCTGCCAGCTCCCGTGGCATAGTGGTTAGGATGATCGCTTTCCACGCCGAGACTGGGAGGTGACCCGGGTTCGAATCCTGTCACCGGCTGTGCTGTCTGAGGTTTTCCCTGGGGTTTTCCGAAGACTTTCCAGACGAATGTCGGCACAGTTCTCCCTGAAGTCTGCCCAGGACGCATACTAACCCCCCTGTCCCCCACTCCTGCTGCTGTATACTCTCTCAATCTCTCCACGTCTGTACGCGGCTCATAGCCACAGTTGCTTCGCGGCGCTAACACGGAATTAAGAAAAGGTACTGTTCGTATTATTGTATTATATTGGCAAAGGAATGACAAGGGGGTGTAAGCCCTCATCAACATAAATGCCTGCTACTCTATACAGCGCTTATGAGGTAATGAAGTAACTGAATAAAGCAAGCTGACTGCCTAAAGGCCGACGAAACGTAACTTAATACCTACGTTGTCACATGGGCAATCTTCAATGATCATTGAAACCAACGGTCATTGAACATGTGTGCAGCGCCATCAAGCGCGTACCGTGTCAACCTGTCATAGAGCATTCGATCGAATGCGCTTGCAGAAGTTGAAACGTTGCACGCTTGGTGGCGCTACGCGTATGTTCGATGGTCATTGGTTTCAATGATCATTGAAGATTGCCAGTGTCACAGCCTGGGTATAACAAAGCGAGAACTGAAGAGCCCAAGCCCGAAGAGTGAAAATACATTGCCTGCCCCCGACGTCTCGAAGGAAGGATATCAGTGGATGGGCAATCCAGTTTACTGTGGTGAACTCGTTCATTCAGTTCAGTTCGGTTCACTGAGTCGTTCAAAAGAACCGTTCACGTCTCCGTGACGTCGTAACATCATGAGACCAACTGCAACGGCGAGGTCGGCGGCCAGCTCACTGAAGTTGCGTGAGATTTCTACGGCGCGCCAAGCCTGCGCCTTTCGGAATACGTCGTCTGATACCTGATTGTGTATGTTTTCTGGAACTATATTGTGACGGCAGCTACATCTTTCAAACTTTCAAGGCATCCGCTTTTATTTGCCTGTGTACAGGGCTGAACACGTCCGACGTGTCATTGATGTGGGCATATTATGTAAAAATGTGAACTGAATTGATGAACACGCCGACATGTTTGCTCAATGAATACTGCGCTAAATCTGACAGTCACATGCCGGCCATATTGGGGGGGGGGGGTTATATTTATTAGACGAAAAGGAAAAGGAAAAAAAAACTGGGAAAGGTCAGCCAAACGGGACGTCGGCTTGCTATTCCAGAAATAAGAAATAATAATAAATAAATAAAATGAAAAGATAAGAATTAAAGAAAGAAAGAAATAGGAAGGAATAAGAAAGAATTAAAGGAAGAAAATTAAGAAATAAGAAATAAAGAAAAATAATTTGGAAATAATGAAAAACTAACAGATGATCAAAGAAGGATGAGGTAGATTAATGGCCATATTGGTCATATATGGTAATAAGTGACAAGCGAATGTAGGTTTGGGACCGTGTCTCGCTGTCTCACGAAGAAAAGAAACCATTCATTCGGTTGCACTGTAATTATCTCGTTGTGTACATGTTTTCAGACCACTTCGTACATATTCGCCCCGAGATCGAATGGTGTCGGCGCGTTGCGCAGAAACGATGAACTACCGTAGTGTTCTTTTAGACGTTTATTTTCCGCGTTCAGTGCAGTAAGTGGAGCATTGGATAACTGAACAGTATCGTACCATCGTGGCACAAGTCATCTTCCGGTGAATATACACAAGAATTACGGAAAAGAACTATCAACTGCGAACATCGGCCGGCGTGTTATCCACACTAGAAGGCTGTATATTGAAACAACCCATTCTCGTTTGTACCCTCCGAAATGTATGTCCCAATGGACAGTGTCGCCCCCTATAGGTCGATCTCGCAGCGAATATCCCTCGCCCTCTTGAGCCGACGCCTAACTAGCTTAGCTCCTGCGCATGTGTTCAACACTGCTTTGCCAGTCTTACAGCGGCGAATGGCCACACGCCAACTGGAGAAAGTAGAAACGGTGAAACGCGGCGAAATGGAGAAGTATCGTTGGTATCGTGCGTGGACTGTTGTGAACTGGTGAACGAGTACACTCGTCGACAATGAACAAGTTCACTAGTTCTGAGTGTCGTGACAGACTTGTAGCCGCGTTAGGCCGGGTTGACAATCGACCCTTCGGAGTGCCGAAGGTGCTGGGCCCATGGCCAATGAGCACTAAACTGCCAGCTTTGCGAGCCGTTACACAGTTTTTAAGGGACACCAAGCTGTTAGATGGGCTATGACCTGTCTGTGGCGTTCGTCGCCGCTTCGCGACATCTCCAGTGGGTGATGGTGGATGTGTCTGGAACTCCTTTCCTTAGGTGATCTGGGGTAGCCGGCCCTCGTGATGAGGGCTACAATCCCCATTTTTTTCTTTCTTTCAATCAATCAATCAGCAAGCTCATACAGTTTATCCCGATGATTCGTTCGGTCTGAAGTGTTCATTCACGAACGACACATTCTGTGTCCCGCTGATTCAGTGCATCCAGAGCACGCTGCGCATGGAGTGGGAAGCAATCGCCAAAAATCGGCAAATTGTTAGAGGGACGTCTATTCGGTGCTTAGAGCTAGGACTTTTCGTTGAGCCTTTTGTTATGTTTATGAGCGAATATTGTGAAGCTCCGCAAACGTATCTTTCGTATTAAATTGATACAGTTCGAAACAACATAGACAACGCATACACATGGTATAGTACTCATAGCATTTTATACACACAAGTAACAATAGTCCGTAGAATAGGTTTGTAGATGCTGTGCCATTGGCAGTTCAAAGCGTAATTAGGTTCATAGAATGATTCTGATGAACACTGTTCATTTTCAAACAACCGAGGGGAAAGTGTCTGTGCCGTCCCTAATGGTGGTCTGCCTCGGCCAGTTCTCGTTGTGTATGCACGGTTTGGTAAGGCATCATAGTTGCGCGTGACGTATACCACGCCCTTCACGTATCGCGCGAAGAGCGCCGTGCACGTGTTTTATCACGTGGCCTTCTCGACGTGTGCCCCGCCCCCTCGTTAGCTCGTAACGCGTGCAAGCGATTAAGCCTCCCTGGTTCTTTATGCTACCCACGTGGGTTTGTTTTGGCGCGCGCCCAGGGTGGTTCGCTGTAGAGCCGCTATAGGATACGACACGAATGTGAAAAATGACCATTACCAACAATGCAGTTACTCCCCATTTCAATATCTTGATGCGACACGCGCTTCTCAGTACCGAAAATAGCCACTCAACTAAGACTAAATATTCATGTATTTAGTCTCAAAAGGGACTAATGATTGTGGCAGTGCATCTGCTCCCGAATAGGACCGAAATTATTTTTTTTTTTTTTATTAGAACGGATAGACGATTTTAAAAAGATGCGCGCGCCATCAAGCGCGCGGCGCGAAGCAGCATGGGAACTTTGAGGGACATTGCTCTGTCGTCTACTTTGGTAATGGTTTACCGTGGCTGACGCTGCTGCTGCGCACACCGGGAATGTTGTAGTTCTTCCTCTACCTCCGCCTCTGTGGCCGTCTCATAATGCTTTAAGGCTCTCTAAGTTCCCATGAGCCCTTGCGTACCACAGGTGGCGCTTGCATAGGTAGCTCTCCTGCTTGATGACAATACACAGGTGGCGCTTGCGATCCCAATGAAGGCTTCTGAGGGATCTCAGGCGGTTGCTGTTTCGTGGTCTATTTTTGACGCGTGTGTATCGTCATCAACCAGGAGAGCGGTAGTCTCATTTGGACAGACAATAACTTTACGTTGCAGTCCTACAAGCTAGATAACAACACTCTCTAGGAGAGTTTGGCTTTTCGTACTGACCCCCATACCAAGCGAACGATCCAAACACGGGAGAGCCGCTGCAGAGTGCAGTACGGTCCTAGCGTGCTGGCTAGAACATGATCGAAGCTCGATGTGTGAACGCTTGTCCCATCCTTACAGTTGGCGATACAAGTCTATTCGCGCCGCAAGAAACGCTTCCTTCGTACAAAGTTGTTGGTGTGGGCAATAACTCGTTGATGCGGAGCGCCACGGAAGGATTTTGATCCCGTCGGTGTCTGTGTGGGAGAACCCGATAGCGTCGACCTGCAACTATTGTTATTCAAACTGTTTATTGAAAGCTTGACAAGGCGGGTTCGCCGGGAAACCGTGCACCGGGGTACGTTCACCGATATCCGTCGGAAGCCGTCTATCACAGTCGTCTTCGCAGCCTAGAATTTGGCGTCACAGCGGAGGACTTTCCGGGTCATGGCTATGCGTCTCGGTGTAAGCTACTTCCTAAGTGTAATGGATATCCCGAATGCCCCATAATGAAATGTAGCTACGTTACAATATATACGTCAAACTCCTTTATAGCGAACACCTTTTTAACGAAAATTCCACTACAGCAAATTTTTTTGCGGTCCCGCTGGAGCCTATAGGTCCAATAATGGACATCCTTTTTAACGAAAATACCTTTACTGCGATTTTTTTTTGCTGTCCCCTGAGTTTCGTTGTAAAGGAGTTTGACTGTATTCCTGGTATGTGGTATGGGGTAATAACAAGAACATCAACAATTAAATGATGAAAAACGATGTCATGGGATGTTTCGGCGCTTAGGATGCGGGACTCAGTTCATGTGGCTTGATGTGATTTGATTAGATAGCCCGACATGAACGGCGAATGTAGCCGGGCAAAGTCTTACGGTAGGCACTGCGCTGCAAAACGATCAGCGCAGGTCGTTTTCGTGCAGTACACCAGTGTGAGTTCAGTGTAGAAACGAGCGGAACGGCCAATGAAACGTGATGCATATTGCACTAAAGCGTCCACTGTAACATGCATACTTAAGGGGGTGTACACCTTTCTGCACTACAGCGACTAGTGGAATTCACCATTAGAGTTCGTTCAGTAGGCCTGTGACTGTTAAAAAAGTCATAAGTGAACGAAGAGACAAGCGATGATGTGTGGGATTGCGCCAAAGTCCAATAATTTTGGAATCACTGAACGGCGTGATGTCGATGTTTTCGAAGGTGTATCGTATGGGTAGTAAAGTGAACAAATGTTCCGCATGTTTCCTCTTGACCACGAAGAACTCACCCGTCGCTCCTTCTAAATTACAGACACAACAATTCAGGCACATATGTGAACACTGCGAGGTCATGAATGCGTGTAGTTAAGGTGTGTCAAACCGAAACTGTCACAGTATGTACTGTATGAACTCTGTTGGTTGCGCCCGTGACATATGCGTAAACGATGTTGTAATGTACCCATGTATATAAAATAATAATTAATAAGCTCCGGGTATTGGTCTACAGTATTTTGTTCTACATTATACAGCTGAGTCTTTGAAGCTCATTTCGTAATTGACTGACAATTTCTTGTATCTTGTGAGTGAACACGGTTACGTTTTGTTGTTACACTTCCAGGTGTATCGATGATTTTTGAGTGGGACACTATCACACTACTCTAACGATAATTAGTAGTAATGCGATCATAATTATTGCTTCGGGAGACGTCTCACCATGTCGAAGGGACGAGCTGTCAAATATTTTCTCCCACTTCGTGTTTGATTACTAGGCCATGTAAGTAGGCCCGGAAGAAACAGATAAATAAAATGACCTGTGTGACAGCATGATTACAGCTTGCTTTCTGGCGCCTGAAGCAGTTTATTTCTCTTTCCTTCGTGCTTTTATATTCATGCGAAGCATTTTTTACCTGTGAGATAATTAAAGAACTGGTAGGCAACATTTACACGTAAGCTGAGTCTGTTATACTTTACATTCAGACCTTCCTGTACTTGTTACGCCTAAACGTCCCGTAAATGGCCGGCAACTTCATTGTAACTTTGGGATGGCTGACTCTGCAAATCGTTTACTGAAACCAACAGTGGAGAAAACGAAACACATCCTCATGCATTACATAAGATATGCGCCTCAGAGAGCTAAATTGATATCCGTCCTCGACCATTTGGACAACAGAAATTTTGTCATCATGATGGTGCTGGGCGTTTGGGAACCCAAGAAGACGGGGTCGCAGAGTTTTCGGCACTTGTAACATTTATACTGAGCTGTGCTATAGAGACACTGTATTAGATTCGTGTGCAAGGTATTACCGAGTTCCTTGTTCAGCTTTCCATATTTTACACTTGGCCATGGTGATTCGTTGGACATGCGACAGCTTTGGGAGTCGTATATGCGTCAGGGGGAAGATGCTGTGTTAGGATACCGTTGTAGCTTTCCCTTTTTGGGAGACGGGAGTGTGGTTCAGTCTGAGAGTAGCACAATTCGGGTGACGCGTTGTGTCTCAATCGTTCTTTTCTCTCAACGTAATTCAATTCAGTTAAGATCTCTCTTACCCATTCTTACAGGTGTATTCTTTTTCTCCGTCTTAGTCTAATGAGATCTATCTTTCCTTGTACGTCAAGCGAAATCACTCGTCCTTGCCACCAGTGAGGATTGAACTCACGACCCCTGGTTGACAAGACCAGTGCTCTGCCACTGAGCTATAGCGGCGCACCACGCCACCATGCGGTAACCTCGCCAATCATTTTGGCGGTCACTGTGGTACAGGGATCATCTTAATGAAGGCTACTGAAAGATGCTCGGACGTTTTTTTTTTTTTGTGGAGGGTACTTTTGTGGGGCCACTCACTCCAATCCAAGAGCAAGAGAGACTGCACACCCCTCCCTCTCCTGTACCGACGCCATCTTTCCCCTCCCTCTTTCACTTTCCATTTTCTCACTCACCCAGATGCACCGAGCCGTCACTCATAAGCAGGCCGACCGTATCACCCCTAGAGTGACTCCTAGTGACTCTAATCACCCCCAAACACTTCCAGCCAAGTGATCGGCCTTATGCCGTGTTTGCATCCAAAAAGGCAGACGGAACGCGTGCAGGGGACAGCACACCAGTGAATCTATACCATGACGACATCATCTAGTCAAGTCACCGATGAAGATGTTTTCGTGTTGTAGTATCAAATAAACGTTTATTACACGTCATTTTATAAATGCTTCTGGTCGACTTTGTCCCGTCCTTTGACTATCCTTTTCAATAGCTGCTTGGCGGGCGGTCTCTTGTGTCCTTCCATGCGCGAGAGCGTTATTATCTTGCTCTGCAAAGACGAGTCTCGCAGGCTCGATCGGAACGCTTATAGGCCCGTGTCTCTATTGAATACGGACTATAAGATTATTTCTAACGCGCTATTGCAACGAATTTCTCCTGTTTTGGGCCTTGTTATTCCTCCTTGGCAGGCCTGCGCTGTCCCCGGACGGTCCCTCCAGCTCCACGCTTCTGCGTTGCGTGACGCCCTTTATTGGGCTCATAGTCGCATCCAACCTGCAGTTTTGGCCTCTTTTGACCAAGAGAAGGCTTTCGACAGGGTGCACGGGTGCACCACGGGTGCACCACGGGTGCACCACGGGTACATGTACCAGGTCCTGCACGCTTTTGGTTTCCCTGTTACGGTTATTGACTGGGTCAGAACTCTGTACGCCGGAGCTTCAGCTACGATTGGGCTAAATGGGGCTCTGTCTGACCGTTTTCCAATAAAGTCCGGTGTGCGGCAAGGTTGCCCTTTGTCTCCTGCTCTCTACGCCATGGTCTTTAGCCCACTTTTGGAGTCTCTTGCAACTTTCCTCCCTTCACGTATGCTCAAACTACCTGGCTCTACAGCTCTTCCGCTTTTTGCGTACGCGGATGACCTATCTCTAATACTTAGAGGTGAAGCTTCTGTTGCCGCTGTCCTAGGTGTTCTAGATGCCTATGGCAACGTATCAAATGCGCGCATTAATCGGGCGAAGAGTGTTTTGCTCTTCCTTAATGCTACCCCTTCGTGCCCTACGCCCTTTGGCATTCCTGTTAAAGAGGATGTTCGCATACTAGGATATAACTTTAATAGTTGCGGGCTGTCGCCGTCCTCATGGCTGAGGGTGCACCAGCGCAGTGTCCCCGTTCTTGCTGATCTCAGAGGTTTGGTGCTCCCTATCACGTGTCGAGCCCGTCTTGCCGCCTCATGGTTTTTCAGTAAGTACTGGTACCATGGCAGTGTCGTTATTCCCCCGCGTCAGATCTTGGTAGCTGCTACTCGCATAGCTTTTCGTTTCATCTGGGGTGGCAGCGTGGAATGGGTGTCACGCGCCCGCATGTGCTTGCAGCGGGAGTTAGGTGGCCTATGGGTTCCACATATGAAGACCAAGTGTCTCGCCCTTGGTCTTAAAGGTATTTTTGATGCGCTCATGGAGCCGTGCCACCCTGCCCATGATCTGTTACAGTTCCTCCTGGGTCCTGATGTCAGGTTTTTTTCGGCTTTTTCGCTGAGTAGGCCTCGGTCTGAGTTTGTCGCACCCCACCTCAGGGAGTATGCCTCCTCCATGCGGCGCCTGCGCGAGTCCTACCCAGGTGAACGCATTTCTACCTGGACTGTGAAGCGACTGTACAAATCTCTCTTGGAGCTTCTTGCCATGCCTCCGCCGGCTGTGGGCCTTGGCGTACCCCGGCAGGTTGCTTGGCGTCTTGTCACCGCGGGCTGGTTCGACGCACGTCGGGCTAGCCTGCAATGGCGCTTGGCACACGGCGTTTTACCGCTTCGGGACCGTCTGGCTCGGTACGGAGTCACCACTCCTTTCTGTCCATTCTGTGCTTGTCACGAAACTGCGGAACACGCGTTTCATCAGTGCCTTGTGCCTGATACTCTATGGCACAAAGTTGAAGTCCTGTTCGGTGTGTCACGCATTCGGTGGGCTGTCATTCAAACGCTCTTTCAGCCTCCCGTCCCGCATCGCGATAGGAAACAGTTCCTCCTTCTGGCAGTTGAGATTAACTACCAGGTGTGGATTTCTCGCTGCATTGCAGCACAGGGCGGCCGCATCCGTAGTGTAGCAGAAGTGCTAAATCTTGTTCGAGCAGGGGTTCGTCGCGCTCTTCGTAGAGAGAGAGCTGTGCTGGGAGCTGTGCACTTTGCAAGACGGTGGCAGACATCTTCGGTCCTCTTTGAAGATGATAGAGGTACGTATGTGCTTCACTTTTAGGTGGCCAAGTACAGTGTGCCGTTGTCACGTTCGCAGCTTTCCGCGAGTCTTCGTTCGTTGCATGGTGACGTCCAGCACACATATTAATCTAGAGATCATATTGCTCTAGAGTTGGCATCTACGTAGCCTTAGTTTAGTCCGTGTGAAACGTTAGAGGGAGCCAGTCTGTGTGGCTGGTCTTCCGCTCTGATGCCAATACAGTGTGGTAGTGGCTGGTCTTCCGCTCTGATGCCAATACAGAGAGGTAGTGGCAGTTCAGATTAACTACCAGGTAAAAGGTAAGGAAGATGGGCTCACTAATTTTGTGACTCATCTAATCAGTCAACAATACAAACTACCAGGTGTGATTTCTCGCTGCATTGCAGCACAGGGTGGCCGCATCCGTAGTGTAGCAGAAGTGCTAAATCTTGTTCGAGCAGGGGTTCGTCGCGCTCTTCGTAGAGAGAGAGCTGTGCTGGGAGCTGTGGACTTTGCAAGACGGTGGCAGACATCTTCGGTCCTCTTTGAAGATGATAGAGGTATACGTATGTGCTTCACCTTTAGGTGGCCAAGTAGAGTGTGCCGTTGTCACGTTCGCAGCTTTCCGCGAGTATTCGTTCGTTGCAGGGTGACGTCCAGCACACATATTAATCTAGAGTTGGCATCTACGTAGCCTTAGCCTTAGTTTAGTCCGTGTGAAACGTTAAAGGGAGCCAGTCTGTGTGGCTGGTCTTCCGCTCCGATGCCAATACAGAGAGAGTGTTAGGATCCGGGATCCAACAACAACAGTTGACGATACAAGGTTTATTACTTGTTCGATGTGTAGACAACTAGCTGCTGGAACCCAGCGCTTTTAAACAAACCGACCGGAAACTGATGTCACTTTTACATAATGACAGTCGCGCTCGTGCGTCAGGTCCGGTCCACCATATCCTTGGGAAGAAGGCCACGTCTCTCTTGTTTCGGCTGCCAATGTCTGTCTGCAGCAAATGTTCTAATGAATGTGTATTAATGTGCGACAGAGAGGGCGATTTAGTTTGATGCAGTGGTCTAGTCGTCATGAGATGTGTACTACAGAAGTTAGGAATTCAGGCTGTGATGGGCAAACTAAAAATAACTTGTACAACGAGCACAAACGTGCTACCGCACGTCTGTCTGAAAGGCTCCAAGGCTGAAAGGCTCCACTCGAAGGCCCCATAGCAGTTGAGGAAATGGAGGCAGTGGTGAAGGACCTGCGTTCCGGGTCAGCTCCTGGGCAAGATGGGCTGCCGAATCTTTTTTTTACAAGCGATTTTCGCCGAAACGACAAACTTTTTTTTCCTGAAAATGTTTCGGGAAACGATGGACACGCGTGATTGGGGGAATATTTGACTGGAAGCTACGTGGTGCACATTCCTAAAAGGATTGCTCCTTAGAGATGAACCATCGTCCTGGGGTCCAATCTCACTTGTAAACATTGTCTACAGGATTATTATAGGGCTGCTAATAAGGGGATTGAGAAGGGTTATGCCTAGTGTAACACGCCAATCCGAAGTGGAATGGGGAGCAGGAGAGAAGCATGGGCACATGTCAGAAGTACGCGATCTGCTCATGTTCTCCAAAGCATGGACTAAGCCGTGTCCTTCCGGGACCCGAAACAAGCCTTTGACGAGATAACACACGGCTATCTCTTCGAATTGTCCACGATGTATGAATTTCCCACGACTGTTGTGCAATTCATTCAGAAGGCATAAAGAAGACAGCGAGCAATGCTTCTCTTTGGGACACAGATTGGAACAACTTTCGACATTATAAAAGAGGAGACAGGGTTGTCCCTTGTGGCATGTGTAGCCACACAATTGTTTGCGGACTCACCTGAACTGTGAACTACTTCCAATTATATATGCTTACGTAGACGTGACAACTTCGAGAACCTGTATTAGTTCACGTGGCCTTCTCTGTCTCTCTCCCCCCAGCGTTTTTTTTTTCGGCGAAGGATAGTTGCATCTACAATAGCCACATAAGCATTTTCAGTGACAGCAGATGCATTCGCTTGTTGACCGCGACAGGTTTGTTTATAAATAAAAAGGTTCCCTCGTATCAGTAATAATCGGGAATTAACTGAAAGCTTAGGAGTGCAGACTTTTCAGTCGTGCCGGGAACTGCGACTTCATGGTAATGACTGGGGTGCGGGTGGAATCGGATACCACCACTAACTAGGTTCTCTGAGGTTCGCCCTTGGTTTCCACGCGTACTTCCCCGACTGATGTCAACACAGTTTTCCTTCACGTCTGCCAGGGACGACTACCAGCGTAGGGGCTTCCCCCTGCTTCCCACTCCTCTCTCAATCTGCCCTGCTGCGTTATGATTTGAAGACAGACCATGTGTTATGATTTATAGGGCGTACTTCATGAACACCACTCTGGCAAAATATGAGAGAGAGAGAGAGAGAGAGAGAGAGAGAAAAAAACGAAAGTACGACAGTGGTGTTTACTAGAGGTATGCCAGCAGAAGTAGGAGTACCAAAAGAAGTGCCACGAAGACTTGGCCGTTGTTGCGTTTTACTTATCTGAATTATTTTTCCTTTGAAAAAACTTTTAGACACCTAATTTCTTGCTCGAATTTGCACAAAAACGACGTTCTGAAAAGGTGGTTGGTCAAAGGAAGCTTTGTCAGGTGACTGGCCAAGCAAGTTTTCTGTGACCGAAAATAATTTTTTTTATATGTCCCGCTACACATTCCCCACTCTCACCAAATAAAAAGAATATTTCTACGTACCCTACGATAAAAAAAAAACAAAAAAAAAAAAAAAAAAAGGCGGAAGCTGCAACCTCTGTTTTTTGTTTTATTCCTCCGTGTCTTAAGACCGTCTCTTCGCAACGGCATACCTGCCATCTTGCGTGGCATGAGCACACAGCCAAGTCGGTAATGACGGCTTTACGAAACGACTGGCAACTCCTGAATCACACCCATTCTTCACCGACACATATTGTAGTGGGTCAAAACAACAAGGCTAGATGAATCGTTCCTTGGCACACCATTGAGAGAGAGAGAAAAAAAAAAAAGACGTCGAGAACCCATCCATTGATTGATTCTCCGAGCTGACGTTCAGTCCTAATCAATCACATCTCGTGCGATCAGAAACAGTGGCGGCGGCAGACGCGGTTACCTTTAGAGTAACTTGCTCGTTGGAACCCGATCCAAGTGTTGTGGACCGGTTCTGAAAGCGATGTGCAGCGGTGGCATGCGGTGCCTAGCTGTACCGCAGGGGGGGCATTTCGATCTCGGTAAGCCCCTCGCGCCCTCGGCAGCTGTCGGTTTGGATGTAAATGCCAGCTTTTACACCTGCGGGTTAACTCATTGATGGCAAACAACTTTGGCTTTCGCGTCGCATGGAACTTGCTGCGCTCTTTGAATATTAGTCATGGTCACCCTTGGAAATGCGTTCGTGCAATTCTGTCATCGCACTTCTGAACGAATTTTTCATGGCACATTTCAACCCTTTAACTATACGCAGGACTATATTTTGCGTATCTGTTCAGTGTTAGGGTGATAATATTATGACCAACACTAAAGAGATTATGCAGACGATATCTCTATATTGGCCTCTGTGAATATTCGGATTTTTTTTAAAATACAGAAGCGAATACTTCTTTACGAAATTGATTGATTGATTTTTAAAAGAAAAAAATGATATGTTAGTCTCGAGCTATTCGGGACTGGCTACTCCAGGACGCGTTATTGAGAAAAGGGAGGGAAACTACACAAAAAACATACTACAGTTTTGAAGCAAAGCGTTGTTTCTTTCAAGCCGAATATATTCGAACTGTTGCGAAGCTGCTCGCTTGAACCCACGCGATTGAAAGTGAGTTAACTACTTCATACGGAGATCTGTGTGCATATATCACGTATTTCAGTATATGATGCATATCCGTGCATTTGGTGCATGTGTGTTTGGTTCGGTAATGGGACTGCTTGCTTCGTATTCGATTCAGTTACATAACTGTCCGCTTCGATTTTGAAATGACTAAACCTCTCCATGCAGTGTGGTCACGCAGTTTTTTTTTTTTTTTCTTGTTGTTGTTGTCCAGATTTCTTGTCCTCTGAAGGAAGGCAACCGTACACGAAATATATTGATGTAAGAGCATTGAAGCTTGCCGGGGGGAAATCCAGCTGTCCGCTGTAGGGGAGTGTCTGTCTAGGAGAGGTGTCCGTAATGGGAAGCTTCACTGCATTCACACAGCTATATAGACATCTTCATGAAGCTGGTAGTTTAGGCGAACCCCCTATTTGGACGCGTTGGTACAAACATGCTGCATGTGCGTTTCAAAGGGTAATGGCTTCTTGTGGTTACACGCTAGCCGTCCTGAATAACGTATAAATAGTAACCGTACCCGCTTGCTATGTGTAGGAGCTTTGTCTTTTATGCCACCACCAAGTCTTCAGCGGCACTTGTCGATGTCTCAGAGGGATTCTGGGTACGCTCAGTATGCAAGACACCTGAGTACGCTCCAACTGCTGTGGACACAGACCCCCGAGTCGCTGTATAGATAAGGGCTGCTTTATTAATGATTCACCATCTTTAATTTAGTGTCTACAAGACGATCTCTATGAACAACGTCAAAAGTTTTGCAGCGTTTTACGTCAAGGCACGGTAACAGTGAGTTGCTGTGTATCGTATGTATTTTTCCAGGAGGCGGACGCAGGTGAAGAATGTAGGAAATACACCCTTCCTTGACTCTTGTTTTATTTTCTAAACGTTCCGTGTCTGACCGGACGAGATCGTTAAAGCAGGAGTTGGAATCTCGGAAGTTGAGAAGGCGTCGCAGCAACAGCACGCCGTGCGATGTGAGGTTAAATATCTGCCTGTAGAACACTACTGCTTTCGTACATTTCGTTTATGTTTGGAAGGGTAAAAAAAGAACAAGTTATTGCGTGGGTATATATGCGCTCGCTGTACCATACGCGCCGGCTCACAGTGTAAAGGCACGTCGTTTGGTTGGTGACGATTTTATTCCGGAGCTGTCTGCCTGCCAATGTCGCGGCGATCGTGTGTCGTGGACCGACTTCACAGCGAAATGAGCCTACATTCCCCATACTGCGTTTGATGAAAACAAAATGGGACACCCAGACAGCTCAGTCAGTGCTGGGATTCGAACCTGGGTCACCTACCACACACTCGGCGAGGGAGGCGGTCATCCTAAATTCTAAAAACGGTAAAACCATCAGTGCAGGGGAAAAACGAACACAAGACAAAAATGAGACGAAGTGTCGTCTCGCTTTTGTCTTGTGTTTGTTTTTTGCCTGCACTGGGGGCTTTATCGTGTTTAGAATGTATCACCAACCTGCCCGGATTTTAACCTTATTTCATCAGGTGATGAACGAAGGGCGTTCAAGTCACACCGGGACTTTTCATTTTTCGCAAAAGTAAAATGAACTTACAGGCGAGAAATTAGTTTTATTTTTCAACGTAATCTCCAGCTGCACTAATGCACTTGTCCCAGCGTTTCACGAGGGCTTGGATGCCAGCAGCGTAGCAATCCTTACCGGCGCGTAGCAGCCATGATCGGACCGCATTCTTGACCTCGTCGTCGCAGCTGAAGTGGCGGCCCCCAAGGAACGCCTTCAGTGGCCCGAAGAGATGGAAATCGCTGGGGGCGAGGTCTGGACTGTAAGGGGGATGTGGCAGCACCTCCCAGCCAAGTTCCTGTAAGGTGCGTGTCGTGAGATGCGCGGTATGCGGGCGTGCATTGTCCTGTAAGGAGGACTGTTTTGGTGATGAGGTCCGGCTTTCCGAAACTGGATGTGTTCACGAATGATAGTGTTCAACGTTCCCACAGAAAGGTCCGTCTTTCGAGCCAGTTCGAGACATGTTATCCATCGGTCCTTAGGCGCTCCACAAGTTGGATGTTCTCAGGAACTCTGACACTGGGCTCTGAGCCGGGATCGTCCTGCACTGATGTACGGCCGTCTCGGAACCGTTTGCACCACTCAAACGCTTTGCTGCGGCTAAGTGTATCGTGGCCGTACTGAGCCTGAAGTCTTCTGTGAATTTCAGATGACTTTACGCCTTCATTCACGAGAAACTTCATGACAATTCGCTGTTCGATGTGCGCGCTCACCTCGTTGTCGGCCATCTTGTCTAGCACGTGTCTTCTGTTTTGCACAAACTTTGGACCACTACGTGGTGAACGCGGAGGCCTGTCGCGTGTAAAAATGATGAAAAAGAAGTAGCGGGAGCCATTTGTACTCTCAGGAGACAGAAAGTCCCGGTTTGACTTGAACGTCCCTCGTACATGTTTTTTTTTGGTGCTATCCTCGCTAGTCTCTTGTCCAGATTTTTCTTTGCCAAGAGAACGTCACAATGGTTGGCTCCGCTGAGGTAATGCATGCTCCACATGACTGCTGGTCTTGACAGCCGCGGACCTCGCAGCATCGGCTTTGCTGCCTTTTTATCTGGCCGTGACATCGCTGGTATTGTAGCCATGAGCTGCTAAGGGACAAACCACTACATAAACACATATTCTTGCAATGTTGGGTCTCGGCAAACCAATGTTCAATCCTCAGACACACTCATAGAGATGAACTTCACCGCGTAGCACGTTCTTAGCCAGCCATCATCCCGAATGACATGGTTTTCACACCATGATTTGTTGAAAACTGGAGCCGTGCGGCTTTTCGAACCAATCATGTACTGTATAATTAGCACCAAAAAAGGTGTACCCCTGTAGGTGGTTTCAACAAATCGGGCGTGAACGATGTCATTCAGGATGAAGGTTGGCTCGGAGCGTGCTAGGCGGTGAAGTTCTCACCAATCCTGGCGGTGACCAGCTTATATCTTAACTTTCGGCCGTCATCATTCGAACATCTGTTATCATAGCATATCATATCATATATCATATCTCATCCTGGCTACAGTCGTGACGCTGCCCACATAAGTGAAGCCAACAACGGTAAACGGGTTACGTCACCACCACCACCACCACCACCACCACCACCAGCGTGCAGCTGTTGGTGCAGCCTTATTGGCAAAGTGCCCAACAAGCTGAGCACCAATAACGCAGTAAAGTATCGCAATGTCTAAAAGGGAAGGAATCGTTTCTGTGCAGTACATAGTGCAGTATAACGTCCTATCTTTTTATCTCCGTCCGTACAAAAAAACAAAAAAGAAAGAAAAAGAAGAAAAAGAAAAGGCTCGTTCATTGTACCGTCGCATGTGATATACGGTGGCGTCACATCCGTAGGTGGCCCCCAGGGGACGCTGGTTCTTTTTACAAATCTCACCCAAATGTCGCGAAAATTGATCGCAAATGACCGCTCCGAAGATACGCAAAACGGGATCTGAGCTCAGCAGATAATGCCTTCTTTTTTTTTACTCCTCGTTGAGCATTTCCGTGGTGTGTCGAAGACCGGTTCCTTAATGCTGGGTCATGTTTGTAATCAAACAAGATGAACGCGGACGAGTTTAAAAAAAAAACAGTTTATTTTGAATCGTTGTAAATGAAGAAAGAAAAAACTTGCAATAACTGGTGGCGATCTGGTTTCCTTTTCGACGGGCTTTGGTGCGTGGGTAATATTTGGTGGTGGTGTTTGGTGCGTCTGCTGGTGTAATGGACGACTAATTAGCTAAAATTCATTTGTTAACTTTATTATTATATTTTGATTCCGTGTTAGTGCCGCGAAGCAACTGTGGCTATGAGCGGCGTACAGGTGTGGACAGATGGAGAGAGGACATCAGGAAGGAGTGGATGACAGAGGGGGTTAGTGCGCGTTTTAATAAAAAAATCTGTGTGGGATAAAAAAAAGTACATCCTGTTTATGTATTATGTTGAGGTGACAGGCCCACGAAAAACATACAAGTTTTTTTTTCTTTATCCTTTACTGGTTTTCCACAAAAAAGCTTGGACAGCAGATGTTGTTAGATGATAGACGACGAGGCAACCGACGAGAGTATATCTCGTTTTTGCAGTTGCGTTCTACAACGAGGATGATATGCTCTCTAAGAGAATACGTAACTGCAAGATGACAAATTACCTACAATTAATTAACTCTTTAATTAACGGACTTCGGGACAAAGCGAGATAGCAAAATGGGAGACATTCCTCGTTGAAAGTCATTCCATTAAAAAAAAAAAATACTGAAACACGCACGTACGTTGAAGTATCCACCGCCGGATTTCTTTATGCAACTGAGTTGTAACTGAGTTGTAACCGAAGACGCACCAATCGGGAACCCAGGGAGGACAGCGCTCATCCCACGTCAGAGGGCCACGTGCTTTTGAGCGATGGAGATGATTGGAGTACGTGCTGATATGCTGGCCAGATCAACCCCTTTGCGGCCAAGATAAGCCTCCCCGCGTGGCTCACTGGTTAACGCGCTGGCCGTGTGGGCTGACCAGACTGGGAGGTACACGGGTTCGAATCCCGGTGCCGGTTGTGCTGTTTGGGGATTTTCCTCAGTTTTCCTCGGACGCTTTCAGACATATGTCGGCACAGTTCCGTTGGCAGTCTGGCCAGGACGCACATCCCCAGGGCGTCAGTCGCGATGTTGCCCACCTCGGTGAGCCCTTTCACCATCATCACCGCTACCGTCACCTCCGTCGCCGAAGGTCATGCGCTCCTGAAGCGCGTGGCTTTGGTTTCGGCTTATTTGCATAGCGAAATTCCGAAATGAATATTTCACGGCACGCACTCATCTTAAGATTTTTGAAAGATAGAATGGCTTTCAACGAGGATTGTCTCCCATTCTGTTATCTCGCTTTTGCCCGAAATTCCCTAATTGAAGAGTAAATGAATGAATTTTAGGTAATTACCGTAATTTCACGCGTATAAGCCGCACCGCAGATAAGCCGCAGGACGCGTTTTTAGGAACGTTTTGAAAATTTTCTGACAGATAAGCCGCACCCGCAGATAAGCCGCGGTAAATACGATACGACTGACTCGTGCGAGAAAGGAGACCATAGAGAAGGCCATAAACCCTGTGGTCCATACTCCGGGATCGGCATAGTGTACAACAAAGGAGGTCAGTTCTAGAGTTCTACCAAGATCGGATTGTGCCCTTGTTGGGCGCTTTTCGTGGACTGACAGGTCAATGGTCTTCCAGAAGACGTGAATCACTGTCACCACTTTCATTAAAGCTGCTTGGGGGAACGCACCAGGAAGATTAATCTACTCGAATACGGACCTGTCCCTGTTATGCACTGTTCATGCGTCGGCAGGGCAGTGCTGTTCCAGAGACACTGTCGGCCCTTTCATTAATGAAAGGGCGGAAAAGGCCGGAAAATACCTGGGAAAAATAGACATCAGATAAGCCGCACCGGCGGATAAGCCGCAGAGCGCCCGTGAGAAAAAAATCGCGCATAAGCCGCGGCTTATAGGCGTGAAATTACGGTAGTCATCTTGTGGTTACATACTCTCTTTGATAGGATGTCCGCTTGGCCGTATAGCTCGACCGTATAACTCAAAAGCGACGCTGCACTCGTAGCTTTTTGTAAAAGGAACCCGTAAAAAATAAAAAAAGACACCCTGTGTACATGTCATATACAGGTGGTGTGTACATGGGGTCGTGTAAAAAAAAGCAATTGCCTGACCCTAACGTTCTGCTATGCTGTGTGGGCCAGCTGCTGAGACTGCCAACAGTCTTCAGGAGACACCAATCCCTCCGAGCATTCAAGATACCAAAAGCCTCTCACTTTTGCAAGAGATCGTCACTGGACGAGTGTTCTTCCTGGAGCTTTTTAACCACACCGTTGTAGTGGACTAGACAATTCACAGTTCTTAGCCATAAGAAACAGGCAGCTCCTAACCATAAGATAGCTTGCCTGCTGCATGAGTAACAGGACTGGAACATTTGGCGGTCGACATGCTGTTAGGAAGACATGCATATGGTCATCACTTGAACCCAGACGAGATAGTCTTGCTGAATTGGTCACCCGTAGATTCTTTATCGTGAGTTCAGATGTTGACACGCAGCACGCGCAGCAGCATCTCGTGGAAGGCCTCGTTCCTAAGCGTATCTGCCATGTCACTATCTGAAGTGCACAATGTACAATGTACAAGTGCACAATGTTGCACAATGTACTGAAAGTGCGAGTGCATTGAAGTGGACGGGAATCCCTTGGCATAATGGTTAGGATGATCGCTTTCCACGCCGAGACTGGGAGGTGAGGCGGGTCCGAATCCTGTCACGGGCTCTGCTTTCTGAGGTTTTCCCTGGGTTTTCCGAAGACTTTCCAGACGAATGTCGCCGCAGTTCCCCCTGAAGTCGGCCTAGGACGCATACTAACCCCCTGTCCCCACTCCTTCCTGCTCATATCCGCAGTTGCTTCTCGGCACTTACACGAAAAAAAAAAAAAACAAACAAAAAAAAAACACTGGGGTGGGCGGTACAGATCGAGGTTGTTTCCTTCTTGGGCACCTCTGTGGAATGAAGTACCGCAGTGATAAGACGACTCCCGGTCACATTTGAACTTTCAGTACATTGTGCAGATTGCGATATTGCTAGTGTCCTCTAGCGTGTTCGAACCCGGTACAGCGTGGGGTTGCTTCACTGTTGAGCAATCAAGGAAAGTTTGTGTAGTTATTGACGGACATATCAACGTTCCCTGGTTAACACGCGCATTGTGAAACACTAATTTATCTAATCAGCAATGTTTACTGTTTGTATAGTTTGTGAATACAGGCTACATACTACTTATACGGTGTAGAATCAGCTACGTAAACAACTAATTAGGATGCGCTTTGGATGCCACTAGTTCGGGATGTTTGTCTCCCGGCCCCCAATTACTGGGTTTTCTCCTTCTTTCTATTGATGTCTCTATTTCTTTTTATTTATTTCGACTAATTGCGGCTAAGTGGTCTCGGGTAGCCAGTCTGACTTTGTCGGGACTTAAATCCCCATTTTTTTTTCTTTTTCTATCACATCACATCACATAGGATGTGCTTATTTTAAGCAGCAACGAGGCTGTATAAGGGAGGGAGTTCTGTTCCCGCTGCTTAAAGTGGGGTGGTAATCCAGGAGGAATGCCTCCACTGGATGCGCCGACTGTGATTGTTCCTAGGTAGTGTTTTTTCACTAAACAAGACCCCCCCCCCCCCCTGAAGATGGTAGAGGGCGCAAACTGACGGCGTATATGGCACCTTTTTTCGGCAAATGGGGAGGAACTAAACACTGAGAAAGAAATTGGCTCGACAAGGAACCCTAAAACGGCTGGACTTTTCCCTGATGAAAGTGGCTTTTTTCCAAAGCTCATAGCTACCACGACATTCTGCATGAAATAATCTCTCTGCAACGCATATCGTGAGCAACATGTCTACGAATACAATGTTACCGCGAACAGGGCCGGCGAGAAGAAATCACGGGCCATGAGGACGGGTCATGCCCGGGCCCCCTCCTCACATCTCGTTAACATAGTCCAATTATTTCTTCTTTATACGATTACAACGTACCTTAAGTCGTGCGGTTCCCTGAAGAGGCCCGACCTGGGGCGTCACCCCCCAAGTGCCTCTCCCCCCCCCTCTCGCCGGCCCTGACCGCCAAAGCATCGCAACTTTGCCAAATACCCAGGTGTGCACGTGGCATTGCTCTCTCTCCAACGCCTTCTACTCGTTGGTCTTTAGCTGCTACAACTACTCAGAGGCTCTATTCACTCCAGGATACTCCAAGGCCCGTATTCTTGAACGATACTCGAATCGAAGCTCCGCCTCGACTCATACGAGTGGAAGAAGTAGCACTCCTCCACTCAAGGAGCCGATGGCTTTCTTGGATGTGCCTCGGGAATCCCTCCGTCAAGGGGCTTCTCGAGGAACCGTCCTCAACTCAAGTTGTGCCCTTGTCCTCTCCTCAGCCGTCTTTCGAGATCCCTCGGAAACATTGTTTTTTATGTGAAAGGGAGTGCCGCATCCGTCCCGGTTGATTCGGAAACCATAGCGCTGCTGTACGCCTGGTTCATCATCGACGATAACTGGGGAAACCCGACGCGAATTAGGGCAGTTCTGTGTAATTTGGTGCAATTCTTGGCAAGAGCAGATATCGGATGATGCCGAGTTTCCCCCTCTGGAAACCGGAGAAAACGTGAATCGGACATGTCCAATCAGGGGAGCCCTTGGTCGACCGGCGGGCGTCTGCAGGCCGCAGAGAGTCTGTGACCATGCCATCGAATGGCATTTGTGCGTTAGCGTCGGACGTGCAGCCGGGAACGTAGCATCTTGTTCCACACGACATGGTCGCGTTAGAACTCACACTCATAAGTAAAACTAGGCGTATTTACCGAGGACTGTTCACTTAGTACATTGCGGTCCGGAGGCGTTGCAAACGAGCTCAAGGACAGTAGCCTACGCTGCGCCCTCATTCGTGTGCCTGATCCGCGTCATCATGAAGTTACTATCGCTGGGGCTTCCTTGGTTGCTGAGGTCCATTTTACTGTCCGCGTTGTAAAAACCCTTTCAAGAAGATATTGGTATGTCATGTGTGCCTTCCTCTACACTTTCAGGAGGAGGGGAAGAATGTTTTCCGCAAAAAAAAAAGAAAAGGAAATGAATGCCTTAGACACACACATACATTGGATGATGATGATGAGGTGGGCGATTCGCCGTCGCTGAGGCGGTACACTGCCTTATTGCACATTGAGAACGGATGAGGGGATGATAGGGGGAGCATTTTCAGAGATCCGTCACCAGACCGGTGGCGCGCAAGTCCGCAAGAAGACGAAGGCCTTGAGTCTGGTGGGCAGCGTTCGACCACGGTCCGAGGATCTTCGCGAGGTTGAACGCCCGTTTTGTCAATATGTTGCATAGAAACTTCCATCAGTGCACGCTCGTGGTGATATTGCCCACAAGCCAGGATGACGTGGGAGAGGTCGGCGTGCACTCCACAAGTGGGGCAGAGGGAAGACGAGGTGGAGCCGAGACAGTGTTTAAAGGCTGGTGTAAATTCAACGTTGAGTCTCATGCGGTGGACCAGTGCAGTAAAGGGGCGCGGTAGTCGCGGAGGAATTTCGAGAGAAAGCGCGTGGTCTACATTCGAAAGAAGGGAGTCGGTTATGTCGTGTTGCCATTGAGCCTGCATCTTGGAGTGTCGAAAAGAGGTGTCTTCGGTCGCCCGGAGACATTATCAGGGAAAAGGTTGAGGAAAAGGGCTTGGCACATACCATGGAGGGGCGCCGGGGGCCACTGTATTCACCACAAAACGCGGGACGCTAGGCTTCAGCTGAGCAATCACCGAGTGGACCTTGCAGTGCTTGCGTCTCAGAATCTTTGATACGAGCGGGTGCCGCTGATGATGGGATCAAAGGCGGAGGAAAGGTCGGCAGGTCTCGCCGTAGCGAAGAACATCCAGCGCGGTCTAATAACTGCGGTCTAACAACGCGGTCTAATAACTGATAACTGTTCGGGTCTCCGGTTCTCGTGGGACGCCAAGGCACACACGAATGCTTCGCACCAGGAGGCACTGCAACCTATGATCTGAAGATGTCGGGAAGGCATTAGGCACCGGCAAACTATACGCACCAATGCCCTGTGGATGGCCAACAGAGAGCTCTCGTCAGTGCCCATCTTGTGCCTGTCAAGCGACGGATCACCGCAGTCCAACGGTGGATCTTGATCTCCAGGCTTGTCATATGCTTCCGCCGAGATAGCCCAGCATGGACAGTAAAACCGAGGAACCTATGGTGAGACACGTGCTTCAGTGGTATGCCAGCAACCGAAAGCTGCAAGAGCAGCATGTTTCGCCTCGTAACAGGGAGCATTACTGTCTTTTCCGTCGAGATGTTCATGTCCGTCAGTGACAGGTACTGCAGGATAGCGTCTAGAGCGAGTTGAAGGCGTGGCTGGAGGGCAGGACGGGATTTGCCGCTGATCCAGGGACAAATGTCATCAGCATAGATGGCAATTACCAATTTCCTGCCGACGCAACCCCAAAGACCAGCCATAATAATGTTAAATAAGATGGGGCTGAGAACGCTCCCCTGGGGCACACCATGGGTCAACGTGACAAGGTCTGTATCACCCTGGCTTGTGCGGACGAACAGTTCGCGCCCATGGAGAAAATCAGTCAGCCATGAGAGTGCTCTGGATAGTAGGGCTGCATCAACAAGTCCACGGAGGACAGAAGCGTGGCGCTTACAGTGTCGTAGGCTTGCTCAACACCGAGGAAGGTTGTCAGTACCGTCTCCTTCTGCACATTTTCCTCTTCCACAGAAGTGATTAAATCCAGAAACGAATCTATTGCTGACTCTGTGCCGACGAAAGCCTGACAGTCCTTTCGAGAAAACGCAACGATGTTCGAGCCACCACTCCAGTCTGGCCAGTACCATGCGCTCCATTAACTACTTTTCAAGGCAGCTAGTCAGGCTCACTGGTCCAAAGGAGGAGAGCTGCCATGGCGATTAACCTGGCTTCAACAGCGGAATAACACGTGCACGCTTCCAACTGTCAGGTACTTTCCCTGACTTCGATTGGGGGGGGGGGGGGGAGTGATTACATACCTCCAGCAGATACTTCACACATTTCTGATCGAGGCTGCGGAGAGCCGTATATGTGACGTTATCCGCACCGGGAGAGGACCGAACCCGAGACAGCAGCATTGAACTCCTGAACTCGCCCAGCGAAATCCATATCGGTGTCCGGGTTATTGACTGTGGACGCAGCTTAAATCAGTTCGACTAAGGCAGTCACATGGGAGGAAAAGTACCTTGTACTTGCAACCTTCGAAGGAGCGACAATAGTGTTGCAAAAGGCCTGGGGGGCCACCTCAGCTTTGGACTTGGAGGAGGATAACGCAAGCGCACCTAAGGGACGCTGGTTCGTGACAGGTTCGCTTAAACTTTTTGCCACACGCCACATCTTCGCAGGGCTGTCAAAAGGTGACAACGATCCGCAGAACTGCCTCCAGCGCTTATGGTCAACCGCCGCCAGCTCCTAAGCCCGCCGCGTAAGCAAGGCAGTCACTAAGTAGTGACTGCCTTGCTTACGCGGCGGGCTTTTTGAATGTCTTTGAGCAACCCAGTTCGACAGGCTGTGCGCTCCGCACGTCGACGCTATGCCCGCAGCTGCTCAACTCTAGGGTTTGCGCCGAGAAGTCCAGGGACAACTTTAACATCCTTGCTTGATGAACGAAGGGCCTCCTTGATGCCTCCTGCCATCTCGTCCTCCGAAAGGTCATGCCGGGTGCTGTAGGAACACAAGGCGCGACAGGCTGACCAATCCGTAATCGTTAGACGTTTTCCAAGCAGACCTGGGAAATGACGGAAATGACCTCAAAATTCCCTCATATCAAGTAGAATCACCAAATCGGTACACTGTTCAGTGGCACCAATGGGAAGGTACCTCTAGGTACAGATGGAGAGGGAGTCACTCTTCCTTGTCGCGAAGGCTGGTAACCCGCGATGCGGGGCAATCTCGACGCCAAAGGAAAATGACCCCTGTAACCAATCATCAGGATATGGCTTTTCTTGCTGACCTCTCGGTTACTGGGACACCCCAAAAAACGGAGGTTTTCGTATATACCGGATTTACTTCAAATTTTACGTGTGTATATTTTCGTATTTTTCGGATAAATTCGAAAACCCTTGCTACCTTGCACAGAACACAATCTGACGTGCGGGAATGCGATGCAGTTATGAACCTCCCAGTGCAGGAGAAACATAAGACAGGACGTACCAGTACCAGTGCTGTGTGGCGTCCTGTCTTTTATGTTTCCCCTGCACTAAGGGTACTTATAGTTTTTATAATAATAATTGGGGGTTTACGTCGCGAGACAACTGAGATCATGGGCGACGCTATCATTTTTATATGAGTCACCAAACTTCGCGAGTTTTTACCTTATATTATCGAATTTGTGTTAGACCCCATGCAAATTGTTAAATCTTTCCTGATGAGGACGACGACGCCACCTCGTGCTTCACTCATTTTTTTTCCTAGCCTTTGTCACCTCTGTTCCTCCGTTGTACTGTCTTCTACAAAGTGAAAAGGCGATATCGGATTCTGGTGTATATTCCATGATCGTGATGGTCATGCAACAATGAGCTCGGATGGGTGATTACGTTCCGTTGCTGTCCACTTGAAATGATTGAAGCCAGGGTGGTCCTTTGCGCACCAGGTGACGTTCCATTGACATACAAGGTCGTATTCTTTGGAAGAGGACAGCGGAGCTCCTGTCAGTTTCAGTGTTCTCTTGTGCTGTGCCTCGTCGCATCTGTCGTATTCCGATGGCTCTCCTGCTCTGTGACCCTCGCCAATTGGCAGTACTTTTAGCAGCATCGCACAGCCAAGACCTGGTGTCCCTCACGTGGTATTGGTATGCTGTCATCAAGCCTGTATCTGCGGTCGGTGATATACAGGTACTTTCTCAAGAAGTCGTTACGTCTCACGCGTAGGAAGCCGCTCTCTTTTCATGTCAGCAGGATTCGGTGCGTGGCACTGCGGCGGCGTATGGATTGAGTTCGTGTTCTTGTTCGAGTCTTATCCACGCTTTCCTGTTCCTCTCATTGGCTGTTTAGAAGAGCGGTCAGTGTGATGCGGTCCTTCTGTTTGCGTATCGTCTTCTTTCAATAGCGGTTCGACGACCCCCTGATTAGTCGTATATGGTGGCTGTACGTGAGCCGGGTTCAAGTCGTCAGTCATTTTAGACGTGCTTTTTTCGGTTCCTGCTGAGGTATGAGCATCGGGTGTGAAAGTCGTAATGGTCCAGCAACTGTTTCATGTGGTTTCGTGTGGAATTGATCGCTTGCAGGTTGAGAGAAAAGTCTGTTGGTTGCAAAACTTCACATGACACAATACCTGTCCTTGTCGTGGGCAGTGCAGCGGCGCCAGAACGTTCAGCCACAGGAGCGTCGTTCGGGAATGCGGTACTATCGTGCGCTGCCTCCTGATATTTAGCGTTCTGTTGTTGAGTGACACGTGCTAGAGTCTGAGATGACACCTCGATCTTATGAATTCCACTTGTTGAATCGTTGATGTTCGGCACTGAAGTGGTAGCAGATGTCGTGATGAATTCAGCGTTGTATCTCTTTATGTACTCGTTGGCGTAGGAAAGCGCCGTCAAGATGATCATTTGCATTTCGACCTGCTTTGTATATTAGTCTTCAAATTCTTCGTTGTTAAGAATTGGCCCTATCTGACTGTCGAGTTGTTGTATACACACTTTAAAGTTTCGAAAACGATCCGTCTTTTCTTTGAAGTCTTGAAAGTCATAACGTTCTTCTGCAGTTCGTCGCCGTTCTTAGATCTTTCGTTAACGCCGTCATCTCCGCTCGTAGAAATCTGCGTTGATCGATCAGTTGAATCCCCTCATTTTGTTCGTTCAGATTGCTGTCAGTGCCCGCTGCAGTCTTCTCGGTCAGGTCGGTACAGTCGTTCAGGGACGTGCAAATGAAAGTTCAGTATATCCTGGCCACGACACCACTTTGTAGAAGACAGTAGAACGGAGCAACAGAGGTGACAATGTGTAATGGAAGGGCTAGAGAAGAATGAGTCAAGCAAAAGGTGGCGCCGTCGTCCTCATCAGGAAATATTTAACACAACTCAAGAACGAAGCTTGATAATTTATAGACTGCCTTAATTATGCGTTGCCTCGTTTTACCGGTACTCTGTTTAAAATTATCAAATACGGATACACGGAAAATTTTTCAGATAAGCTACGCCGAACATTTTCGGCCCCAGATTTATAGCTTGCTAGCTGAAACGCTTATTTAGATGACACACTCTATTAAAAATGATGGTGGTGGTACTTGAGAGAGCTCGCCGTCGTCGGCCTCACCACATGAATCTCACCACATAGCACGCTCCATGCCAACCATCATCCTGAGTGGCATCGTTCCTTCCTCTGATTTGCTCACAACGGTGGGCGTACACGATTTTGTGACATTATGCAGTTCATAATCGCCACAAAAATGGCGTACGCCTCCATTTTCAGCGAGTCAATGGAAAGAACGATGTTGCTCGGGATGGTGGTTGACTAGAAGCGTGACATGTGGTGAAGCTCTGTTTTTGAGAGGTCACATCGAGACTGGCAGGTACCCGTTTCGAATCCAGGTGCCGGCTGTGCTGTCTGGGGTTATTCCTGGGCTTTCCTCGGACGCTTTCGGGCATATGTCGGCACAGTTCCCTTAGAAGTCGGCCCAGGACGCACATTCCGCAAGGGCGTTAGTCGTGATGTTGCTCACCTCTGTGAAGCCGACGACTGCGAGCCCTTTCACAACCTCCTCCTCCTTCTCTGTTTTTATAGTGTAGGACGAGCTTCCTCCTCCTCCTCCTCTGTTTTTAGAGTGTTGGACGAGCTTGCTTACCCTTCGCAGTCTCCTTTTGGACATTTTCATCTGTGGGTGCTACTACCGAGCCCCATGGCACAGGCCAGTCAGTTCTGTGGGCGACGTCCTGGAGTGAAGCCACGGGTTGAGAAATTCCCCAGCGCATTCCGGCCCTCCGAGACACTCCATCATCGTCGATAAGGACTCCTGTAGGGTATCAGTTAACCGGCTCACTAACGTATGTCTGTTCCGCGTGTACCTGTGCTGACTGAAAGATACTACATCTCACCGAAACGTCCGTGCACCGAACGACCCTTGCTCCAAGATGTCTGTGGTCCGAAACGCCCTCAGCGAAATGCCTGCAGCGAAATGTCCGTTTCGCATTTCGACTAACTATTCCGGTAAGTGTAGGCTGCTGTACGATCGTCTTGTTCACAATAAAGTTTCGCACGTTTCGGACCGTTGTGAGTTTTTCCAGTGGATCAAGTTAGCGTTAGAGCTAGTAAGTGCCTTGTTTTTTTTTTTTTTCCTTTTAGGCTTTTCAAGTGGTGGTGATAATGTTGTGGAACAGTTAAGGCACGCTCTGAGGTTTTCCCTGGGTTTTCCGGCAGACTTTCCGGACAAAAGTCGGAACAGTTCCCCTTAAAATCGGCCTAGGACGCATATTAACCCCTTCCCCCACTCCTTTCTGCTGTCCTCTCTTCATCTGTTCACGTCTGTACGCCGCTCATCGCCACGGTTGCTTCGCGGCCCTAACAAGGAATTGAAAAGAAAGTCGAGGCACGTGATGTGTGTCGTCTGTTTCCATTTACAGTGTTCGTACATCTCTGCTCATTGCTCAAAGCATACTAGAAAGAGCAGCCTGAAGCATATGATATTCAAGCAACCCCACATCTGAAGAACTCCACATGGCGACGAAAGAAATGCAACAGATGCATACGTAACGGGCAGCAATGTGGGGTTAGCCAGATTGCTCCACGTGACGCAGCATTCATTAATGTCGGTTAACTGCAGTTCATTGTCGTACCAATGCAGGTGTGGCGCGGGCAAGCTAAGCGCACCGGAGGAGGAGGAGCAAGCCCCACAGATGAGTCGTTCAGCGCACAGGGATTTTTCATTGTATTTCCGTACATGAGACCTAGGGCTTCATGAAACCATTGTTCCTAGAACGAGCAACACTCTCGCAGAGTTATGAGAAAACTCAAACGTGCATGTCTACCATCAGCTCTCAGGTGCTCTCGATCGTCATATCCAGCACAGCACTATTTGGATTCAGTATTCTTCCCCTTGACAGCCGTCCGCAGGCAATAGTAATTTGTAATACTTGTTTGCAACAATTCACGTGCGTGCTCTTCTTTAGTATTATTTCTTCTTTTCTTTCTATTATTTGTTCTTTTCTTTTCATTATAACGTACAACAGGTTCGGTAAAGGAGCAGCAAAATCCACTACAGTTCTCCTGGAGAACGTGCCCCAAATACTGTTTATTCCTGTCTCATCTTTTCCTTCCCCTGTTCCCTTCCTCTTCAACCTCTACATTCATGTAGAAAATAAGATAATGTAACTCTGTTTTATGAATCATCGATAAATATTTTGCATTCAGACCTCTGGAGTATCGCGGCAGAGATAGTTTGTCGCTTGTGCAGGTACGATCGTGGCACCCGCTGCGATTCTAAACCGGGCATATTGCTTTCTTACGGCAAGTATCAGTTGACTAAATTTCTCCGAAAGCACCCTATAGCAAACCGCGTGATAGGCCCCGTTTCAAGACGCAGCGCATAAAAAACGATTCTCGCTGAGCCCTTTAGGCCATCGAGTATTTTGTCATGAACCAAACGATGACAGTCTGCCATTGGCTGTTGGGCAGCATTTTACGGAGCGCCATTTCACACATTGCGCCCCGAACGAGCTCTTCATTGCTGAGCGCGGGTGCTGTACGGGACGCAGCCGAAAAGCGTTGGTTCCTCCCGCTGCGCCAATTTATCGCGCCACGCATAAGCGGGGGCGTCTCAAGGACGGTCGAAGCAGCAGCACAATGGCGCAAAGATTTACGGCCTCCCTGCCGGGCCGTAAACGGCCGTGGGAAAGGTACGCCTGCAAGATGCTGCTGCTGCGAAAGACGATGATGTGCAGCCTGTCTCGTTCCTGGTAGCTCAAGGGTTCGCCTGCATGCCCAGGGGCGCCTTAATATCGCGCATCACGGAGGGCCAGGCGCCGTCGGATTGAGAGTCCAACGAATTCTTCACACATCTGCGTGTATGTGTGTGTGTGTGACGGCAGAGCGGATGCTGTACTAGCGTGAAAGAAAGCACGAAGCAGAACACACGAACAACAAAACGGACATTCAGCTCGACTGACAACCTTCCAAATAGCTGTCAGATGAGACATGTGATCAGATCTGTGTGCTTTCTCTACGTCAGGAGAAAGACGTGTTAGATCGAGCATGTGATCATGGACTGTGGTCTGTATCGTAATGCAAGGGAAGTTCTACGAGACCGGGTGGACAACATTACTGAGGTAGAATCCATAGCCCAATTTTGTGCAGCACCGACAAAACAACTGTTTTCATTAATGGACTTTCTAAGGGACATTAGTCTTCGCGACACGCTTCAGCTCTACTCAAATTATATAAACAAATCAGGAGGGTGCAAGTGAGATGGTGGAACGGTGAGAGCGGCAACATTTCCTTGAGTCTGAGGAAGGACAAAACACAGAAGGAACACGGAACAGAATGGACGACACGGGACTCAAGTCTCAAGACTCATTGAGTCTCGTGTCGTCCACTCCGTTCCGTGTTCCTTCTGCGTTTTGTCCTTCCTCAGACTTAAGGAAATGTTGCCGCTTTCAAATTATGTCGTGACTTTTCTGCCTTGTGCAGTGACATTACCTGGTCATGAGGGGTTCAGTGATTTTTTAAGTTAGTGATATGAATGTTACAATGATGTGACTAGTGAGCCACAAACTAAATATCAAATCTCTTCATTCACCGTCACTAGACGTATCTGTTTCCCGCATTAGCCTTTTAAACATCAACCGTTGCGAAGTAAGAACAGTTGTATACTCCTTCGAAAACCACGATGCTGATTGTATACCAAACGAGCTGTGTAGTATACTGGAAAGTAAAGTACTGGACCTGTTTCTGTAACACGAATGGCATTACCATGCACGAACATAGTGAAAGAGCATCGCGGGTGCGATCAATACTGAGGACGGTATAGCAACGTAGGGTAGCTTTAAACCTTGATTCCAGCACCGTCCGTTTGTGACTTCCGGCGCTCGCTAAAGGACCCCAGGTGGTTGAAATTATCCGCTGTACTACCCTGCGGCACGTGCGACATGTAGCCGCACACGTGTAAATCGGCTCCACATTATTATTGTTGTTTTAGTAAAGAGCTTCGCTCCCATGAGCGCACGAGGGGCTCGATTAAGCAAGCTCTGTATAAGGGTTGTAAGGGTGACACAAAGCACGTGGTGCTGCCCCTGATTGAATACATAAAAGGCACGCATAAAAGTTTTTTTTTAGAACTAATGTCTGCCACAGATCCACTCCCACGTGAATATGCGCGTAAGGAACAAAATGCCGGAATCTCCTTGTGTGCCCTGATGTTACCCAAGCCCTGAAAGGCTCACCTTTTGGAAGCTTCGAAGGACGTATCTGTTGTCTGCATAAGATACTCGAAAGCTATAGACGGTGTATGAGTTACACTCGGTGTCGCCAGCGAACACTGCCCAGGAGCACATGTAAATATGATGTGATAATTGTTATCTCCTGACTTCACGTCGCGATACAACATATATGGTCTGGGGTACATTTCAATAGTGCCACTGGGAACTCGAAAATTGCACACAAACAATTTTTGTTTGCAGCAGCCACAGCAACAGGGCGCTGTGTACAAATTGTGGTTTCCCGGCAACAATCCGACACATTATAGAAGACTGTAGCCAATACGTACGCGAGCGACGGGCCTTTAAATGTCAACTGGAAATGCTGGATCAGAGGCCATTCAACATCTGCAAAGTTCTCGGCCCATGGAATAACCCTGGGCATCAGTGCGGTGCACTTGGCGCTTTTCTTTCCTTTGTGAGGGCTACCGGACTCCGTCAAGAACTGTAGGGATTTCCTTCCCTCGTCATCCTTTCATGTGAACCTTTTTGGAATGGGGTAGGGTCCTGCACTCAACGCAGGGAAACATCTCACATCATCATCATCATCCATTCATCTATGTTGTTGTTGTTGTTGTTGCAGCGAATGGAGTTGGACGGACTAAAAATAATACGGAGAGGTTGCAGCGAATGTTTTCACATTGGCCTACACATAGTAGCTTAATCGAAACGCCAATTTTCTATTGCAGGGGCCATGCACATGTACCCTAGTTGTGGCAGCCTGTTGCTGAAATATTGGAGCCCACAACCTACAACAGCCAGCCCACAAGAGCACAGGATGCCCCACCATAAAGGATGCGCATGGGCTTAGGTAAGCCACGCCGCATATATGACCAAAGAACAAACAAAATCAGAATGCGTATTTGTTGTGCACAATGCATATGCGTCTTATCTTAAGTCCCACTGCTCTGGATTACCGGAGTAGCTGTATAGTGCGTATACGAATTTGTACAACTCCTTTTATCTCATGGGTTCACGGTTTGCAGCACCCTGCAATCGCACCTATACAGTGTTTGGCCAATGGGTAACGGGACTTTGGACGCGCCAGTGCGCTTGGTATTTCGCCTGTCCATCATCAACCGCCCGCATTGCACGATTGTTCCAGTGAAAAATCGTACTGAGGCACAGTTTCTGAGCGTACCGTGAGATGGTGTACTATATTCCTTGTAACTGGGGTTCAAGAGTCCGGTGGTGTTTTGTCTCGCTCTGGCGGTACGACGTCTTCTTCATTTGGTACTTATTATTTCCGTTTCTTCACTGGCTTAGCCAGAGGGGGGTTTAGGGGGTTCAAACCCCTCCCAAATCGTATTTCTGGTAGTGCGTATGGGAAATAGAAACGATGGGAAATACTCCTCTCCCACGTTGAGTCCCCAAAGAACCCCTCCCAAAATATTTTTCTGGCTATACGCCGCTGCGTTTCATGCTATTTCATCCTGTCCACAGTATTTACAGTTCCTCATCAATACTAACATGACGGTACGAAAGGAGAAAAGAGCGTTGTCACGAATTGAATTGAGTTGTGAGAAAAAGAAGAGAGCGAAATTTAACGAGTCACCAGACGAATGACTCCCCCCCCCCCTTTCCACAAAAAAATAAATAAAAAATAAGTAAATAAGGAAGGAAAAAGAAAGCCGCAAAGCTCCCAAGCACTATCCCTCCCCCGTCTTGTGTCTACCGCAAAATCTTAGTTATGATACGTCTATCTATCGGAGCTCAGCGTAAGCCCTGTCAATCACCAATTTTACTGTCTTCACACGGACCCCTCAAAGTGAAAACTGAACTGGCGGTGCACACAGCGTTGCAAACGAGAAACTACTAAAGGCTGCGCGAAAGAAAACGGGGAAATGACACGACGATGGATCTCTTTGGACGCATGCAGAGTTTGAGAAACGCAGGCAGGAGAGTTCTCAGGGGTTCGTACTCAATTTATGTCTGCTTCATATGTCTGCCCCCTATGTTCTAAACAACCCATTAAAAAAGAAAAAGAAAAAATATAGGAGGCGATCCGAGTACTTCCCGCGCGGCGCATATTTCTGTTTGAAATGCTTTCCTCGTAAGCCTCTACACCTGAGATTATATTCGTGCGAAAACTAAAGATTATGCGGTTACAAACGTAAATTTTCAACTTTATATCGAATTTCACTGGTCGTTGTAGTTCAGAAAAGCTTTCACTGGCTTGAGTATGTCACAGTAGTTGTCACATGTTGAGTAGTGGTCAAAGCAGGTCATAAATCATGCCAGTAGTCTCATACCATCCTATAGGGGTGCATATAGTAGGTACAGTCGTACAAAAGCCAGTTTATACCCATAAACATGGAGATAGTCATATCAGGCATTAAATAGTTCAGATACTCCCTCACTATCCCACGGTAGTTTAGGAAGAATTAAAGCTACATTCTTTAATGTAGCTTTAATGTAGCATCGATTTCGTGCATTCAACCAAGCATGTACATTGCTTGGTTGAATGCAACGCGTCTCGCTGGTCGTCCCAGAACGACGTACACTGACGAGTGTAACACTACTGTTGCTATCACTACACCGACAATATCTGCGGTGTAGGATGGAGCACGCACTCATTTAGTTCGACTCTCTGTAGTTTCCTTTCACTGGCATTCTAAACAGTACACTAAAATGGTTGCCAGAGAATCGCTCAATCTTCTGGAAGCGCTTGTTGACGAATGAAGTTTATGTACGATTGTGGTAGGCCCTCATCTGAGGGTCCTTGAGGTATAAACAAATGAAATGAAATGAAAAGTTTGATAGGCTCATGTGCAAAACGGTGCAGAATGTTGGACAGACGGGGAACTGCGAAATGGTTTCGGTTTTCAGTTTTCGGTCGAAGCCTGGCATGTTCGGCTGGGCGAGCCAGTGTACAGTTTACACTGACACGATTTTCTTATGCTTAATCCACACCGACACACTGCGATGCACGAAAACGACCAGCCGAATTCGCCATAATGGCGAATTCCTCTGATCACCTTTCATCGTTTCATTTTAGTGCGCTGTTCTTTCTCCTAAGTATTTAGCATCATGAACTGTTTCCGTTCCGCCTATGTCCTATCCAGTTTACCCCTACTTTAATAAAGTTACGACAACGTTTAGCAGGTAAAAGAAAAAAACGGATTTCGACCAACATGCATCGAACATAATGTTGTATTTCGCGCATGAAGAGTTCGTGTCCCAGGGAACAGGCGTTGACCAGTTACGAAGCTTGAAGGTACTGCAAAGCAGCAGACAGGCCGTTCATGTTGGTGGCGTAAGTTTGCAGTATATTGCTTGTAAACCTGGCGCAACAAGTTATACACGTGACAGATCGCTCTTAATATTTTTCATTTGCTAGCAGAACTGAGACAAAAGGGCAAAACAATCCTCAATTCGTCAAGCAACGGTGTACTACGTTTCCGAGAATGATTAGCTGCTCCTGACGGCTATTTAGGCGACACGTAGCCCAGTTGTCTTTTCTCTTTATTTGATATTTTAGACTGAGTGTTATGCGCCTGCAATGTACGTAGTTTTACCGTCGTGCTACTTGACGAGCAATGCGAAGTTAGTGGGAACTTCGACACAGTATTGACCGTAGTTTTCACTTTCAATTTTCAAAAAAATAAGACTGCAATTGGGAAAAAATTGTGACGTCAGAATAGTGACGGCACATGCTATCGGTGCCTCTAAAAATACTATAATATTTTGTCGATTCCATCTTTTCATCTTCGCCTTATATTCGTCATATTCTTTTTTGTCACGAAATGACGCATAGTGGATGCATAATGCCTTGGAGACCATGCACAGCGTAGAGTTCTGCTTCCCCACTTGACACGGTTCATTCAGTAAGAACTGCAGCTTATTTCCCCTTACCTGCACTAGGGGACGGCGTTCCTACTCCATTACAAAATTATGTTTGTCCATGACCCAGAAGAGATGCTGTAGGTACTGCTCGAAGGTTTGCGTGAAAGCCTTCACTAAGAACCTAGTAGAGGAGAACCAACGATTCTGCATCATGTCGGAGCACCGCACCTGCCACGATATCTGCTCAGTTCAAGCCCTAAGGAGCACTCTCACAGCCCGTTGTTTTGTGTTGTCCAGTCCCGAGATTGGCACCCGGCAGGGAGCCGATGTGTTCTACATTGCGACAATGTTGCACGAGCCATTCGGCATTCGCGGTACACATGCTGGATACATTCTGTACCTGCGCAATAAACGCGTTCATCTGGACGAGTGATTCCAAAGCGTACCAGTCGACCCCGCGTAGTCAGAACTTCCCAAACTTCCTTCCAGGCCTTCCTCTAGTTTGCACCTTGCCAAGAAGCCACGACGCCGCGACCCCCGTCCCATTGTGCTGTCGTCGTTCACTGTCTCCCGACGCCTCGTGAAGCAATGTCTTCCTCAACCGTGCGGGCGGCGTCCGAACAAGATCAACGTCTATGTAGGCCCATGGCCTTCATTTTCCTGCAAGTCTGAACAAGCACAGCTGAGTATTTCTCTGTTACTTGAACATTTAGAGCATTTCGCGCGACCAGGCATAAAAGCACAGCTCACCAAGTTTTATCACGTCGTTGGGGCAGACGGACCGAGTGAAGCAGCCGAACTGCGGAATGTCATCATGGCCCCACAATCAGACAACCAGTACGACGTTCTGGAAAGTGCATGAACCAGGCGCACAACCTGCCTAGGAGCAGGAGCGACTGCAGCTGCTACAGCGGAGATCGCAAACCGTCACAACTGCTTCACCAAGTGCAGCAGTTGTTGCGTGACAACGCTTTGGTGCTCGACGAGTCCATTCTGCACAAACTGTTCCTCCAGCGCCTTCCGAACACCGAGCGCATGGTCTTGACGACGTCCAGCAGCGTATCGCTCGAAGCCTTGGCGGAGATGGCCGACAAAATGATGGTATTGCGTACCCCCCATCTCTGCTGTTTTACCTCCATCTGATTCATCGTCATCATTGGAAGTTCGGGCTTTGCGAGATGAAGTGGCCCGGATATCCGACTTGGTCACTTCGAGCCTCCGCATCAACCATTCGCGGAGCCCGCGCCATCGTAGAACTCCTCGCACTAATCGTCGCAGCCCTTCAGAGCGCATCCCTTCCCCTCAGAGCCAGTCAGCTAACCCCCTCGACTGCTGGTGCTATCAGGATATCGGTGACCGTGCCCGGAATTGCCAGCACCCCGTATGCTCGTCAGGGAAACGGGACCGTCAACAACTGACGACAACCAGTCTTGTTGACAACGTGCCCAGTCATCTTCGCCTTTCCTTTCTTACTGACCGCAACTCCGGCGTGCGTTTCTTGGTGAGCACTGGCGCCGAGGTGTGTGTTATCCCTGCTTCCCCTGATGACCAAAAGCGCCTCAAGCCAATGAGGACGCTTCAAGCGGTAAACATGGCACCCACACCTACTTACGGTGAAAAATTCGAGACACTCAACTTTGGGCTTCACCGGGTTACCCAGTGGATTTTCGTCGTCGCAAAGTGCTGCATGCCATCATAGGAGCGGATTTCTTGGCGCATTTCGGGCTTCTTGTCGACATGAGCCCGAGAAAGCTTATCGATAGCGCCACCAATCTCGCGGTCTAGGGCATATTCATTTCAGCACCCATGCTGGGACCTACTCTCCGGCGACCTGAGAGTACAAAGACATTGTGCAGGGATTGCCGGCCCTGACTCAACCTCCCAACTGGAAGCAACAGGTGCAGGACGATGTTCCCAACATCATATCGTGACCACTGGACCACCGACACACGTACGCCCACGTCGACTAGCCTCGGAGAAATTAGAGGTGGGAAGAGATGAGTTCGATCATACTCGGATTAATCAGATCATCTTCAAGCAATTGGTCTTCAGCCCTCCACATGGTACCGAAGAAGACAGGGGTTGGCGGCCATGGAGATGGGACATACGTCGTACCATACGGGACAACCCTCGGACTATCCGGCGAGTTTCTGACTACGGTAAAGGCCAGCGGCTTCTCCGACGCCACGGAATACGTCAGCCGTCTTAAAATGATTATCAGCAATCCTCAATCCGCTCCATCCCGCCATACCGATGGCCAACGAAATTATATATTCATCAAGACCACCATACATGTACGCACGTTTCCGAGCGCGTTGACAACAATGGTGCCTACCTGGTCGTCAACCACACGCCTAAGCACTTCACGCTCTCATTCAACGGAAGACCGCATACAAATCCGGCAGTTCCGAGCGGACTCTACCTCATATGTTCATTTCTTACGTCTCATTGACCCCCTGCAGGACTTTACTATTGTCTGTCGTTGCAATTGAGCTGAAGGGTCACTTCTCCATCGTCTTCGAGTGAATGTTGCACGCACACCCTCACTCCTGTATAAAATGCGCCAGGCAAAGTCCCCCAATTGCACAACTTGTTGCTTGGAAGCCGACATTGAGCACTACCTATTATCCTGCAACCGGTATCTCTCTCAAAACTCACACACGCACACATACATTGGATGATGATGAGGTGGGCGATTCACCACCGCTGAGGCGACGGTACACTGACCTATTGCTCGTTGGGAACGGATGAGGGGATGATGATGGGGGCTTTCAGAGAGCCGTCACCAGACCGTTGGAGCGCAAGTACTCCGCAAGTCGACGAAGGCCTTGCATCTGGTGGGCAGCGTTCGACCAAGGTCCGAGGATTTTTGCGAGATTGAAGCGGCCGCTTGTCAATGCGTTGCATAGAAACTTCCATTAGTGCACGCTCGTGGTGATATTGCCCACAAGCGAGGGTGACGTGGCAGAGGTCGCCGTGCACTCCACAAGCGGGGCAGAGGGAAGACGAGGGGGAGCCGAGACGGTGTTGAAAGGCAGGTGTAAAGGTAACGTTGAGCTTCATGCGGTGGAAGAGTGCAGTAAAAGAGCGCGGCAGTTGCGGAGGAAGTACGACAGAAAGCGTGGGGTCTACATCCGAGAGAAAGGAGTGAGCTATATCGTGTTCCCACTGAGCCTGCATCTTGGGGCCGGTGAGTGTCGAAAGGAGGTGTCTTCGGTCGCCCGGAGACACCGGGGAAATTATTATCGGGGAAAAAGCTGCGTGCTGATGGGCGCTCAAGGCGGCTCTGTCTACTTCATTGCCGCTGATGCCGACATGTCCAGGGATCCATACGACAGTTTGCCCTGCAATGGCCGCCTTCTTATAAACTTGCAGGATGTCAAAGACAACAGGACCGAGGGACCCACGTATCCCCAAGTTGGTGATGCCCATATCTGCTGCTCTTGTGGCGTTTTCCGTCTTTCTCGCTGGTATATTGGGTGGTGTTGCAAAATATTTGGGGTATTGGCGGGGTGCAGTAGGTGCTGGGAAAATCTCTGCTCACCCCGCAACCGTCACAAAGCGCCTTAAAGTTCGTTTTGCACGCGCTCTGAGGACATTTCACTCCCACACTTCGCTGCTCGCAGGGGCGGGGGCGAGGGGGCGGGGGGGGGGGGAGTAGTGTAATGAACTCTATCACAAACGTAATGCACCGCGTGCAGAGCTACGGCCTGCACGGACAATACAGTATAAACCAGTTCACTTTAGCTCGTTCCAGATGAAGGTTGTCTGCTCGTAGATCCCATCAAAACTAAGCCTAGCACCAGGAGCTCGACCGAGACCGTCCTCTTCACTCACACTTTTTTCTTCTCTTTCTTCTTCTTGCTTCTGTTATCCTCTTATTATTGATTACTGGAGGATGGGACTACTACTACTTCTACTTCTTGGTGTGACGAACAGCTAAAGGACAACAAGCAGTGCTTTACCACACTGCGCCAGCTCCCGGGGCTTAGTGGCTACTGTGATGGCGTTCCAGACCGGAAGGTGACCTGGTTTCGGAAACCGGGTTCGGGTTACTCCAATTACCTTTACCCGGGTTCGAATCCTAGCGCCGGCTGTGCTGTCTCGGTGTTTTCCTTGGGTTTTCCTCAGACGCTTTAATGTCGTCCAAGACGAATATCAGAATGGTTCCCTGTGAAGTCAGCCCAGGACGCACAATCCACACCAGCGACATGCCACCAGGCGGGCTCGAAAATAGTACCCTACTACACCCATCGCGTCACAAAAATTATTCCTCTTCTCTTTCTCCTATAGGGGGATCGTCCAGAATATTTTATTGACATATAACTGCACTCCCGAATAAGCAACTGACCTAATTATACTTTGCTTTACACCCGCATTATAAGGGAGGTAAGAGAAACAACTCCAACAACAACTCTACTACTCTACTACTACTCTACTACTCTCTACTCTACTCTCTACTACTACTCTACAACAACTCTACTACTACTACTACTACCGTCCGACCAACCAACCGCATTTTTGCATGCGGTTCTCGCGGTGTACATAAATCTGAAACAGCGGCGATGGTGTGCGTATAGCAGGACGTGTCTATAGTGCTGTTTAGCCGTGTGGAGTCAATTCGGGCCTTGGAGTGACAACAGGTGGGAGATAAGTGACCCAATGTTCGTAAAGACAGTAAGTGATCCTTACGAAATTTGTATCGTTTACATTTGATGCCTGATTAGATTTTCCTCCTAGTCCGTCGTACAATATAGGACGAGAATGTTATTTATAAGAGGGTAGAGATAACTGCACAGAAAACAACAACAACAACAAAAAAAGGAATGACCGGTGAAAACAGAGGCGCTTCATGACACTTACTGACCCTACTGACTGAACTGAACAGGCGTTGCTGTACTGGCGTGCAGACGAGAATTTTGACTAAGATGTGGGCTGTTTCTGTCATGTCACATCAACACCAAATGCCCCCTCGACAGAGCAGAACACACTGTAATTCACGGAAAAAAGCGCGTTTGTGGCGGGGGTCGCGACAAAGGTGGTCTCTCTTTTGGCTTTCAGTGCCCATTTCCTACCGCCATGTTGGGTCGATCATTTTTTCTAAAAATGTAGGGAAGGGAACATGGGAACCAACAAAGGAACATGGATGATGGCATTAGGCCCAACTGCTGTCTTTCGTAACTAAAAAGCTCGTTTGTGAAAATTAATGGGGGCAACGCTTCACGCAACCCACCTGACATGACCAATATTATATCGCCAACTATTGTAAAATGGCCATTTCTCTACTTTTTAAAAAAAAAAGAAATCTGACTACGGTTGGCGTGGACACCCTGTATTTGAACCGCCTGTGTAAGTCGCACCGCGTTATCGTTCTATTTTTGAGTAGGTGCAGTCGAGATAATAGAGAGTTTGAAAAAGTACATCGTACGCTATCGCCTCTGCGTACGTAAGGTAGAGCGTTGGTGGTTCTGCGCATGCGCAAAAGATAAAGAGAGCTTCGCGCAGTGCGCAGAACCATAACGCTATCCCTTATGTACGCAAAGGCGACAGTGTACTAAAACTCTCTATTGGCAACTACAAAAAACTAATGCTAACTAAGCGACGCAAGTGCTGCTCCAATATTCTGAGTAGTCCATGTGTCTTCTGCTAACAGAACTGAGCCTGCCTATTCACGCTCAAAAGAGGGCGCCAGTTAAAAATCGCGTTATGTGCATTAGTGAGGGCGTTCTACAATTACTCCGTCTTTCTTTATTTGTATGCCTATTAGTACGTGCAGGAGACATCCCCCCCTGGTATAAGAAAGGCTCACCGTATTCATACCTTGTTTGTCTGCACCGTAGAACGGAGAGAGAGAGTGTGATTTGTCGTCAGTTACGGAACGCTTCATCGAGCAAGCCGATGCCCGCGGAGGACCCAGCGCTCGTTAGCGGAGTTGCGAGTAATTGCATTGTCTCGTATGCGACGGAACGGAAACAGGTGTGAGTCAGGTTCCCCGCCGAGCTAATCCATCTCGACAATCCAACCGACGGCAATACTCCCAATCGGATTCATCCGTCTGGTTGCTTCTCAAGCCTCCCTTCAATGGCTGCAGAAGAGAAACAAGTTTATGGGGCACCGGGAACGTGGCCATTCTAAAGTACAGGTCTCAAACAAAGGCGTCTCGCTAAGCACACCTGGGGAATATAGATTCGGATATTCGAAATACGAGGAGTGTTCGCTATAAAAAAATAAATAAATAGATTGATACGCATATAGTGACGTTTAGTTGATGTGCTCTCCTCTTTGAAACGCGTGGGTGAAACAAGCACGATGTACAGGGTGTTTTGTAATTCTTTTCAGAGTTTTTTGTTTTATTAAACCGTTTTTACCGTTTTTGTGAGCTTCAGGTGAGCTTTACCGCTAGGCGGACAGTCTCTCGAAGAGAGTATACGTAACTATTGTATGACTAGTTACTTAAAATTCATTAAGTAAGTCTTTAATTACGGGCTTTTGCGCAAATGTGAGATAGCGGAATAGGTTGTCAATACTCGTTGCAAGCATTTCAATTCAAAAAGGCACGCGCGTTGAAATATCGATCGCCGAATTCGGCTGTACAAATAAGTCCGAAACCAAATCGCGCGCATCGGAAGCGCGGCGAGGGATGCGTTCAAAACACGTCAGAAGGCCACGTGCTTTGGAGCGATGGAGATGATTGGAGTAGGTGCTGCTCGGCTGGGCCAATCAAATGATGCGCGGCTCAGATGAGCCGACGGTGCCGAAGGTCATGCGCTCCTGAGGCGCGCAGTTTTGGTTTCGGCTCATTTGTATAATAATTAATATTCCGGAATATTTAAACATAAGTGCTCGTTTCACGATTTTTTTAAAAAAAACGGAAATGCTTTCGTCGGGGATTGTCTCCCACGCTGCCATCGCACATTTACCCCATAGCTCCTAATTAACGAGTTAATTAATTTATTTATTTAGGTACTTAAGTCATGTACTAGTTGAATACTCTCTTCGAAAGGGTCTCCATATTTTTCTTTTTTTCCAATCCAATCCAATCTCTTCGAAGGGATGTCCGCCTGGCGTATTAATTCAACTGTAAAAACGGCATCAATGCTGCTCACAAAGTTTTTGTTTTTATAAAACATCTGTAAAGAGAGAGAGCCAGAGAAAAGAACATCCCGTATAAGATGATTAAGGTGTGAGGGGACAAAGCGGTTGTGGTGTTAGTAGTACGCTTTTCGTGCCTTTGTATTGTAGCGACCCAAACATATTTCAAGTAAAGATGCAAAAAGCGGTAAAAACGGGACTGTTTGCTGGTACATTTTAAAAGCGATAAAACCCCAGTGCAGGCGACAATGCATTAAAGTCTGTTTGTCAGTCAATGCTTCGTGTTCGTCTCGTCATTTCGTGCAATGAGATGCGAGAGAGAGAGAGAGAGAGATGCTAAACTTCTGGAAATTTTGGATTGCTAAAAAAAAGTGTTTTTGTCCCGGAAAATTAGAATTAAAACCCATTTTCACTCTTGTACCATTTAGGTTTATTAGCGGATGTTAAAGAACAAAACATAGCGTAACACAACTTATAAACATAAGTTTGATTTGTTTGGCGAAAAGTACGGAATGCCTTAAGTTTAAGTCACTGTGACCACTAGTGTAAGGTCTGACGAGAACTACTAAACACATAAAGTTACGTGGAGATGCAAAATGTTCCGTAATTTTCACTTGCTGAAATAGCAGAACGGCTTTGTCAGATTTACTTTTGTGGAATAATTTAAGAAAAACGTGATAAACAAAGTTTTCATTATTAAGTGACAGCGGAGAGATGTGGTAAAATGAAGCCACGTCCTCAATGGTGCAGATACAATTGAGTATCAAACAATGAAGCTTAATATGTACATGCTTTCGTGGAGGAAATTACATTTCTTCAGGTGCCAAAGAACCCGAAGAAATGTAGTCTCCTGCATGAAAGCTTGTGCATATTAAACAGACAACCAGACCGGGCTAATATTATTCTAAACAATTGCACTCGCTAGCTTTCGCGGGTATAACATATTCTGCAAGTGTTAATTCTTGGAGCCTGGTCATTAGCACCGGGCGTACTTTCGCGAAATATACATCTAGTTCACCAGAATCATTATTATTTTTTCTCGTTGTCTGTCTGTGTTTCCTGGGCGTACATGCGCAAACAATACTGCTATGTTTTGCCCTTAGTTGACGGTCCCTATTTGCCCGGAGTGACACAAGAGTTTCAGATATAAAGCGCACGCACGCAACATTACATTCTTTTTGGAAAAAAATGTGACGCTTATTGGAGAGAATTTCGGTTGGTTTCATTCATAAATATGTTAAATATCATAGAATCTCGAACTGGACCCGTTGGGATTCCATCCAGTACCAAAAGCGCTAAAAAGACACTGAAAGACCGACACACACAGGTAGCGTAACGTTCTTGTCTCGACCATCCTGTGCGTTTTTAGCGCTTTAGTACTCCTTCATTCGTGAACTACATCAATTAATAATAATAATAATAATAATTATTATTATTATTGTTTATTAACGTGCCCAAGAACAGCCAAAGCCTTGGTATTGGCGCACTAATTGGCGCAATAATAGTAATAATAATAATAATAAATATATAAATTTCGAGCGTTGATCACCTTGTTGTCCAATAACGTTTCACGCACGGGAGTATACCGCTTCAAATGTCACAACGATCCGCGTGACATGTATCCAACCATATGTATATCTCAATATGTCCACCTATAAATAACTGTCTCTATCTATATCTAAACATCTACAGGGTGTCCCAGAAAACGTGTCATTGAATTATAATAAAAAAACTACACCGCCTGGAGTCATGCGGTCAATGACATTTGTTCTTACTGGGTTTTTGCCACCTCCTCGTGTGAATGTCGTGTAAAGTAAGTTTAATTATGTAAATTTTTGCGACCTTAAGTCGGAAATTTGCCTAGTAAAGGTCACTTTTTTACCCCACCAATGTGACGAGCGTGTCTAATTTAGTCAAATTAATGATAATTGACAGGGATATTCAGGAGCTATCCCACCGGAAAAGATAGCCGAACATCATACTCTACGGAGGTCTCACAGAATAGCGCACGATGAATTTTTCAGCGCAATCTTTGTCAGTCCGACGAAAGGAGGTTGGAAACCCAGCCCTCCCCGACACCGCAGAAAGAGATAAAACAGGCACGGCTTATCACGTCCGACTTTCGCTGGGATAATGCTTTCCCTCTCCCAGTTTTAGGAACTGTTACTTTTTCTACTATCACTCTGTGGGCTGGCTTCGGAACCTCCTTTCGTCGCACTGCGAGCGATTGCGCTCAAAAAGTCATCGCGCGCTATGGTCCGGTGCTCCGAAAAGCATGATATTCGGCTATTTTTTCCGATGGGATAGCTCGTGAGTATCACTGTGAATTATCATGAATTTGAGTGAATTCGGCACGCTCTTCATATTATTGGGGTAAAAAAGTGACCTTCACTTGGCAAATTTCCGAGTTTAGTTCGCCAATATTTACATAATTAAACTTGGAGTACATGGCATTCACATTAGGAGGTGGCAAAAACCTAATAAGAACAAATGCTGTTGACCGCATGATTCTAGGTGGCGTAGTTTTTTTATTATAATTCAATGACACGTTTTCTGGGACACCCTGTATATGATCTAGACATCTATATAAACAATCTAAGTGTCCCTGTCACCTCACTAGTTATGTCAGTGCCATGACAAAACTGTGGTGCAAAGAGATGCAACAGTGAACGGATATTTTTGTGTACTGAGAGTCACTGACTTATCGAAAAGCGTTTTCTATTCATACTGCACGCGACACACACGATTTCACTACGCCATATCTCCTGCATAGAGTGAAAGAGAGGTGATAGCATATAATGAAGTGCGTCTGCAGTTAAATAATTGCGGTGCCTTGAATTCGTTTGCAGTCTAAACGCTACGGCTGTAGCATGTCCCGCAATATCCTATTCTGCCGCTGTTTGAGACTCTTGGTCGTCTCACCGTGTGCTATACTCTACCATTTTGGCCTCCAATGTGCCCGCAGAAAAATATTGGATCCGCCTCTGAATGTGCCCCAGAGGTGTAATGTCAAGGTTTAAGCCCAAACTTCAAATACAAAGCAGTTAACAAAGCTTGATTCCAGCCCGTAGAAATCAAGCCAGTACACCTCCTGCCATCTGTCGCGTCTCGCGCGTTCAATGCAGAGTACTTCGCGATTTTGGCAGTAGGTGGCCGCACAGGCCCGCTGCGCAATTCGCAGCTTCCAATGTAGTGCTAGTGCCATCTCGTCGATTTCCATGAAAGCCGTGACTGACGAGTGTTGCCGTTCAGACAGATTTAGCGACTTTCGGGGTAGGTCAGTGACCAAATCAACGTGTCTGGAGCCTAGCGAGAAATCCGGCGACTTGAGCGGTCAACCGCTGAACGCGGCCTCGATCAAACCAATGCCCTCTGGAACGTTCTAAAGGGCTTCTAAATCATGGGAAAACTTCCACTTGTCGTCAAAAGTAGTTTCAAAAATATTTTAGGGACATGTGGCTGTGTACGTCTCGGAGATATGGGATGCGAACACCGAGTTTCTGGGACTGCATATAATTCCATTGCCTTTGGAGGCAAAGGATGGAGTATGTCACGAAAAAGGTAATCTCAACAGTGTAGAAAGGGTTTGCTGACCAGTGTTCATAATTTGCTCAGTTCTACTTTTCGGCAAAAGCAGTGAATGTAGCCGAAAAAGCTGACGCCGACACCAAACTTTTTATTGCTTTGAGTCTTCAGAACACACCACACATTATAGACGTGTTTTGCATTAACGTTCTCATCCTCACATGAGGTCCCTTGCTCATGCAACTCCATCTAGTAACAAAAAGCACTTGCAGTCGAGCTGGAACTATGACCGACATCAAACCATAAAACTGGAATTGGCAAATATCCCGCTTGGATTTAAAAATATTAAGCAGAAACTTCGGAAATGGTGACAGCATAATCCCCTACACGGGTTCCAGGAAAAAAATATTGGCATTAAAAAATGTTTCGTGAAAATTTCAAATCTGGAGACATTCTCTAGCGACATTACAAATTCATCTAGCGACTTTTTGAGGTCTCCCTAGCGAGATTTCAGCCGGGCAGTCCGGCAACACTGGCCGTGACTGGTGCCCAGGCCGTCGCTGTGACAACTAATACCTTGCTTCGCGAAGCCAATATGTTGCCAAACATCGTGCGAGGACAAACGCAAGGGACGATTTTCTCCCAAGGGGATGTTGCGCAATGTCTAGCTGATAAATGTGGGGTGCATGGGGAAATCTTCCACGTGTCAACAGAGTCGTACTGCTAAAGAACTGGGTTTTTGCGTCCCCCACAAAGAATCGGGTTGTATTGCGTTTGAAGATGGTTATGACTCGTTTGTCATAGTAAGCAATCCACAGACCGACCGCTGTGGCGTCGCTCATGATCTCAGTTGTCTCACGACGTAAACCCCCAATTATTAATTAATTAGTTTGTCATAGTATGACAAATGATTCACAAATGACAATGAATCGTATGACATCAGGTGAAAGGTTTGAACAAAGTAGGCCAGTTAGCTGGCCGGCTGGCCGGCGTCGACCTTCCCTCGAGGCGTTTTCGTGTCGGGTAGACGGACAGGGAGTGTGTCCAGTCTAGTTCATTGTGCTACCGGTAATTAGTCCAAGCTCAAAGAGGTTATGTCCTTTCATCCGCTGCAACTTGGGCTTGCTTCTACGGTATTAATCGTTTTTGTGGAGTTTTTTGTGCCACCATTCGAAGAGTTGCGACAGCAAATATACTCTGTATAGAATGCAGCGGATGAATAAAGGGCAGATACAGGGTGCGTAACGTAAGCCTGACCAGAATTTTTATAGCAAAGCTACGAGTTCTGCATAGATGTTTTTGCAGTTGAGTTCTACGGCCAGGCGGACATCTTCTCGAAGAAAGTGTGCTAACTTTTTAATTAGGGGATTTCGGGCAAAAGCGAGATGACAGATTGAGAGACTATCCTAGTTGCAAGCCATTTCACGTTAAGTAATCCTGAAACCTGTACGTGCGTTAAAATATCAATTTTGATATGCAAGTGAACCGAAACCGAAACCGAGGCGACCGGTAACGCGGAGAGTACATCGCTCATTTCACGTCAGGGGGCCACGTGATCTCGAGCGGTGGAGATAACTGAAGTAGGTGCCGCTCATCTGGCCGCTTTCCGGCACATTTTAGCCCACGTGCTTGTTTCAGGATGATTTAAACGTGGAATGGCGCACTCCGTTATGTAATACCCCCTGGGAGTCTTTAACGTACTTAAATAAATAAATGAATTTCAGGCAGTCATATAGTAGTTACATACTCCCTTCCAGAGGATGTCCGCCTTCTGATGATTCTAAAAAGCTATGAGAGCAGCATAGCTCTCGTAGCTTTTTAGCAAAATTCTGGCCAGTATTACGTGACGCACCTCGGCCTCGGTGTATCAGGTGGCAGCGTGTCCACCTACTGGTCCCAGAGCTGTGGTTGCTGAGCTTTCTGCGCATGTTTATGGAACCCAATTAATTCGCAGGTCGACCGCTTGTGGCGTCGCTCATGATCATACTTGTCTCGCGACGTAAATCCACGTCTCATCCACGAGACGGTTAGAATATTCATTCTGTTGAATTTTATGTGGAAGGAAGTAGACAGTCCATACACATTTTTCCGCAATTCTATACAGTTAGTACACCTCGAATATTTTGGTACGAAAAAAGTTCTTAGGCGCCTATAATGGGCAGCAAAAATATCGATTTCAGCAAGTTGTGTTATAGGCTCCATAAACTAACCAGTTTCTAATGAAGGCCGAATGAATTAAGTTAGCAAAAAGTGAGATAAAATTCATGTCATGTTTCTGTCTGTCATTCTGTCATGAGATATTTCTCGAAAGGACCATGAATATTTGTGGGAACACGAGGCACCCCGATGGAGACACTGACTCAACATAAGCATCCGTCGCATCGCCTCATGTTTCAATGCATCAACCAACACGCTCTACACCTCGTATTTTTGTCGCATCGTAGTCACCCCCAGCGGACAGACGGAATTGAACTCGGCCGAAGAACACTTCGTTTAAACCAAGTTTACTGGATTGGGGGAGACTATAGAAATGTAACTCCTAGAATGGAATGACCTTCCGAGCAACATCGCTACAATACAAACTCAATAACCCCATAATGTTATGTTAACTCTGTTATGTTCTCGTGGTTAATATCTGGTTACCTTCCTATGAGTTTTCCTTGTGTACAGTACCTCCACTTTCATTGTAGCTGATGTACCACGTTCAAATTCTTCGTGCATAAATTTCGTTGTATGTGTCACATTATCACGAGGTCATATTTTCTTTCTATTTTTCTGTACTAAAAGTTATATACTCGCGATGCTGTAACCCTTTGTTTTACCCCCCCCCCCCCCCATGTAATATCCCTCAAGGGACCTATGGAGCTATCTTGAAATAAATAGCGCACTAGCACTATTTAGCACTAGTCGCCCGCTAATTCTTTTCAACGTGGTGTCAGCTAAGCTGGTGCCGTTTGCATGCGCTGCTCACACCATCCAGACATCACCAAACTCCGGGCGTTCCACTCAAATGCAAATGCTCCACTCAAATGCAAATGCTCCTCTCAAATGCATACACTTTGCACAGTGTGCACTTTTTCAGGTGTAGGCGCGTGGACGCACTATGTTAAACAATCTGGCGAACGGATGGATATGATTCTCAGTTATGATATATACGAAGAAGCACAAGTTTTCCTATAGGGAAAATTTTTGTCAATCAGGCACGAGGACGGAAATGCTCAGGTCCGTTAGTCGCGTAAAATGGAGTTTTATGTAATCTTAGCCTGCTAAAATGCAATTTTACGCAATATTGAAAGAAACAATAAAAATGAAGAGCGCGTTTTAGGCATTTGCAACAAAATAGACACTAACACCGAAATAAGCACTTATAGGCGCAATATAAAATCAATGTTCCTATGTTCCCCAACACCCAAGTCGTGCCCCTGAACTGAAAATACACTATTAGGACTACACACGAACAAAGGCACAGTATATTCTTAGGACTACAGGAACAAAATAGGCATTTTCCTTGAAATCAGTGTTCTAATGATTAGTGGAATATGGACAACTGGTGCTGGTATCACTGACGAATACACGGTGATACGATTCAATTGATTCTATTGATGATACTTCGGGTTGCAGCTATAGGACTCAAGTTATGTAGGAGCATTCGTTGAGAAACATCTGCAGGCACTTGACGTTCTCCAAGTGGGCGGTGAAGAATTTGTCCATTGGACGGAGGGATCGCATCCATAGTGGAAGGAAATCCCACGTGCGCAGTACTGATGGAAGCACCTGGAGAGCCAGAAAGACATAACGCATATGCTTCACTCAACGTTACTCAATAATTTGTTAAATTGACTGCACATTATCAGTGTTCCAAACGTGAATTAGAGCTGGAAAAATTACACTGCGGCGCCGCCAGGTGTCTGGCCATTAATGGGACCTGCCTGTACCTGAGGCTCCACCCACTTTTTAAGGTATCGAGCCAATCACAGGTCGAAATAGAGCTGTCTATTATTACATCCGTCCAGTACTTAACCTCACCCTTATTTATTGGGTGCCACCATTTTGGAGAAATTCGATTGATTCGCATTGAAACAGATACCACCGGTGGTAGACCAAAACAAGGGATTTTACGCCCACTTTTATCAACGCCATCTGCATGGAAGAGGCATGTTGGGAAGGCTCAGGATTGCAGAAATGGTTGCTGGCAGAAGTGATTGGCCAGGAGAGCGGTGCAACCGCTTCTTCGTAGCAGACGACTGCCACTATGAAGTTTTAAATTACGTAATGCAAGTAGATGGAATCAAAAATGAGCAAAGATGTATGTATACATAAAACGCAAATGCAAAATCCTACGTATAAGGGTCGTCCTTCTTACTATTTTCTTGGTATCACGGTACCAACTAAGCCTAACGTTAGCGATGAAACATCCCATTTTCGTGTGAATAATGATGGCGGAGCGAAAGTTGAAGCTGATTTTGCGCATGCGTACATGAGGATATATACTCATAGTATGAAATTAAAGTACTCTGAATTTTTTGTCACGAAATCTCCGCTTCGCCGTTCCAAGCACCATCCTCCATGTTGGAGAAAATTTTGTCATTGCCAGACTCCTCCTAATGGCCAGACTCCCTTCGACATACACACTATAACGTACCTGAGGAGTTTGTACGTAATACTTTCGATGAGTTTCGGTGACTGCGGCCGCGACTCAGTGATGAGGCTGGCTATTGCAGCCAATTACAACAAATCCGGGGCGGGGCTAAAACGTGACTTACCCTATCCTAGGTTAAGACCTCCGCAGGTATTATGGAACAAGAATACACGAGACAGGTTATGAAGATTTTTCGCGTTTTCGAAAGGTTGTTTTGCTGGTGCGCCTGACATGCATTAAGAAAAAATAAACGAATAAAGGAAAACTGCACGCCCTGCGCTGAAAGTAAATTACCTCGAAGGAACTTATTGCGTTTGTGACATGAAGGGGGTTACCCTTTTATCTTTTAAGGTACGATCTCCAAAGTTGAGTTCAATGTCCTGAAACCGCCTATGTAAGCCATACTGAAAACTGAGATGTACTTTCCTACAGCTGCCTGCTACAGCGACGTAAAGAAATCTCGTAAGGGAATACTGTTTCGAACGATTTTCGAAGTTGGATCTTCCAAGACAGGCCGTACCACCTCAGTTGGAACTATTCTTTACCTATCCACTCTACAAATATGCCCGCTTGTGCTCTAATTACGACGGGCAGCAACTCAAAACTGACCCACGGATATTTGTCCTGGAGTACATTGATGAGTAGAACCAGGCAAAATAGCGAGATGGCAGTGACCATTGTGAGTACCAGGACGACGTCTCCGAGCAAAGAAATGAGGAGTACCGTGATAGGGAACACGAGGAACATGAGCAACAAGTAGAGGAGCACGAACCACCGGTAACGTCCACTCGTGCTCCCCATGCGCCTCGCCAGGAAGATTGGAACCCTGCATGTATGATGTGCATGAACATCAGACACCCGCGAAACCACACTAACGCTCGGTACCTGAGACATGGCAGAGGGTAGAATATGAGGATGCCGATGACGTTGAAGAAAGTGTGGCACAGTGCTATCTGAATAGCATCCTGCCGGTGGACTGGCGACCCTGCCATTGCGGCTATCAAACCCGTTGCCGTCGTGCCGACGTTCGAGCCCAGCGTGAGCGGATACACCCTCGTTATGTCCAGCAAGCCCAGGGCAGCGAATGGTAGCAGTGCGGATGTGAAGGCCGAACTGCTCTGGAAGATGAAAGTGATGCCACAGCCGAGAGCGATGCTCAGGTAGCCCACCAGCATAGACATGGGAAACGCGAAGTCCTTGTTGATGAACTGAGTGAGGACGCGTACCAATGGGGAGCGCGTCAATTTCGTCAGCACCTTGACTATGAAGTAGAAGGCGAGGAGGATGCTCGTCACAGAGAGCAGAAAGCACAGGATTCCAGTTGTAGTGTCGCCCAGGGCAAGCAGATTGAACAAGGACATGCCTGCGGCAGAAACATTTCACGTGTTAAATTCGCTCGGTCAGCCAGGATGGCGTAGTCACATGGAATCGCATCTCTCAAACGAGAATTGTGTAAAACGACATTATCATGGGTTGGGAAGGGTGCCGAGCCCGTAACGCCGGCCACAGCAGTCATGGCTTACACAGGGTGTCCCACCTAGCATTAACCAAAATTTTCAAAAAACAACTGAGTGCTGTAAGCAGTCGCGCATCGTAGTCGTGCATCCTAACACTCGCTGCTAAAATAGGAGTGAATAACGAACACAGCTCCTGAGATACACTAGAACAGTACCTGCTATGTTGACACGATACAGGGTGTTTCACCTAAAGTGATAAATAATTCTAACTGGCGACGTACTCGTCGCCATGCCAGTACTGGACAGCGGTTTCGGCCTTGTTGAGCCATCCGTTGAGTAGTACGGAGGCAGGTAACATTTGAGCGGGTGCCGTCAGGTAACCCGTGATTCCTCCTGTCAGGGTGAGTGACTCACCACTGAAAGCCCAGTGCAAAGCCAGTGAAGCGTGCGAGAAAAAAAAATAGCCGGAGCTCTTTGGCTGCACGTAGAGTATGTTTGTAAGTGCTGAAACGTCGCCATGCCAGTACTGGACAGCTGTGTCGGCCTTATAGGGCCATCGTCAGCAGTACGCAGGCAGCAACGATCGAGCGGGTGACGTCAGTCATGCAGTCATCATACACCAGTTTCCGCGGGTGACGTGACAAGGCCGGTGTGGGCAAAACAAATTAACAGAGAGTCCGGGACAATGAGAATAATGGGACACAGTTTGCCAGAAGTTACCATTCGACAACACCTGAATCAATCTGCAATTACATACGGCAATCGGGAGTCGCGTTCGTGTGGTTGCCCACACAACAATGGCGTCTTTTGTTTGTAAACGGAAAGAGGCCTTAGGCCTGAGTCGGTTCAGTGGCTCAGTCGGTAGCGCGTGCGACTGCTGATCTCTTGTAGAAGATCGCGGGTTCAAACCCGGCCGAGGACGGTGGCAACTTGGTGGAAAGGTACAAGTTGCTCAGACACGCAGTCTCCCGCGAGGGACGTTAAATGTGGTGTGCCGTGTGTAGAGATTTTTCGTCGCACGTTAAAAGAACCCTCACCCAGAACAGGAAGGGACCCAGACCTTGTAGGGAGGTCCCTAGGATATTAATGGTTTGTTGGGCAGGTGGGCAAAGGGAATCCACAGACTCGACCACCGTGACGTCCCTCATGACCACAGTTGTCTCGCGACGTAAAGCACCGAATTATTATTCTCTATTTAAAAAAAAAAAAGTCTAATGAGCCTGGACACCTTGAATATACAACTTGTAGCGACCCCATAAAACGCACATTAGTGCTTTCTACATCACATTATGTGACGATGTACACTCACATTTCTGTAAGCACTCTGTTCCATTTTTCTTGCAGCACTCCAAAAGGATGGTTCTGTTATTTGCTGCTGGATCTCCCAAAGCGATCAGTTCAAGTGTCTTCTTGTCAATCTGAAAATTGAATGAATACGATAAGGCGAGGTTTGTCCCAAATTCAGGAAAGTATATGACTTACCCGCACGATCAGCTTGACCAGCGGCTTGGTGAGGACTGACAAAAATTCTGCCTTCTGCACGCCACCCTTGTCCGCTATGAGCAGCAAGAACTTGGCCGAGATGACTTCTAACACATCTGCACAAATCGTCAGGGGAGGGGGTAAACAGCGCATGGAAGTGCAACCAGTTTTACTACTCAGTTGCGTTATCGTTTGCTACCAGAGCTCTCTCACAGCTGCCGTCCCTGTGGTTATTTGGAAAAACTTTGGCATATCCTCCTCCATTTCCTGTAGTGCGAAGTCTCATTATCTGTAAATCAGCAAGACTCTGGCCTTTACATTTACGAAGAAATTATCTGGTCCATGGTCAGATCCAGCTCGCCATGCCTTAAAAGCACAGCTCACCCTTCTGGCCACTGTAGCAGTTTCTGTAAAGCCCTGATTATATTTTCACAAATGACGCGAGAAGTCGGGTAGAATGTCGCCTATCGCGGTGAAACAGCCCCACACATTATCCAAACAAAGCGTTGTAGATTTGGTGCTGGCAGTTAACGGTCCTGCTATTGTGTCTGTGGAAGCGGATGCACGAGGTACACTCCAGGCAGCCAAGTGTTATCTAATCAACGAATACGGCTGAATCGAAGCAAATATATGGGAGTGGCATGAGAGAGCATGCTTAACATCTTCAGCACTGGGTCTAATAGCGGACGCTATATGTCCAAGCAAGCTACCGCGTGTATCGGCGACGTTTCGTGAATATTTGATGCCTTGAAGTGCAAGGGAACAAAACCTCTTTCACTTTCGAGCACCAGTGAGCGGCGATAAAGCTTTCTCTGCAGCGACCGCTATCAGGCAGTCTCCTATCCCATGAGTCACTCAAGTCGTAACACCCATGCGATGTCTGTTACTTAGAAGACCGCGCAGTCATGGTGCCATTTTGAGGGCCCTCACCTTGTTGCCTCCATTGTATACTTACGGAAAGCCACTTCGCACGGCAGGATGACGATGACTGTGAGCCAGTTGAATATATCATGAACTGTAGCTGCGGCAAAGCCCCGGCAAAACTCGTCTCGCCTCTTCACGTGCATCAGAGACACCATGGTGTTGGTTACGGACGTGCCCACATTGGCTCCCATGATGATAGGAACGGCATGACGCACAGAGAGCACTGTTTACAGAATTGTGATGAGCGTGAAGCTTTTCTTGGGTGCTCATCTTCCGTTTTGCGCTGTACCCCTCCCGCTTAGTGTGAAGCTCGACGTCATGGATTATGTGTATCGAAGAGCTTCATTGATAGTAATGTGCATTAAATGTTCGCAGTATGACACACATATAGCTACGGTCATACGTTTGTAACCTTGGATTAGTGGTAACGATAGCGAGCTTGTAGCGCAACAGCTAATGTGGGCATGATGAGGTAACCAGCATCAATGATACAATGTTGCAATGTCACGCGGCGCGGTGTTTAGACATTTGAAAAGGGGCAACTTACGCTTGTATAGTTTGACTGACAACTGTGCTTTAAAAACGATGAAATCCCCGTGCCGGGAAACAAACAAAAATACGACACAAGACACAGCACAGAGTGACGGTGACTCGGGGGTTTTTAGAGACACTCGGGTTTTGCTTTATCGTTTTTAAAGATGAAATATCGAGCAGCCCAATTTTAACCACTTTTCATAACGGTGTGCGTGGACAACTTGCCACGGCCAAATGAAAGTAGCCTCCCAATGGAAGGACGAGCCACAGACACTCACAGTTAGAGCCAACCATAGAGACCGTAAGTGATGTGGAAGACGATGAGCTCTGTATTAGTACAGTCACCAGGACGCCGGTCATGAGACCCACGATAGGGTTCTTGAGGAGCTGGGAATCTGACAGAGCACGTCCCGCCGTGCGGCCTCCAATCAGCTTGAATGATGCGCTTAACAGGTCAAGGGCCACCAGGAGACCGTAGATGGCGGCCACCAGGATCAACACGGATGTAAAGATAGTGACGTACCTCAGTTCTCGTACCTCTGCAACGGTGGAAGAACATTCGATGCCTCGTGCGCAGAGTTTCAAGCCGTGCAGTACAATACCCCATTCACACGGGCTAATTTAGTGTCACTTTCGTAGAGTGCACTCGCCGCAACCGAATGTCACTTTCGCTATGCATGCTTGGAAGAACACATGTAGGAAGGAAACACAGGAGCTACCGTTCCGCCTCTTTTCCGTTGGGACGGGCGTGCCAGTGACAGGGGTGCCCTCCGGTACCGGCGTCTACTTTGCGCCTCCAGGGGGACAAGTGGGAAATTTGCGCCCCCATGGTATTTTTGCTCACCGAAAGGTCTATTATGCGCACCTTTAGACGGGCTGAGGGGGAGCAGTTTGCCCCCCCCCCCCGTAAACGCCGGCACTGGTGCCCTCCGATAATTTATTGCTCCGTAGACGAAAGTGCGCTGGACGAACGCAATGCATTCTGGACATGTCATGGTCACACCTCACAGCAAATGTTAACGCACACGTGACCTTAAGTCTAAACCACATGCAACGATTTTTGAGAGCGATCGTCGCTCACGGCGACGTCGCAACAAGCGCGACGAGAGCTTGTCGCGTCCCGAACCACAAGGTGCGACAACGCGATGTCGCGTACACTGTACCCAGGCGCACGAGCCGTATGCCTGCTAACACGACGTTGATAAACGTGTACAAAAGAACTAAATATGATGACATGTTGGCTCATACATTCCTTATTACAAAAGCACGCCTTGTGCCGACAGGAATTGGGGGGGGGGGGCGTATTCAATACTGACAGAACAAGAAAGCAGCATGTCTGTCGGTGCCGTAATGGGCATCATGACTAGTTCACCATATCATGATTGCGTACCCCACTTCGGTTTCTTCTTCGTTTGACGCGTCATAGCCTTTGTCGCCGCTTTCAGTTTTTTTAGAATCTTTTTTATTTTTGTACAATCGTGTTCTTATTTGAGGCCGACATTACTCTGCAGAACGCCATGATTGCACAGATTGACGTTTTTGCCAACACCTTTTTGCCAACAACTTTTCGAAAGAAGCGCGTTCCTGACGCCACTGACGGTATGTCGTGATTGGTTCCCTGCGCTCTGCTTTCCGTGTGGCGCGAAGCGACCACGACAGAAATCTGGCCGAGACGGTCACTTTCGACGTCGCGAAGGAAGCACAGCGTTCGGCAACAGATCCGTCGCGCGACGCGAAAATCGCGCTAGTTGTCGCTCCATGTGGTTTAGTCTTAAAAAAGATGGTGGCGCTCGTGACCGCCGGCCAAACCGTTTCTGATCCATGTCACCCCTGTGGTGCCAGCCTCCGCGTTGCATTTTGCGATGCTCCTCTGTACCATGTGACCGCTCATGTGACCCCAAAAGCATGGCGGCTCCCATCTTAAAAAGCATACGACGCGAGCTGCGGTTACCGTTCAGGTATCAGCGTTGTGTTGGAGTTTTATTTCTGTGTGTTCGGAGGTTTACTCTATTACAAGACCAGCCATGGTCTCCAGGACGAGTATGCAGGACCAGAAACATCACGCGTGGCAGCGGTGACCACGTTTGTGTTTGTTACTCAAGCGGTAAAGAATACCATTAATCAATCTCGTACAGCAATGAAGGAAATCAAATGAATCTCACTCTCGGATCGCAAACGAATGACTCAAGGTCATTCAACCATGCACAGAGGACCGAAACTTACGAATGCAATGTTATTACCCGACAGAGCAGCTTTCGGTTGAACGAGAGCCGCGGCCGGGACAGGACCACGTTACCGTTACGTTGGTTCCGCGATGGTGCTCACATTTTAACCGAAACTGCAAAACCGAAACTTTAGAGAGGGTCACGTGGTGGACAAGTAATGGCGGCTTTCACTCGAGCGACCGCCAGAGGGGTCATAATGAACGGTGGCAAGATTTCTAGGCATGCGCCACAATTCTGTCATACGAATGTTTTTCTTTCGTTAAGGACCTTCCCGCAATTCTTCCGATGTTAAACCAACTAAACAATTGGCCTTAAATATGTGCCACAACAAACATGGCCGCAGCCATATCGCCAGCCTGTGGAGTTTTCACAGAGTGTTAACGAGAGTAATTTCATTTTCTTTCCTTAAATCAAATAAATAAAATACTTAATAAAATAAAAATAAACACCACTAACATACTTAATAATAACACTAATAAACACTTATTAAAATAGTTAAATAAATAAAATAAGCACGATGTTGAAAGTACCTCTTTAAAAATATTGTGGTTCCCAGGGGCTTTTGCTTTATCTCTTTTTGCCTGTACCTCTCAGAGCCTGCCTTCCAGGCTACACACTCTGTCCGTAGAAGTGGAGCGAAGCGAAGTCAAGTGAGTTCCCCAAACTCAATAAATCGTTTGTGCACGTACTGCAAAGTGTCACTGATGCCGTGTAACAGCACACGAATGACACTGCACTCACAATGCAATGTGTCACTTGTTGAAAGTGACAAATTACTCCGTGTGACAGGGGTGTTATATCATGACAGGTAAAACGTGCGCAACAGATGGCAGCTAGAGACGAATGTAAAGTAACTGTATTATGCGCTTCGCTTCGCTTTCCAAAATAAAATATATAGGACATACCAGGCACCGTAACAGATGGAACATCCTCCAAGGCGGGGCGGGGCGAAGTCTTTATGGGCACGACTAAAAATTAGAAACAGACACATCAGTGATATCGTTATACACAGCTGCTGAACATCGGACGGCAGTGCTGAATGACGATGAGTAGCTTAGCTTATGAATCTTGGAAGATCACACGCAGGAGAGCCCCGCATTTTGAACACCGTTTGATGCTGTTCTAGTGCCAGGAGCGTGTGGCATAAACGCTACACCAGGTCATATGGGGATGTGTATGACATGACAGCGCTAGCTTCACACTTCATGACTGATGATGTACATCACTGCGAAGGGTTGCGCCACAAAATACTCTCGGCACACCATGCTGACCAGCAGGATTCAACAGACTTTCAACAGAGAAAACACAGGATGATGTGCTGTCCTTGTTGAGTGCCTCGTTTGGTTGTTTTAGCATTTTTTAAGATTGCGTAACCGTTCGTGGCATCAATGATGCTTGCTACCACTTGAACTGCTGGTTTCTTTCGGGGACTGGATGCGTGCTCTAAACAGTAATAGGAAGGATTTAGGTTTGTTATGGCTTTGGGGTGCTGAGCTTAGAGTAGTTAAAATAGCAAAGAAAAGACGTGGCGAGTTCCATCGTGAAACTCTCTACAACCGTTCCCTGCAGCAAACGACCTTCTACTTACCATCAGAATTAAGAGTAGTAGCCGACGGCGCCGGTGCTAGCTCAAGTCCCGTCGGTGACCCCACAGCCTCTTTTGTTCCTGGCACCCCACGCGCACTTGAGTCCCGTCGTGGCTCCTCCGCGCCCTGTAGTTCTTGTGACCCTCGTGCATTCTGTGCCCTCTCGGCACATGAAGCCTCTCGTGGTTCTTCGGTACCTTGTGGTCGTAGTCCACCTGCTATCTTGGGTGTTCCTGGGGACTCTTCAGCCATTACGATTCCTTTCGATCCTTGTGCTCCTGGACCTGGTGCGCTTTCTGCACTTTGAGGGCACCCTATAGCTTCAGAGCCTTGTGGTCCTCGAATGCCCGACACATCCTTCCTGCTTAAATCACATGCATATGATTTTGTACGTAATCCTCGCATATTTGGGTCTGAAGCATTTACTACTTACCTTGCAGCTTCTTGCTGAACTTGTCCAGCATCTTCTGAACTTCCGGGTTGAAGCTCGTGAACTTCATCTTTTCGTTGCGTTTCTGCGGGACAAGGCATATATTTGTTTGTTCATTGGATAACGCTTGCCCTGCCATTAAACCTAATCATCGCTCATACTTTTCTGCTCAAGAGGGAAAGCTTGGGCGTTCTGTTCTGTGGAGATTTCCCACATCCTTTATGAAGAACCTCAAACGTCTTTTCGGTAGTTACACAATGCCCAGCGGTATTGTCGACGTCAGTTATTTCTTGTGCACTACGGCCACACACTTTTACCATAATGATTTCGAAAAACAAACGAGGATTCTCTTTCCTCCACCCCGCCATGCACAGATGATCTGCGCAGGAATGGCGTACTGTGTGACACCTGATGGAAACTTGCGAAGCCCAAGACTTTGGTGCTCTTCTATGTCTTCACCGCAACGTGACCCATAGGCTAGTCACAAATGACGGGAAGAAAACTCCTATCAACGTAAAAATGCCGCGTGCGTAGCTCATGTACCTGAGGAACACACTAAACATTATGGCCCATGGATTATGTATAAAAAAAGAGGAAAAGCGCACGAACAAACGAAACGAAACGAAATACGAACGAGGTACGGATGAAGCCTGGTTTCTCATGCCCGTGGGTGACGTTTTTGATATTCTGCTATGGTTTTGATCGGAGGCTAATGCTTTAGAAAACTACTTTATGGACTGGCATTAAGTGGCATATTAAAATTAAAACGAAACCATAAAATGGATTGGCGGTATCGTCTATACGTTTCCTCGAAGCGCGGTTATGAACTCCTGGAGCGGCAGCGTTTCAAAAAGAGGTCCACCCTAGACGGTGGTCAGAATACAAACATCTGACAAACTTAGCGTCCCTCCATAGCTTCGCCCTTTACTGACTGACCTTAATAACTAGCGTAGTACTGGTGCCGATAGCGTTCCGTACCTTTACGACATCATTGTACCACTGATGGAGAAATGCAGCACAGTGGGGCCCGTACGATGCGAGAGAGTTTGAAAATGAAACAATGATTGGAAAACTTACCTGCCATTCTCCTTTCACTGTGGTATCTGGAAACCACAATCGAACGAGAGAACCACTACAATGAAACGCTAGCACGCACAGCACGCACGGCCTCCTCCTCCTCATTCTTCTTCTTCAGCCAGGAGGGCAGTGGCCGCTAGCCACAAGGGGCGATTGGCCAGGGCAGGTGATGGTGTTGCAGTGCGTATGCGTGTGACAACGGCGAGCCTTTTCACCGTCACCACCACCATCACCGCGTGTGGTAGTGCTTAAAGGAGTACAGAGGGCCATCAAAAAAAAAAAAAAAAAAAAAACAGATTAAGGCGTCAGATGAAAGTGTGTGTGTCATTATACGGAATAGCGCGACAGGTTTTGATGTGTGCAGTTCGTTTCCCAGAAAAAAACTCACATAAACATGGCTCCGCGAGTTCACCCTTAACTCGCCACTCCAGGTATAACGAGAATGAGGAGGTATGATGCCACGTCACCGATGACGGTATAAGGAGAACTCGTTCTGGTTCGCCGGTCAGTGGGAGTCAGCGCCTTGTCCGTTTGCAGCCTTAAACCAAGTTTGCCAGTTGTCCCGGAGAATTGGGGATAGAAGGAGCGGCCGAATCAATACCCAGCCAGGAGAAAGGCTTTTTCAGAACGCCGAACAGCCGAGTAGCAGACAACATTTCTCTAAGGCAATCAGCGAGCGTTCCCCTTATAGCGTCAGCCCGAGCTTCCAGGCAGATCACAGGCCAGGGGCACATTTAGGGGGGCGGGGGGGCGACCGCCCCCATACGGTCGTGTTCCCTATGTAAAAACCCTATCTCCTGGACGATGCTGCGCCACAAAGCACGAAATTTCCTTAAGACCCCCGTGACACACCCTTAAATCCGCCCCTGTCACAGGCTGGTATACTGCTCTTCACCACCGTTGCGCATGGTCGCTTTTTGCGGCGTATTTTAAATTCAATTTCTGCGATAATTATGACTCTGTGGTCTGAATTACTTCGCATGGTGCATCTTACTGGCCTACTTAACAGTTTTATAGGAAGAAAACAGGGTGTTAAAACTGACTTCTGTGCTACTTTAAAGGGCTAGCGGCGAGTCAGGCAGGCGTTCGTCATCACAGGTACGGCCTGCACCGTGCATTCCACATAATCTCTTCTTCCACGACTGATCAACGGGACTTCAGCACGTTTCTTGCCTGGCACTTATTTTGCGTTTTTTTGGTGGGGGGCATCTATCTTTTGTTATCGTCTAAATGCGGAGCAGCTGCGCAAACGAGTGATTTCTCTCTTTATGTTCTTAAATTTGAATTTACTGTTTTTGTGCACCACCTGGAACGTATCCAAGGAAAGCGAGTGGCGGTGAGGTAGTATAGTTACTTCATCGAGAGCTTCTTGCTGGCTGATACGGCTTCATGCTGCTCGATGGTTTCGTAGTATAGGATTGCGATTAAAGTAGACCAAGTACGATTCTTCATAATGTCGCACATTAAACGATGTTATTTTTACTTTTCTTGGTAGGGCCCGCAATGCTACACGATGGCACCCGGGAAACATGTACAGAAGGAGGGAGAGTATGGCTCCGTGATAATGAAATAAGAGAAGTTAGTCCCCTAAACTTGGGTCTGCTGCTCCCATAGCGCAGGCGTGCTGTCCTCTAGAAATAGGTAAGTGTACAATAATACCGTTGTTCATCATTTTTGTACTAACTCTTATACTATTGTTACACTGCTTGCATGCGGGAATATGCTGTAGCTGAAGTGTGGCACATTAAGATGTATTAAGTGCACCGAGAAATTAAAATCAATAACAGTGATCTGGTATAACAAACCCCGCATATGTTGAATTAATCTGGATGTCTCCGGTTGCAGTATGGATATATCTTTTTTGGTATTTCTTGGAACGAGCCTAATGTACCCGCACCATTAGCTGCTGTTTACTGCGAATACCTGCGCCCGCCATTAAGTGTCTGACTAAAAACACGCTTTAAATATCATTATGTTAACGGAGTGACCAATGGCGCAACCAAAACTCAAATACCGATGGTTCATAGGGGAGACAGGTGAACTGAGAACTTGAAAGCGTGATAGTGCGAAGCGAAACTAGACCATAGATACAGTGAAGATAAGCACCGTTCTCTTATCGGTAGAGCAAGTTCCAGTTTTATAGAGCGAGCAAATCACAGCGCACTTGTCATGACCTGTTGGGCTTGAGATGTTCGCAACTGTACGGTAATTAAGCAAATTAAAAAAATAAAGGCAAAGCCACATAAATCATCAGGATGATTTCTATGCAAAGCAATAAAGTAAAGTAATGGAGCACCAACACCATGTTTTGGGTATGGAAAGAACACGTCTCTTTAGTTTTCCAGATTTTTTTCTGTGCTTTGTTCGTTTTTTTTTTCCATTGTATCTTGCTCTCAAAGGAACCAAAACTACATCAGTGGCACATTGCACGATATTCAACAGTCACGTAGCAAACGTGCCGTCTTTCTGTGCTATTATCTTCGTGAGTGGCATACGAAAGAGGTTTATATTGAGCACGACCACTGTATAAGGCACAGACACAGGAGTGTCTTTGCGTTACTTTTGCGTCCTTGCTGTTTGCTCCTTGCTGAGCAAGGATTCCAGCGCTCTGAACAGAGCAGATCCCCCTACGTATCCTTCCTGTTCAGTTGTTAAAAATAGATAATTCTACACATTACTACAAAACTTTGCTGACTGGTTGTGCTACTACTACTTGGTAGTGGCGAATAAAATTTGACTACCAAAAACTCCGTAAGCTGGATAACATCTTGGAAATCTTGTTTACTAAGCTGATTATAAAAGTAGTTAGAAGAAATACGACAGTAAAAAAAACTATAAAAGGAAAAAAGAATTCTAAAAAGTATCTCAACACTGGTTAGATACATTCGTCCAGGAAAATAAACTGAAACGATCAGCGAAGTCGCAGAAAGAAAACGAAACATCAGTGGTGAGTCTGCAGTAGCTGAGCTGTTGTTCCCATCATGCGGGGAAAGCTGTGATACTTTTTTAAGTTCCGTGTTAGCGCCGCGAAGCAACTGTGGCTATCAGCGGCGTACAGACGTGGACAGGTGGAGAGAGGACAGCAGGAAGGAGTGGGCAGCAGAGGGGTTAGTATGCGTCCTGGGCCGACTTCAGGGGGAACTGCGCAGACATTCGTCTAGAAAGGCCTTCGGGAAAACCCAGGGAAAACCTCAGACAGCACAGTCGGCGACAGGATTCGAACCCGTGTCACCTCCCAGTCTCTGCGTGAAAAGCGGCCGCCCTAACCACTACGCCATGCGAGCTGGTTGCTCTGATACGTAACTGTCGTCTGTACCGTAGTGTCGATGTCAGATACATCTCTGAACGTTTACGTGGTATAAATAGTAAGCACGAGAAAGTCATCAACGTGTGGGTCACATGAACATCACCTCTGCAAGCAGCAACTGATGCAGTAAACCTTGCATGACATACATGGATTGTGTAATCTCTATTAACAAACTACGATGTGATGTATGCTAGCAAGTATATGGTGCGTACATGCCGCCGTGACATGGTGACAGCAGACGCTCTAAGGAAGTATGTTAATAAAAGTCAGGCGCTTTCATGAAGCAACGCATGGCGATATGCACCGCCAGAGTGACGATCACGTCTGATCACGTTTATTGTAATTCACTTTGGCGCTTGCTTTTCATGATTTACACGGTGGTGGTGATGATGATGATGATGATGGTGGTGATGGTGATGGTGAAAGGGCTCGCCGTTGTCGGCCTCAGGGGTGGCCAACGTCACGACTGACACCCTTGGGACCGTCCTGGGACGACTTCTAATGGAACTGCGCCGATATGTGTGTGAAAGCGTCTGAAGAAAACCGCATCAATCAACACCCAATGAAATCAAGTACGCGAACGTGGCACAGGTACCACCAGTGCCGGATTTAGCGGAGGGCAGACGGGGCACTTGCCCCGGGGCCCCCACCAGTAAAGGTCTTGTCCAAGAGAAATCTATTTTGCATGCCTGAAACGCATCCCTGAAACTGAAACTTGGTAAAAATCTGTCCTCGTCCACGCATATCGACCCCGAATAACACATTGGATAGACGTAGAATACACGAGGGAGCCCCCACCACTGAAAATCCGGCACTGGGTACCACGACAATTATTTCGCATAGTTTCCCGGTTTTCGCATATGTTTACCTGAGCAGCCCGTAGGAACGCCTCCGATCACCGCACCCCAATCGACGTGCGCGCCACCTAGCGTAAGAGGTGGGCCCTAGAACAAACTTTCGACGGAGTTGCACGACCATAGAAGGACCATGGTTCAGCGTTGTGCCACTAGTTCAGCGGAGTATAGGAGGACCATGACAGCACCAAACGCTTTCACACATTCGCTAAGTGCCACCAACGTTCTCGATAAAAAGATCAGTCTATTTACATCTGACTATTTACAATCACAACCCTTCCCGAGGGTTATAACTGCGTTGTGGAGGTGACACTGTTCTGTTTGTCTATAGTCACGTCAAATGCAGAATTGTCAAACCCTTGGAGATCAGACTGCCAGTCGCCTGTAGAATACGACGACCTTCTGGACTCGACGAAGTTCATTTGAGAAGGCTCTTCCCGGATGGGCAAGATGGTCCCATTATGGGCATTTTGCGGAGGACATATCTTCTGACAGCAGGCGATTTTTCCCACGCAGGAGTGGACGATTCTATCGAGGGGATCCAACGATCTCATCCACTCTGGTAGCCACATCCAAGTCCTCATACACTCTGGAAGGAACCGAGGTGCCTTCCTCTGAAGCACGTTGATGACGATCACAGCCACTAAGAGCAGGAACACCGGTATGAGCACCGCCATGAAGACAACCATGCCAGCCATAGACAACCCGAACACGGCTGCTGGGAACAGGATGAACATGCAGATAAGGTACATGAGGGAAAACCACCTGTACTCGGCAATCGTGTTGCCGAGCATCTTGGCGAGGTGGATGGGCAAACGCGTATAGGGGATGGGGTAGAACACCAGGATGCCAATCAAGTTGAAGAACAGGTGGCAGAAGGCGATCTGCAGTGTATGCCGGATCTGTCCTGCGTCTGCTGCGAGGGCTGCCAGGATACCTGTAGTGGTGGTCCCGACGTTGGCCCCCAGTGTGAGCGGGTAGATGCGCTCGAGGCTTATGACACCTATGCCCGCCAGAGGGGTGAGCGCGGAGGTGAAGAGGGAGGAGCTCTGTACCAGGATGGTCATAAAACAACCGATGCCGATGCCGATGTAGCCCACCAGGATGGAGTACGGGAAGCGGTACTCGGCGTTCACGGTGGTCTTAATTATGACAGCGATGCGACCGCCTAACATGGAGTGCAGCAGCTTCACCATAAGGATTAGACATGTGCAGAGTGTAAGGAGGCTGATGCCTAGCAGAAGCATGCCGATGAAGCTGTCTTGCCACTGCAAGCTCTGTAGTGCGAACTCGCCTGGATAGGAAAACGAGCACTTATTATCATATCAAGGTTGGTAGTGTCTAACGTGGAAATATAATTAGAAATGGTCAAGTTATGCAAAAGTAGAATTGTATTCAATGCGTGGCATAACAAGAATGATTTGGGGTCTGTCAGTGGATAATTTTTCTCAACACATCAGTACATATTTACAGTAAATGCTCCACAGGTAAAACACGACTAAGGGGCCAGGGTGCCAGAGTGTTGATGGGGTGTTACCTCAAAAAGCACTGCCGACAAAAGCAAGCTCAAAATGACTACGGCCCGTTTCAGCAACGCCGATTAACATTTAACCGAAATCAACGGTCGCTTAACTTACATTTAACTCCTAGATCTACTTCACTAAAGGGAGCTATGACACTGAAACATTCATCATGTCACCAACTAACATTTGTAAAATGTAGTGTTAACTTCAACTTTTGGCAACCCTTAATCTCGGTTCAACGATAACCAACGTTGGTGAAACTGGGCCTAAGTAATTTATAGACTTGTCTCCACCATGCTAAGCGAATATAGTTTTGTGGTGTGCGTGCAGAAGTGTACGGGGCTGGTTACTCACAGGGCTCAATGCATCCATCAGCAGTCTTTTTGCAACATCGTTTGATGAGAGAACGGTTGTAGTAGCTTTCGTCACCAATAGCAATCTGCTGAATCACCTTCTTGTCCAGCTGGAGGAAGAGAGAAAAGTATAATGTAAAGGCTGGGGGGAAAACGCGCTGAGATGGGACGAAGGAGGATACGCACACACGGAGCACTGCCTTGACATAACCCCTGCCCATACCCCTATTTTGACATGTATCAACTTCCCCAAACCATTAGGAAGATCCATTGGTGAATCCTTTGGAAATGCGTTAGCATAAGCCTTTGATTTCTTCTTTTGCTTCCTCCTTTCGGTTCACTGGAGCATTTCTTGCATTTCTGGTGTCCACATGCAGTCTACGACTTCTTTTGGGGGAGGATCCTTATGGAGAGACACCAGAAGGGCTTTGTGGTCGGTGGAGTGGCACGCTATGTACAGCACCTCGTCCACCAGAGGCGTCGTTTGGTAGACATGATCCACACACGTTCCTCGCTCAGTGGAGATGGAACCTCTGGGAACGGCAGAACACACAAAGCGCAGAGAATGCATATCTAAGGCGAACTGGAAGTCTTTCACATCGTCTTAGTTGAAGTCTCCTACCAGGGCTACCCACTCCTGAGTAAGCATAACGCAGTCCATCATGCCGTTTACAGCTGTTGCGGCTTGCCTGTGTGTAATCCCTGGCTGCAGGTACACAGCAACGACGTTGAGATCTGTGGGAAGGCGTACGGCACAGGACTCGCCGTATTCCCGTGAATGTTGCTGCGAATCTCTCGACGTGTTAAGCCCGAATCCCATAACGAGCGACACGCGGCAGATACATGCGAGAAGCGACAAAATCGACGTCACTGCCGCCACACGAGCGTCAAGAAAGCTTTGTCGCGGCTGAATATTTCTGCATCGACTCCCAGTAGATATTTGTAGCATGTCGCTGAGTTCGTTGCCTGTTGTTTGACAAAACCAGCTAGATTTGGCGGCGTGAAACAAGAACTGAACGCGTGGGCAAGGGAAATGGTGGAGAGGGCAACCAACAAAACTAGCAGACGAAGAAGTGGGCGGGGCGTTGGGAACTTCAACCGCAGCGCCACTGCGTTACGGCGAATATTACATAGCACCTTTATTACAAGTTCTCCTCGTTTTTATCAATGAAATACTATTTTTGGTATATTTATGGCAATTTACAACTTAGCTAGAATAAAATAAGCATTGCTTCTCCAAAAAAAAAATCATTTCTCGGCGACGAAATGTCGCTGCTCAAATGGACCAGGAAGTCGCGCCATGACCAGACGCGACAGCGACAAATTCTGCAGCGCGTCGCGTGTCGCTTGTTATGGGGTCCGCGCTTAACGCTGATGCTTAGCCCTGTCGCTTAGCCCTCTTGGCTGCAGCCTCCGCTTCTCGAAGTGTCTGGTTTGCATCCCATATCGAGCTCGTTTTGCCCCTGCTTCCGTCGCGCGAGGTTCGGCGTCTGCTTGACGCTTCTTGCGGCGCAATTGAGCTTGACGTTCAAGCTGCTGCTTTCGTTTGCGCGCTTTCGGCGTTGAGCCGAGGCGTCCGAAGACAGGCGTTGCTTACGTTGCTGTTCAGTCTCGGCAGTCTGTCGCTGTCGATCGCATTCTGTTTTCCTCTGTCGCCTATTTGGTCCGGCACTCATACTTCATTCGCACTCCATTGTATACTTCTTCATGACGCTTCTAATGCTAGCGCATTAAAATTCGCCGCCGTTTCACGCTGTCTTCGTTGTTTTCGATCAAGCTACTTTTTCCTTCCGTCTCGTTTCTTTCTCGTGTCCGCATATGGACACCGACGTTTTTCCTTTGACAAGAGTCTTCTAATGCTAACGCATTAAAATGTAAGTCATGCCGTCTCATGATGGCATCTCTTCAAAACAGCTACTGGGTAACTAAGCACCTAAAGCAAGAGCAACAATAACATCAACAAAACTTTATTTGAACGATGATGATTGGGGCATTTAATCGCCAGTGGGCATACTCTACTCCATTGCTCGCTGGAATTTGGGTTCATGTACCCACCCGAAAACCGTCATTCTTACCTTAATTATGAGGCCAGTGAAGGGCTTGGTTATCACTTGCAAGAAGTCTCTGTTGGCATGTTTGTTGGTGGTCCACTCTGTGGAATCCACAATTGCGCTTGTCAAGTGGTACAGAAGCCCTGCGGACGGAAGTGCAAGACGTGTTAGCAATTGTTATCCAGAGTGCTGCTAGCTTTAAATTTTGTTTTTATTTTTTCTTCGTTCAGTTTTATATTTGAAGGAGGTGATAATGGTCTTGGTACAGAGTTCCAGTTTTGAGGATACACCATCATCCAGCACTACACCATCTATACCAGCACGTGCCCTTAGGGCCTTTGTACTACATTTACAGAGACGTTATCAAAAATAGGTCTGGCTAAGGGGTAGCTGCATCAAGTTCGTACAATAAAGTCGGGAAGGGTATGCAACGAATAGCGAAACGCAGAGACGAAACCGTGCTGGGCGATGGGGCTATACACAGAAGGCGTACAAAGCGAAGATTAAATTTAGTTTTTGTTTACATGGGACATATGATGCTGTGAAATATGTTTCTCGATATGTTGCAAAGCATATTGTATTCATTTAGATATTGTCCTTTAACGGACTAGATGACTCACGATCGATTTCAACACAAGAAGTCATTCCCGTTGAAACATGAACGACGCTAAAAGGAGTGCCAACGGTTTCTGCTCGGGTACATTTCCGTATACTAATACCCCTGTCACATGGCAAACCGAATGGCATTCCCAGCGAATGACAGTCGCACCGAATGGCATTCGTTTGTCTTGCATTGAGCTACACGAAGAAACAGAATGTCATTCGCAAATGATGTCAGCGTCGATAATTAAGACACCAGGGCCGAACATATGAAGTAGTATACGGGTACATTAGTCATACTTTTATTTCTTTTGCTCGGAACTAGCGAAAGATCGTATTATTTCACAAAATCGTTGCTTCTTCAAAGATACTTAAATTGCAAAGTACCACAAGTAAAGACAAATAAGAAGCCCATCTCTCAACGCACTTGGCAACGTGGCGACTGGGAACGAGGTTATTTCTCCGAAAATCAATATTTAGCCTTCCTTCCTTCGTGTCAAAAGTTATCAAATTCGTAATAAAATATTGGAGTACAACTCTTCTTCGAACGGTTTATCGTTGTTGTTTTTGCGAGGGTACGCAGTCGGTGCGAGAAGGAAAAGTGAATGCGTTCCCCGAACTCATTCGCTGGGTGATATCATTCGCATGTATTGCCATTTCATTTCGCCGTGTGACACGATATGAATGTCATTCAGTGCGAATGTCATTCACCGGGAATGACATTCGATTTGCCGTGTGACAGGGGTATCAGAACGTAAAAATGATGCGTTCCACTTACCGAAGGCAGCCTCCAGTGGCAACAGTATGATGACCGTGAGCCAGTTGAACATGTCGTGGACGGTGGCCGCTGCGAACGCTCGGCGAAATTCGTTGCGTTCGCTGCTCTGCATGAGCGACACGATGGTGTTGGTCACCGAAGTCCCGATGTTTGCGCCCATGATGATTGGGATCGCGTCTCGGACTTCCACCACTGTAGTGGGAAGAGAACATTGTGTATTTATGTACTCGTACTCTCGGTCGTGTGGTTAGCATTTGTCGTAATAGAGGTCATAAAAATACATGGATGAGGAAGACAATACGGTATGCAACCATTACACTTATACTTGGCATGACTTGGCACCAGACTTGTACGTAACGCGTTACAAGTAATTGCGTTACTTGTAATCAATTACATTTTTGAGTAATTTTTCGAGTAATCAATTACATTTTTGAACCAGGAATTTTTCGAGTAATCAATTACATTTTTGAACAAGTAATTTTTCATGCAATTGGATTACAATTTTGAGTAATCAATTACCGAGTAATCAATTACTTTTGAAGTAGAGTCTGACTCAAAATAACAATGCTCTGACAAATTTCCTATGCCTTTGTTGGGCTATTCTAATGCAGTAAGCGGAAAATATTATTGCTACTTCTCACTCGCAAGTCTTTCGCGCTATTTTAGCTGTCCCAATCACTTGGGAGTTGGGGATTTTCTTTTTTTTTTCGATGCACACAGGGGCGGAAATTTTTGCATAAATTCAAAGTAACGGCCCGAGTAACGCGCTACTTTTATACTCGTTGATCAATTACATTTTGAGTCGAGTAACTTGCAACGGTAATAAATTACTTTAGCTATAAGAGTAACGGTAATGAATTACTTTTTTGGAGTAACGGGCACGAGTTTGCTTGGCACATATAATGCTTCGTGCGTCATCAAAAGCGAAGAAACACATTTGAATATATTTATCACCATATACACAAGGAACTGGCTTGTACCGTTACAGCATCAGCCTGTACGCATTACAGCAAAGCAGCTGGAACGAGCATATAGGATTGACGTCTAGCATTGATGCTTATCTACCCTCTCATGATTAGTTTTTGCAGTATTGCTACAGAAGAGGGAACCCAGGTCCCTGATCAACTCACTCGAATTAATGCTCCAGTGACCAAGCTATCAGTTCTCAGTCTTAACCAGTAAAAAAAAAAAAAAAAAAGCGGAGAAGCAGTTTTAACTACTCTAAAGCAGAGTGAGTAGAAAACGTATGTTATGAGAGATACTTACGTCCAGCTCCGACCATCGTGATGATGATTGAGGACGATGTGGAAGAACTCTGAACGAGTACGGTTGATAAGAGTCCGATCATGAGTCCAACGACAGGGTTTTTGAGGACCTCGTTCTGGGACATCACCTTGCCGGCAGTCTTGCCACCCACAAGGCGAAAGGCACTGCTCAGGAAGTCCAAGGAACAGATGAATAAATAAAGAAGTGCGAGAAGCGCCAGCGCCTTCGCCAAGCCCAGGAACACCCGCTGAAATTTCTGGGCACAACCCAGGTCTGAAAAAGATGATCATGTCGAAGGTTATTGCACTGATTCGACGTCCCATAGAAGAGCGACCTTTTGTCGCGTGTGATTGGTCATGTTGGTCGCCGTGGTCGCGACTATCAATTTCCGAGTCGTAAGAATCCAACTGCCACGGCGTTCGTTTAAGACTTTCAATCGTGTGAGGTCACACAATTATTAAATATTTTGAGCTGCGTACAATAGAATACAGTAATACAGGGCTCGGGGCCACAAAGCGAAAAGTCGCAGCATTCACTTCGGAACGTCCTGAGAGAGTTTTAAAAATGTGCCACATAAACTGTCCACATAAGCTAAAATAGACGGATACGGTGAGATTGTGCCATAAAAAGAAGAAAAGAAAAACAAAAGAGAAAGAAAGAAAGAAGAAACAAACAAACAAAAAGAATAAACTGAATAGAAATCAATTTCCGTTGTCGCATCCATCATCAGGGTTTGCAATGACCTCGAATGTGAAACAAATCATTTTCTCTCTCTCTCTCTCTTCTTTTTTTGTCTGTTGCTCCGTACTAGTGCGTTTTGCGTACCCGAGCCATTCCAGCTAGTATTTCTAGACGTTGACAAATATACAACTAGCACACAGTGCAAAACATGACAAGCACATGAACGTCGGTAACACATGCAAGGAACATGTAAGAGAAAATAAAGCACCTCATAATGGTTAAAGCCGCTCGCACGGGTACGTGATCATCACGTGTATTGCTCGTTTCGAAAACTGCGAAACATAACCGCTCATCACAGTCAGCGACGGAGCGAAAAAAATGGTATACGCGATGCAATAAGGACGTTCGAATCGGGCGTCACGAGTATGTGCGAGGTTATATTTTGATGTGGTGAGCAAGAAGCGGAAAAAACCGCGTCGGCTGATAAAGCTGATAGTGGCCACCAGCATGCTTTGCGCGTCGTCGTCACGTAATCAATGACGTAAGGGCACAGGTCGTCTATGGGCCTGTTGCACTACAGTTTCGTCCGGCGACCGCAGCGCCAACTGTCCTCCTCTAGCGTAGAGCGCCCTTACTAGACGGTCGTGTCCGGCGTGTCCCGTGCCTTTCCACCGTACCAGGAACGTCATCTCTGTTGTGGAAATACTTCTGCCACGATTTTTCAGAGCCGCAGTGTAAGCGATACATGCCTGTGTACGGAAAAACCTCCACATACACGACCGCAAATGGCGCTGCAGAATACGGTTCGGAGCGCCCCCAAACGTTGTGAAACAGGCCCATAGAAAATGCACATGGTGCGCAACGCCATCATTCATTCAACGCATTCATCACTCCTCAGCAGCATAAACTGAGCTGGATGGATGGATAAATGGATATATCAGTAAATTAAAGAAAACTGAACTGTCATTCATATTTTGGTATATTGATTGTAATGCTGAAAGTCAAATCAAGGATACTGTGTTGGCTGAGGACATCCAAACCGAGCAGGGATGCCACAATGGGATTTGATGAAGCTGAACGTAACAAATTTGAATCTAGGGTGTCCTCCCCAAAAGCTACGCGTCATACAAAGACCACTTGATAATCCTTAGTAGTTACAAGTTAATTTAGTGGCATCCTGTTAGTATCCTTGCTGGTATCTTTGCAGTATCCGCTTGCTAACAGGTAAACCTTGATTGCAAAGCACATGGAAATTAAAAAAAAGGGGGAGGGGGGGCAGTGTGGTAACAGCTTTGCGTTATGTTATCTGAGCTACGTACTCGACACACCTCCTCTCCTGACCATAGGGATGGTCAGAAAGACGTGACATAGTGTTGCTCCAGTATTTTCCCACAGTAAGTTACTCTAATCCTCACCACGAGGCAGTACTGCCACTTCTCTGCACTTTTGTGCATCCCTTTGAGAGATTAACCCGAAGGCTACAGGAGAATTCAGCGTCACGTTCAGCAACCCAGAGCATAGTGTATCGCGTTGCAGCCGCGAAACGAATCTTAATGCTTTCTAAAGAGTGACCTGACAAATGAAGTGCTTTCGGTTCAATCTCCAACCCCGTATCGATCTACTCTCCTTTCTGCATTTACGCATCTTTCGCAAGCTATCAACAAACAGCACCATATTGGTTCTGAGAAACGGAAGAAACAGACTTCGTTGTGGCGTTTCCCGCAAATTTACTGGCGCTGGCGGAAACTCCCTGCGTCTGCAAAGCAAAGAAAGAGGTGGACTGTGGGAGCGCAGGAGCATAGGTCCGCGGATTCACTCATGATGACCATCACCGGCATCATTCACCTTAACATCACCCAGAATGATGTGATGTTGAGTGATGGGCAATGGTGGGACCTGTCCGAAAAATGCGTTCGGTTTGCGGTAAACGAAAGGTAGTTCGGATATCCGGACATCTGACTTGTAGTTTTCTTCCGTTGAGATACATTCATGGCTGCACAGCGATGTTCCTTGTAAATACATTACAGAATGAGATACATTCAAAACTACATAAAGATGTGATTCCTCTACAATATTATCGGTTTTTGACTACGTACGTCGCGTGACTAAATCGTCATGTCCGGGAAACAATACAACGAAGTTACAGTAGTTCGCCCCGCCTATGGCGCATCGCTCAAGCAATAACACAACGTTTCGGCCATCAGTGAGCGCTATCACATGGCTAAAAGCGTGGAAGAGAGGAAGAAACAAGTGAGAGGAGACGTGTACAATCTGGACACAAATTGGGCAAGAGAAAGCTCGCTAAAAGAAACATGCTCTGTTGGAAATCAAAGCAAGGAAAGCGACAAGAGAATTATTAGCTCATTCCCTACGCCTGCATTATTCGAAACTATGAGCGACGACATAGGAATGCGGCTCGTGTTCAGTTTTGATTCAGTGTGTCATACGAAATCGTAAAAGCAAAAGAACGAACAGACACATTTGTAAATACAATGTTCTCCCTCAAGATTCTGTACAAGTAGTGCTCGGTTCCCGATCAATGAATTATAGCAATCAGCACGGAGACACAAAAAATCATTGACAAAATCATTGATTTCGATCGTGCACAGCTCTTGTGTACAGCTGTCGATCAACACAGGACGATATGATAAAACAATGGGCACCCCCTGAGGCGGGTCCGGTGTTTACCTGACCACTTGACCCCCTGGTCTTGTAGTTCGGGCAGGGCCCAGGGGTCTTGCGGCTTCAAGCAGGGCGATGCACCCACAGCGGCACCGTTAATGTCCGCCTTTTTCTCAGACCCCAGATCGCCCATTTTGATCTTGACCTGCGCCGGAGTATAAGCTCCGTGAATGGCCTATATATTACCTGCACCCTTAGCCTCCGGTTCACGTCCACCTGCCTCCTATAACGTCGTTGCTCGTGTCGAGACGTCACACTGAACGCCATCTTTGTGGTCGGGAACCACGTAGTCGAAGTGTGTGACTACTTCCAACGGATGTCACCACCAGGAGCTGGTGTCAGAGACGACGGGTGCGAAATTCGGAACACTGACCAGGGTTTGTAGGAGGGATACGGGAATGCCAAAAAGCAGCGTGGACAGGTTCTTGCTAGGACAGTGCGCGTATTGAGGGCCCGATACGTTTTATTTTTATTTTATATTATTTTTTTGCTGTTGAGGGAGGACCCGTATCGCGGTAATGTGAACGCACTGTTTTGCAAAGACGTGGAAGCGGGCAGCAATTTTGATTGGCTGAGGAGTTGGTGGAGCTGTATTGCTCCCTCGAGTAGCACACCACCACACAAGCAACAGAAAACGGTGAACCTGGTTTTGCCTGCTCCGTCTTATGTCACATGAGTCATGGGCAGGGGACTAAACCGTCATCATTCATTCAGTTTCAAATATATGGCTCTCCCATATAATGACACAAGCTGGAAAACATATCAACGTTCACATCTCTACTAATCCCCCCCCTTCTTAATAGTAATATTTTCTTTTTCCTGCTGCGCTGATATCCAAAAAGGACAAAAAAGCTCAATCCGCCATGAGGTGGACATTCCATCCCCATAACACTGTGCACACTTTCTCACTCCGCCGCCGCGCAATGTCTATCCGTATCAGCATCCCCGTGCCTCAATTTTCAGTATCCTCCACACACGCACACACACATAAAAAAAGGAAAAGAATAGCAATAAACTAGCGTCTCATCCTGACCAGCACCTAGTTCGCACTCGTCGCCTCCCGCACGTGGTGACCTTTTGAACGGTCAAACCCGACAACAAAAAAAAAAAAAAAAAAAAGAAGAAGGAAAAAGGCGTTCCGCACAGACCAAATAAACCACGCTTACCTCAACATCCAGCGTGTCGGGTCGTGCCACTATGGCGGCACTCTTGAGATCCGTGCACGTGGTGCAGTTCTTAGCCGGCATTTTGTCGCTCAAGCTCCGCGGAGACGCGGCTCTGCACCTATATAGATCCGATGACGTCACGAGCTTCACGTGCGACCTAGTAGAGGTGGATAACCCCAGAAGAAATTTTTTCGTTGTCCCCTTGGCGGCGTTGCAAGAAAGGGAGCGGCTAGAGCAACACCTTCTAGATAACGGAAGATAACGTTATCTAGAAGGTGTGGGCTAGACGCACCGACGTTGGCTCCTTTCCTATTGGCTCTCTGTAGCTGTGCACGTGGCGGGATCGTGAAGGTAGCGAGCATAGTTCGCCATTTGGGATCGAGAAGCTCACGATACAATCATCTGATAAGGCATGAGCTCAGCCACGCGCTACGAACTCACGTGAAGGCCGACATGGAGTATCGCTGAGCTCGATCATGCTGCATAAGTATTAGCGCATTCACCAGGTAACCAGCTGTGACCAAAGATCGGCAAAATACCCATGGTGTGGTCGCAAGTGTGACGTTATCCAGTAAGTGCGCTAATATGCGGCATGATCGGGCTCAGCGACACGTCATGTCAACCTTCACGTGAGTTTGGAGCCTGCGGCTGAGCTCACGCCTTATCAGATGATTGTGATCGTGAATTCCGTGGCCCAAAATGCCCAACTATACCAGCGTGGGAAGCTAGACGGCGCTCGAGACCAGGGATTGGTATTTTTTTCGGTGCGGTTCGTGTTCAGGTTCAGGATAGTGAATTTTGATCGGATTGCCATGGGTCAAAAGCAAGCACATCCGTACGATTCAAAAGTAACACAAATGTGCTTTTGTTGTTGATGTTGTTGCTGGCACAGGAGTGGTTTCTCAATGGTTTCCCCGCATACCTTTCAGGACAACGCATCGCCTCCTGCATAATGTGAGCAGACGCCCTGATTTAGTAGGGACAATCCCGCTTGTCCGCCTGTGGTCCCGCTGTCCCTCCAGCCTACTTGGGGACGGCGTTTTGTTTCGTTTTCGGCTGAAACAATTCCCGAATGCAAAAAAAAAAAAGGCAAAGAAACGTCGCAAAACAAGGTTTTCTACTCCCACGTTGCCCTTATGTGGCTCAAATCTTTCCACGATCAAGCCACTGGCTGATAAGCTATCCATATGTCAGGACTTTGAGGGCAAAAAAGATCGTGTGTGCGCCCTTTGTTCACCAGGCGGTCTCCGTTGGAGGCGAATTGTCTTGGTATAGTGAACAACCATGGCAACGATCACGATAATAACGAAATGGAAGTTCAGCGATTCAGCAAGTGCTCGCGAGACTTTCCGTTCATATTCGTACAAGCATGAGGACACAGTAAACAGAATATATTATGGTCGAAGTATTTTATATGCGCGCTAGGCAGTACGAAAATTGCCAAACTGTAATGATGGTTGAACCCTCCACGCCGCGAGCGAAATACGAAAGACAGAACACAATCTGGCATAAGAATACAGACTCGTGACCAGTCGCGCACACCTCTTACATCGGCCTGGTTTAGTGTTCAGCTAGGTACACTTCAAACAACAACAACAGATAAATCAATAATGATGAATTGGGAAATTCGCCACATGAGGTGCGGCCCATGCACTACCCCAGTAATGAACAGGATGAGATGTGTCCTGATGATGAGATGATGAACGGCGCTGAATAGGGGTGATAGTCAGTGTGTGATAGTCAAAAGTTACTACACACACAATAGATAAATAATAATAAAAATAATACAAATTAAAATACAAGGAAACATAACAGCTCTGGTAATTGGCGAAGTGAAACGTATTTGATTTGCTGACCTCTCCATTTCCCGCCTGATTACTCATGCATGCTCCCAAACCCGAAGCGCTACAGGCTACCCCTTCCCAAGAGGGACGCGGATGTCCCGAATATCCCAGATGATAAAGCATATGTACAGCACAAAGCGCATTGCCGAGAGAAAAGATAATGGTTTTCAAAGTATTTTCAGAGAAGTATTTCAAGAGAAGTCTTTTAAAAGTAGCGTGAAAAATATACGTTGAGCTTATTGAAACAATACTCAAGTTAGATTAGTAAATGCTGAACTTTGAAAGTATCAACACGATACCGAGTTACTCGCAAAAGCATTTAAGATACGTAACTTAAATATTCTACTCGTACAAATATGGATGACGTTAACCGTCAAACATGACGACATGTCTAAGGGCAATAAAATCGGCAATTGTGACACGCATTCTAAAGAATTTCATTCTAGAAATAACTGAACTCATGCAGATACTCACATGCGCGTGTAATAGAAAAAACAGAAAAAGTGTGGAATGACGGTTAGCGTCTTCTGCTATATGATCATCTGCTGGCGCAGAACGTGCTGGCCGGTGTCCAGCATTTAGATTACTTCACGTTCGTATTCTACATCAAAGTTCAACAGGTATAACGTTTACAGGATGACACAGCGGTAACGAACTACGCGTGAGCGGTGCACAGTGCAGGGTATATGTAAAATGGTAGCGTAAGTCCCATAAGTCACTGCATCTTCAAATCTACTCCCTCTATTGACAGTCAGCGCCATCCATCCGTTGTGCGGACCACTATAAGTATGACGTCATTCATGACATCCGGTGATGTCGGTTGGCTTCCCTTTCCCCCCTCACCCACACGCGCTTCGTTTTCCTTTGCTTCCATCGCCACATCGAACAGTTGTTCGAAGCCCGATGGATCGCCTGTTTGACCATGAAAGTAGCCCACTGGAGACAGCAACGAAATACAAGACACATAAAACTTCATGTAAGAGTGTACTCTTACTGGTGATGCCATGCTGGTAGCAAGTTTAATGACAAATCACATTTAGTAACATATGGCAACTCGTGGGAACATTAATTGGGAGGTTTGTGTGTGTGGTAGCCTGCCGTTTACAGGATCAGCGATCAGCATACACACACACTTATGATCTCATAAGGGACGGGCCCAAGATTGGATTACGAGAAAGCTTCAAAAGAGGCTAGTCAATTCCACCATCACACGTCACTGCAACACAACGTCTACGATCTGTGGGAGTGCATTATATGCCACTGTGGTATGGCATGCTGGCATCACAAACAGTAACTCTCAATATACATGCTGTGTATGACCTGTAACATCCACACGCAAATCACAAGTGAACGTAGGACACAACAAGGCAGCACTGGAAAGGGCACGGAGGGTTACTTCATCCTGCGCATTTTCATAATGCTGTGTGGATTGCTTCACCTTTTTAAAAAGAATTGGGTAATTCAAGGTAGCAATTCTCAGAGGATGAGAGAGGGCAAAAAGCAGCAAGGTGTGCATGGCTTCTTGCACGTGGCCTATGTACATGGCAGTCAACCTGAGACAGTCAAAATAACAGAATGCGAAGCGCAAAAGGCACATTAATAAGCATCATGCCACACTATATTACTTAGTGAAACAGTACGTATACTACGAACACTGCTTCTAGGCTCTCCAAAAGCATTTACGTAGTTTTCATGGACACAGAGAACTCTTTATGCAATAAGGAGATAATAAGTCGACTTATCCCCTTTTTATTATTTTTGCTGCAATGACATCTACACTCTTAGGATAGTATTTCAATTTATTGGTCCGCTACAGGAGATTAAGAAACGGGAAGAGCATGTACTCGTATGTCAATGGGACGGACAATGAGATCAGGCCCCTCTTCTCGGTTTGGGAGTCTTCTACTTCTCCCCTTATTTCATACAGAGGTTCAATTATCAAAGAGGTTAAACAGGTATGTACAAAAAGCAGCCCAACAATTACGACTTCAGCCTTGCTACTTGCAGTGCTGTCCTCAGATGCATTGTACAGTCCTTCAACTCTGCATTTTTCGTCCTGGCGTACCAGAACAAACGCACTCGAAGAAAGATATTGAACACGCCAGCACTGGAACTCAATTCCTGGTGCTAACAGCACTATTCCTGCGAAGGATTTTCTCCATACCAAGCAAGCCTGCTCCTGCCATAGCCTTAACGAGGCTGCAATATGAAAAGAAAAAAATAAAAGGAAATACAACGCTGTCTTGGCCGTACATAAGCATACTCAGATGACGTTCAACATAGCGACGAGCTGTGTACATATAATGACAGGGTGCACTGTGTACCAATATCAAAACTTGGCGTGGCATACGAAATGCCCGTATAGAAGACTGACCATGGAACCTAGACGCATGGAACCAAACTAATATTATTGAACGGTCAAGAAGCAGAGAATTCTATATTAGGCAGGAAGCAAGGTAAAAGTAAGTCGTTACTCTACCAAAGTAGCTCATGAACTTCGTTTCATTTTCATTTTCAGGAAGGTCTTGTTCCATTACCAGTAACTTCGTTAGTACCTTAGTTATTTTTTTTTTCACAATAACTTAACTGGTAACGAGTTCCTTTTGCGGAGTAATTTCGTCAACTCTGATTGAAACCATTCTTCTTATATTTGAGAATTACACCGCTTACAGACTCTGAGTACGTATTTGTTTCATTCAGGACATATAGAGGTCCTAGGTTGCTCGGGGCACGGGGGAAAAACCCGTTTCCGAGCCCGCCCTCGGTTGTTTTTCTCAACAGTATTTGTTGTGCTTGCGCGGTCGCACGGAATCAGTGGTCCGATAAAGCTCTCGAGAGATATGTGAGCTTCTCGACCATCTATACAGGGATGTCTCGAGCACAACCTTTGGAGCTCTCCGCTGGGGAATACCAGTCATCCGGGCAAAACGTGTGACTCTCAAATGCAAGCCGGTGTGTTACAGAAGCCTGCTTCTGTAAATGGTGGCAGTGCAAGTGTTTCAGTGTACGTCGAAAGTATGTTGTATTCGTGCCTGGTGCGCTGCACTCTTCTGGTGGCAACCTGGTATTCGTACCATTCCCCGCATCATTACCAGCAATGGGGTAGAGTATCGCCCCTGGTGATGAAACTTTCCAATCATCATCTCGAAATAAAGTTGTTGTTGTTGTTGTTGTTTCAGTATGGGGGTGGTTACATTTTATTGTTGTATGTAGAAGGTATTTCTGGGATCTGTTGTATAGAGAACAATTCTGTTTCACAACTGCTGACTGCTTTCTACGCGTGTTTCCAAGTTTAGGTGTGGTTAGGTATGCTTCTATTTCCGGAGTGCGTCTAAATGTACAATCCACACGACGCAGATGGAGGTGTTGGTCTCTCACGACTACGGTAACGATACATTCAGAAAATGTTGGTTTATTTCACATTTTCACGGCATCCGTTAATTTGGATGATGAGTCTAAAAGATCCCTTACTTCTGAGATGTTCGTGCGCGAATCGGTCGTAAAAATGCTTACAACCCGTGATGTCAAGTGCGGTCATTGACTTAGGAGCGCATTTCTACAGCTGCTTATACACACATAGTTTTATGTAGTTCATGAATCTGTAAAAAAAATAATAATAATAAAAGCACCAGCTTGACGTAAAGTGAAACACAGGCCTCGCTGATGTACCATCACCTGAGACAGGGCATTATAAATTTCAGTACACTGTGCAGCTTCCTCGGGAGGAACTTCTACAATCATCTGGTAATGAGACTATGCGTCGATGCTTGAATCAATCAATGCTTCACCTCAATGAGGCTCTTGCTCACTCAACGACAAAATGTATAAATGATAGGGAACCAAGGGAAGGGCGTTTCATCCCGTGCTTCGGTGTGTCCTACACAGTGACGTCATTCTCTTTCCCGCCAGGGGCGAACAGGAGCAGTGGAAACACTGGGCAGGTGGACGCCGCCTGACCCAGTTTTCCTGTGCCATTCAGGAAGAAGTGTACGCATTTCACAGGTATGCAGATAAACTCAAAGGTTATTTTTTGTCTGTCGGTTCCGGGACTTCCTCTTGCATTACGAGGGCGATTGTACGAACAAGCCAACGTAAGGGGCTTATCTTTCTTGGAATGCGAAGACAAATATTGACGAGCACCTATCGAAGCTTGGCGCTTTAGAGAGGTGCTCTTGAGATTAGCAGGGTGTGTTGTGATTGCATCAAATTCACTTTTCAACCTTTTTAGGGAGTAAAAAAAAGTAGGACTGTGCGAATAGTAAGCTTGAAAGCTAAGTGAATACGAAGGAAATGGTTAATCAGAACTATATATGCAAGGTATACAGGGTGCTTCACTTAAGAGTGACCTCTAATTATTAAGAAAAAAAGTACTTGAGATAAAAATTAGAAACCGTCTGCGTCATACTTGTGAAGGATTTTGCCGCCAAAACAGGTGGTTTTCATCAGTGTACCTCATCAATTTGTCTAATTAGCTTAATTGAACTCAAATTCTCAAGGAAAGGTAACGTTTTTTTCGCGCTAATTAGAAAGCCCATGGCCGCAACACCCCATGTCAGTCACAATTACAGGATCTTTCACGATCTTTCCACAAACATTCGACACCCAAAAACTTGCCATCTCTGCACCCGTTTTCAGATTTCATCAGTGGCGGCGCTATCAGCAAGGCCCGAACAGAGCCGTATATTAAAAGGGAGTCTGGCCATTGAGAGGAGTCACAAAAAGAGGCTCGACTTGTCAATCACAGTTTCGCTCTACTGATTGGTTTGCTCTTTATCAAGGGGGTCGCCATGACACCTCACTGCCACCTAAAATGGCGACGAAAACAAACACAGTGAAGCGGGGATTTCGTGACAAAAAATTTTCACAGACTTCTCTGATTTTACGCTGCAAATGTACATCCTCATATACGTTTCTTGGAAATCAGTTTCAACTGATGCTCATCCATCGATATCTAACCGAAAATAATTCGTTTTGTCGCCGGTATTAGGCCTAGTGAACACGGCGATCACAACGAAATCGTAACAAAAACGGCGCTGTGCTGTACAATCTTATATTTAATTGCTGGATTTCATGGATATAAACATTCTTGCCTCTTATATTCCAACTATTCATGTAGATTTGATTAAAAATCATACCGACAACAGAGTGTGTCCCAGCAGGTGGTTGTGCCGGCAGCGGTACAACGACGGAAGCAGACGACAATTCCCGACGTGCCTTACGCTCCCTACGTGGCGCTCATCAAATTGGCACCAAAAATCCACCAATTTTGCAGATTGCGAGAGCTATCCGTTTCAATCCCATCCAATCCACTTCCCACCCAAGATGGCGCTGCCCATGTTGGATAGGGGGCAAATAGTGAGGATAGGCTGAGTGATAGCGCCCCATATTTCAAGACTTCATTGGTCGGGAAGCTCAAAAAGTGGGCGGAGCTTCAGGTCATGACCCATTAATGGCCAGACTCCCTTTTAATATACGGCTCTGGGCCCGAAGACAATCCCACTGCGCATAAAAACATTTAAAAAAGGGGGGGAGGGGGGGGACAGGCCCAATCGCGCATTTTGTCTTCGCAAGGTTACCTGTTCGCAGCCATCAGTTACCGATAATCACCGACATCGGATGTGCTGTGCTGTTTCCTGTGTTGTCCTTTCCTCCTCCCCATACTTTAATCCAGGGAACGGTAACGGTAATGGTAACGGAAACAGGAACGGTATATTACCGAAATTGGAGATGGTAACGATAACAGAAACGGAAACGCGTACCACGCCGTCCTCGATCACGGGAAACAGAAACGGAAACGAAAATTATCATCCCGTATTGAATTCGGGTAATGGCTGTTTTTGTTGTGCGATGACATTTCAGCTTCGGTATGCCTAGCGGTCGCGCATCAAATCTTGTAAGCAGAAATAGTGTTAAATAAAAGAACCAGAACTAGTGTGTTTCCATTTTATTTTTGTATTTTCATGACTCCATTCCCTGTAATGCTCTAAATATTACACGAGAGCATCGAAAGAAAGCGAAATGTTGGAACTCGAAGGGTGCATCCCTCGCTTACCTCGTCCCAGTCCTCATAACTCAATGACATCAACATATCACTGTACTCCACCATAGCACCAGGATGACAGCGTACAATTTTTAGTTGTTCATTTTTCACTTTTTTATTATTTCACCGCGGCATGGCATGTATTATCTATTACTGAAAGCGCCCGCTTTGGGACATTGGATGAACGTCACGCCCATCTTGAGTTGCTGGACTCCGAGTGACTCAAGAACTGAAGACATGTTCGTACTTTTTTTTAAAAGTCTTGCAATATGTGCGCATCCCGACGACATAAAATTACTTGCGTAGTGTGTACGCGTGACACCGAAGCAGGACTTGAGCAAGACAGGGTGCCGAGACAGAGCCAGACTGGCTGTCCTTCTACAGCTCTGTAACAGCCTTTGTATTTCCGGAAACAGCAACGGAAACGTAACGGAAACGAAATTGAAAAGCTGGTATCATAAACGGATAACGGAAACGAAAATATAGCAGTAACGAAAATGGAAACGGTAACGAAAATACGTCCGTTATCCTTCCCTGCTTTAAGCGGGGCAACTTGAATGAGCGACGGTTTTTCCGGTCAGGTTTTACGTATTTTCGGGTGTCCAATTTTTATGGAAAGGTCGTGAAAGATCCTGTAATTGTGACTGAAAGCGGGCGTTGTGGCCATATAGGCTTTCTAATAAGCGCAAAAAAAGAAATTACCTTTCCTTGTGATTTTTGAAGTTCAATTAAGCTAATTAGACAGATTAATGAGGTACACTGATGTAAACCACCTGTTTGGGCTGCAAAACCTTCACAAGTATGCCGCAGAATGTTTATAATTTTTATCTCAGGTACATTTTAAAAAATAATATTTAGGGGTAAGTGAAACACCCAGTATCTAATAGGTAGCGTAACTCCCATAGGCCCCTGCATCTTCAGAAGGGAGCCATGATAGAGACCGTCAGCGCCATCTATCCGTTGCACGGACTACAACGATTGTAAATAAATGACGTCAGAGGTGACGTCAGCAATATGAATAATAAACAGCGAAAAATTAGCCATGGCGCGTTTACACTCGTGCACTTCGTTTACTTCGTATTCCCTTTCCCTGACCGAACCACACTAATTATCTAGGTCAGCAATACCAAACGAGAACAGAGAAAAATAAATCATATCAGGTTTAATGAATTCGAAATACATGCAATTATCACGTAGACGGGTAGAACCCTGGCGAACCCATAAGGAAGTATGAAGGGAATTGCCCCAGGACGACAGCCGCCGATATTTGGAACACAGCCTGTTTTCTTTTTTTTTATCCGGGTGAACCTTTTCCTTTTCTCTTCTTTTTTTTTTTTTTTTTGAAGAGTAGCAAGCCAAATATTGGCTGACCTTTCAACACTTAAAAACAACAGCAATAACTGTTCTTCTTCTGGGCAGCGCCCTCATCATTGACATGGTATTTAAAGGGTTAGGTATGACGTGTTAAAGGCTCATGCCGATTGTGGGTCAACAGTCCGAGGGGAAGAAAGGGGTCCGTTCAGGCTTTTACGGCCGAAGTGAAATGGCAAGCTGCTGTGAACTTTAGTCGGGTGCCTCGCTGTTGAGCACACGCTGCCATCCGCTTACTTGTGAATCCGGGAACATTGTCGACGGTAGCATACCTTGAAAGGGAATGAGAGGACGCGCAAAGAGATAGACAGGACGAGGTCACACTAGATGAACACCTCCGTAGATGCGAATATCTCCATCTCTAGAAGGCTGAACACTATTTGTGTCTTCGGCTCCAGGACGAGTGGACACCATTCTGGTGCACTGGTCAACAGCAGGCAAAAATGACTCAGTCTTTTTGACCCCTTTGGACGTCTTTCTCAACTCCGCGAAGTCAAGGTGGACGACCTCGAAAAGTTCATCAGAATGCTCTGGCAGCGTCATGAGACTGGTGGCATTTTGTCTTAAGCTTTTCACGGGTTTTGCAGGAGTGTGTGTACTTTCTTCCTGAAGTTCTTCCTGTTCTTTCTTCATCTTTGGCCAAGCGGAACGTTGACACAGCTCCGATATGTCTGGGTTACGCCATCATGGCCACCGGACTCGGGGCTGTCATGGTACATCCGAACAATATTCACAGCATAACGGCCATTAGAGAGCTTGAGAAGTTCGGCTCTTCCCACAGGAGCGTATATCATCGAAGGAAGCCGCGATGAGTTCATCCAAGGCTAGTCGTGATAGAGCACCCGCATCAGTTAGGGCCTTTCCTGGTGTGTACTGTGTATACATGTCTAGATGTTGCAGTTGTTAAGTCCAGCTCGCAAACCTGCCTCTCGGTTCTGTAGTAGCCAGGATATTTAAAACTGGTTTGTGATCAGTACACAGCGTGCACGGGCGATCATCGAGTTATGTCCGGAAATACCTCTTTCGTTTCCTTTTAGTTTTCGGGAATTATAGGAGAGCTCAGCCCAGTCAAGCTGGCTTGCTACTCCTGAAGGAGGGGAGTGAGAAGGGGGTAAAAGGCGTAGAGTGAGCTAAACGATTATATGAGGAGGAGAGATAGTGTTTGTTCGCATTTTTGATTGGGTTAGAGGTCGCTTAGATTATTGCAGTCGCGCATGAACTCGAAGAACAGCCTCGAAGCAGTATTTGTGGTTGCTTGTGATGGCCAAGCTCAGAATACTTTTCTGAATGAAAGGGAACTCGGGTGGAGCTTACATAATCCTTTGTCAAGCTGTGTCCTTTGGGAGGTGTTTTCGATGCAGTGGAGGAATACATGTGCTTCGTCTTCCGTCACGTTTCAAGTATCGCATGTGGGAGAATTTGCCTTTTCCAAGTCTATGCTGGAGTCAGTGTTCTGGTTATCTTTTGGGGGACCCAGTATCTTTGATCTAGGTCACCTATTCGTCCATTAGAGATCCAGGCATGATTTAGCCATTTGGTCTAACATTATGTTTTGTACAGTGTCAGAGGCAGGGGGGTATGCTTGGTGAAGGTTCCACTTACGGAATATTTCTTAGACACGGAAAGAATCCCTGCACAATGGCAGCTTTCCCGTTTTATTTGTACATGTTATTACGTTAGAACACAGTACATTAGAATACAGATTCATTATGAACGGCATTTCAGCATTAAGATGCATAATCACAGACCGACAAAGCAAAAAGACTAGCACCTTGTCTCACGAAGCTCAATGAATACCTAGCAACCAACGACGAAAACGTTAGACGAAAAAAGCAGAATACCTTGCTTGCTTGAGTTGGGCGCAAATGGTTCTTGTTGATCGACATTGAATTTGTGTACCCGCACGCATTTTTGCTCGTATATGCGGGCAATATATGCACTGAACAGTCACTTTCAAGTGATTTTGGACGAATGCATGGTACGATCATCTGCATGACTGTGGTCCTACAGCCCAAGTTTGAGAGTACAGGATGTAATTCGCTGCGCCGGACTCACTACCAGAACGTGTTGGTGGGCGAGCTGGGTGGGGTCACCTGAGAAATTTCAGGGGGGGGGGGGGGGTTGCAAAAATGCAGGGAGGGTGTGTTTGGCAACCCCATTCCATTCTGTTAATTCCATAAATAATAGAAACGGCACCAGTAACCGTACTAGCTAGCCCAGCAGCCACCCAGGCGCCCAGACCATTCCATTCCAATTCCATTCCTAGCTGTCATAAATCTGGAATCATTCCGGAATCATTCCAACTCCGGAGTGGCAACTCTGCAACCCTGGTGGATAGTCAAAAGTGGAAAAATAAATTATCACGTTTTTTTTCGCGCTCCTGTCAAAATCACGTTTCCTGCAGCCTGTCATACGCTGCAGTCACGTGCGACGTAGATGTCATGTAGTGCGGACACACGTATTGGGAAAAACCTTTGCTATCACAAAATGCGTGACTGTTAGGGACCATAAAAAGAGCCAATAACGAGCTTTAGTTAATTGTACCCTATCGCTTTTGCGTACGTAAGGGATAGCGTTGGTGCTTCTGCGCACTGCGCGGGGTTCTCTTTCTGTTATGCGCGTGCGCAGAACCATCAACGCTATTCCTTACGTACGCAAAGGCGACAGCGCACGATGTACTAAAAACTCTCTGTTGTTTACTTCATCGCCTATCGTCAGCGTCTCTGATTAGCGTGTTGAATTCGCTCTCTCCGCGTGCGCGTGATTCATGAGTGCCTTATCTGTTTGTACGTCTATCTACTTCGGATGTTTTTCTCATGCTGTAATCAATATGTACCTAAAAGCCTCTCCGTGTTTACGTCACAGCTTCTAATTACGGACATCGCAGCGGTCGAATAAGTCGGACATGGACGTCATTCTCGTGTCTGTGTGTCGGAGTGCCGTTTTATCTCTTCCGCTACGAGAAATGATCACAAAAGTACCGTAATTTCACGCTTATTAGCCGCGGCTTATGCGCGATTTTTTTTTCTCACGGGTGCTCTGCGGCTTATCCACCGGTGCGGCTTATCTGATGACTATTTTTTCCTGGCATTTTTCCCATACGCCAGTTTTAACGAAAGGGCCGGGCCTACAGTGTCTCTGGAACAGCACTGCCCTGCCGATGCACGAACAGTGCGTAACAGGGACGGGTCCACATTCGAGTAGATTAATCTTCCTGGTGCATTCCCCCAAGCAGCTTTAACGAAAGTGGTGACAGTGATTCACGTTTTCTGGAAGACCACTGACCCATCAATCCATAAAAAACGCCCAACAAGGGCACAATCCGATCTTGGTAGAACTCGAGATGACCTCCTTTGTTGTGCACTATGGACCACAGGGTTTATGGCCTTCTCTATGGTCTCCTTTCTCATTTAAATCAGTCGTCTCGTATTGCCCGCGGCTTATCTGCGAGTGCGGCTTATCTGGCAGAAAAGTTTCAAAACGTTCCTAAAAACGCGTCCTGCGGCTTATCTGCGGTGCGGCTTATACGCGTGAAATTACTTAAGTGTAGCCAATGGTGGCTGTGTAGGTGGACCTCGAAATAAAGTGATCGAAATCCCCGTTGCCAAATAAACTATACAGTAAGTGAATGTGACGTGACGAAAAATGCCCAGTCGAGCGCTGGAAACTGACAACGGCCAACTCTAACCTAGGCATAACTGCAAACACCGAACTTAGAGTCACGTAATAATAAACTAGCCAACATGCTGCTCCGTCATGTCCGCCCTGCTATGTCTAACTGTCACTGAGACGTGGCTTCGTTCGCTAAAACGACTTGGACAGACATGGAAGGCCCGTGCATTTGAGCGGTTAAATAGCGATGTCGTGTTTTTAAACACGGTATATCATCGTACGAAGCAATCGAGCATTCCCCTTGATTTTCCTTGTTTCTAGAACGTGAATTTTAAGATCGGGGATTTCGCAACCGGGAATATCGAGGTGTGAGTGACTTACCCTACCGTGCTATCATGAGGAGTATAGAAGTAAAAGTCACCGGGGGCGTTGCAGATTTGATATTAAATGACGCATAGGATAACAAGGATCTCTGGACCCAGCGTTGTCTCCTGACAACGTTCCAACCGTGTGTCTGTTATACAAACTCCAGTTCGATGTGAAGAAACTGCTTAAATGAGATCTAAAAGTAGTGGATCCTGTGCCTCTCACTACTTCAGTGTGAAAAAAAAAAAAAAAGAAACTGTCTTCTTACTGTTTACGCCGTAACAGAAATGTAAAAACCAGGAAAATAGGAAGAAAACGCTCGCAGCGTCTCACTTGCAGGTGACGCTACCGATGCTCGCTGTGCACGAGAACGCATACGAGAAGCGTAGAAACTAGGTACCGCGATTGGCGAAGCTTTTTACGTCACGACACCGTCATGTTCATAATACGCAGCGAAGAAAGGAGGAATTGAGCGAGGAAATTATTCGCGCGCCTCATCAATGTAGAATTATGCTTGCAAGAGTTTGGGTGCAAGAGAAATGGACAGTTGAAATGCCTCTGTAACATGGGGAAAAAAAGTCCATGGCGAAAAAACATCTTCAGTGGTTTTTCACTTCACTTTCAGTGCATATTTAAAGTGAGGCAAAAGAATAAACGCCTGTTGGTGTTACACCTGTCCATGATGACTTGCAGAAGTTCGCTTTTCTAGGCGGCGTTCATCAAAAAAATAAAAAATAATAAAAAAGCAGCGAGGAGCAACAAGTTCCGCATCTACAAGGGACAACACTTTTTTACTACGGTCAAGTTGTATTCGCAGAAGTGTACGCGTAGCTTCCTGTGAGTGTGAGTCTCGACCGAATTTTGCGATTTTTTTTTTTCAAACTCGAAAATATATTTCCTCACGAAAGGAAATGATAACGAAAGGAAAATCATGGATATTTCATTACGGCATTTCCAAGTGTTCACCGTTTACACAGCAGGTACTATTGCGTTATCATTTGGCATCGTTCGCAATGAACACGCAGGTCCCATGCTCCTGCGTCCCTGTCATCTTGTTGACTTATAATGCGAGACAATAGGAGGCAAGTTCTACTCGCTTATCGTTCTCAGCGCTCATGACCGATTTCCTTCTCTTTTTTTATACGTCAAGCTCAACAACAAAAACGACCCACAGATACGCAAGTACCTCACACGTGAAAACTCCGTGGTTCATTGTTTCTACTTGACATAAAAACACACACACACACACACACACACACACACACACACACACACACACACACACACGCACACGCACACGCACACGCACACGCACACGCACACACACACACACAGTCTCCTCAGGTGCGTTTACGATATTCATCGTGCCATAACTGTTCCCTCTCGAGTGACTTCAGGCATAATCATATGTTCTGCTAATTTGGTTTCTCGCGCTTCCGGTGGTGTTCTAAACAGTGAATTTTATGTTGCAATTATAATAACGCTTGTTTTTATTCAACTTTCGGATTCCAGAATCTACGAATCCTAGCCAGTGATTCGAGGTTCGGGAGCCCGAATTCCGGTGTTACCAAAACGGCGAATCGAATCTTTCGAATCCACCGACCACGTTTGCTCGTTTCTTTTTTTTTTCTTCAAATTTCCGCCTCCACCGGAGTCCGCCGAAAGCCTCGTTGACCGACGGGTGTTTTCTTGTTCCTTTGTTTACATGGCTCTGGACTAATAATAGAGTTCTGGCAGGAACTGTCACATTACAAGTTTAAAAGTAATACGGTTTTGCTTTTTGATTCTTGCTCTAGCTTTGTGGAAATAATTCAGACTCGAGGATTTATGTCTTTCTTGTAGTTGATGAACAATATGTTAAATAAATTACGTAAATGTTAAATAAATAAAATAAATATGGGTATATTTTCGCCCGACACTGAACTATTGTTTTTTTTTGTTTTTGTTTTCTTTCGTTTTTCATCAAACAGATGTATCACATTCTGCTTCAAAACACTTTTCAGTAGAAGTTTTTTTTTTTCTTGGCTTTTTAAACTCTCTTTAAAGACAGGATTCGAAAGATTCCAGGATTCGCAGAACCTTCCTTGCATTCGGATTCGGATTCGAAAAATTCTGTATTCGTCCCATCTCTAATTCGTATAATTCAATTTCGTTTTCCAGAATTTTCCGCTGAATCGTGAGAAAAGTGGCGTTCTTACACAGTGTCGAACTTATGTAAGATGCGTCTTGTCTTGTCGATCGGATGCTGCTTTGCCATCCGGAACCGCACTCAATAACTTCGAATGGTCGCTTTTTGCACGTCTGACTGGCATGCCATTGTAAGTTACTCTCGCGTGTGTGACAGCTACAAAGATGCTACCAGACGTGACGGCAGTGGCGTAGCCACGGGGAGGCAGGGGGGGCTTGAGCCACCCCTACCTGCCACGGACCGAGCCACGCAAATCGTGCAAATCCGTGGAGAAAATAATATATAGGGAGGGGGGGGGGGAGGAGGAACCAGTGTGACGATCGCGAAAGTTCTTACAGTTCATGGCGTCTATCTAAGCGGCACTCTTGAATGCTTTTCAAAGTATGAGCTTGTCACACGCACGGCAGGGTCTGAGGAGCTCGTGCAACTCACTAGATGGAATCACGTTCCTCACTGAGACCGTACCAAGCGCGCAAAAAGAAGATTGAGGTTTGGACGGTCGACTGGGATGTTCCTGGACAACGGACGGCGATAGGAACTGGAGGCCGGACACATCGTTCAACTTTTCCAATAACAATTTTACCAGTTTATAACAAACATAACAATTATTGCACAACAATGATCACAATTGACAGAGCTTACATATATATGGTTTCAAGTTACAAGCCGAACGAGGTAGATGTTACAAATCAAATCAACGATTGTTGCGAAAGCTATGGCCAGTTCGATAGAGAAGGGGTGAAAATTCCTTAGCTCTGATGGTGTGGCGTCCCCGAGTCCGATGAAAGGGGTCCGGAGTTGAGCCGGCGCCGAAGTTGGTGCACGTTGTCGGGGATCTCTCGCGTAGCGGTGACCACTCACGCAACACACGGCACACCTCTTGGCGGCTGTCCTCGGTCCACGCACTTTCACGCCACGGCCCCGCACACAACCGATCACAAGTCCTGCTGATGTCCGACTGCCCAGCGTTTTGCGTCGTTTTCCCGCGCTTCCCCTCTTTCCCGCCTTATTATTTTGCTTTATCCTCTTGTTCAAACGCTTCCGAAGCATTTGACACTGCAGTTGGAGACAAAAGGAAGGCCACTCTCCGGGAACAAGGGGAGCCGCCCGATGGGGTCGAAATGAGTTTTTACATCTGTGAGTAGGAACTTCAAAGGCGAGCGTCGCCTAACCCCGCTTCTGAGACGGAGCAGGGTCGCTGCCGGACACCCCTCGTTAAACAGAATTCTTTATATTGCCTAGTGTTCTCGGAAACACGGGTCTCCCAGCTGACCTTGGTTAACAAACCACTCGAGCTCTGTGACATTACCCCCACCTCAAGAATATTAACGGGGTTAATATTGCAGCAGCTCACAGAGCTCAACAGGTCACAATGCGTGTGCTACAGTAGTCTAACAGGCATCGCAAATGCAAACGCATACACAAGAGATAGGTAAGTTACGCACAACATACCCTACATCGAGTACGCAATCAGTAGATAGGAATGTCTTACATATAAAAACAAGAAAACAAGTCGCCTTTCTAACATAGAAATCTTGTACCTTGCAATTCAAACAGGGCGACCAAGCGGGAAGATCCCTTGCCCGCGCGCAGACGCGACAATAACATTCCAGGGTAACATCAGTTTTACACACTTTTAAGACACGTGAACGTATAAGAGTAAGGCTCTGCAAACATATTGCCAAGACGTGTAAAAGAAGAAACTTTCATACATATTCGTATATACTTGCATACATAGTGGAAACAGACAGAATACTTTTAACAATACGAGTACACTTCCTGCATTACGATACACACGAGCAGGCTAAATGCGGCTTAGGTAGTCGGCGCCTACGTTCTCGCTACCTTTTATGTATTCCACCCGGAACGAGTGTTCCTGCAACATAAGGCTCCATCTGAGGAGGCGGCTATTGAGATGCTTTTGTTTTTTTAGGTATTGCAACGGCTGGTGGTCTGTTTGCACTGTGAAGTGCCGACCGTACAGGTACGTCTTGTACCTGTCTATACCCCACACCAATGCTAAGCCCTCCCGTTCCACTGTGGAATAGGCGGCCTCGCGAGGCAGGAGCTTCCGGCTCGCGTAAGATACTGGGTGCAGGACACCGTTCTCCTCTTGCAGGAGAATTGCCCCAAGGCTGCGGTCGGAGGCGTCTGTGCGAATAACAAAAGACCGTGTAAAATCCGGCAGCTTCAGTATAGGTGCGCTCGAGAGTAGCTTCTTCAACTCGTTAAACGCCTCTTCCTGCTCCGGACCCCATGCCACGCGGTTTCCTTTGCCTTTCTTTGTGAGGTCGGTGAGGGGGGCTGCGATCTTCGCGTAGTCGGGGATAAACTCCCGGTAATAACCGGCTAACCCGAGGAAGGATCTCACTTGTCGTATTGTCTCTGGCCGGTTGGCGTCGAGGACCCTCTCAAGTGTCTTTTGGAGGGGTGCGAGGGTGCCGTTAGCGAGACGGTGGCCCAGGAATGATACTTCCTGTGCCCCGATTTCGCACTTAGTCGGGCGCACGGTCAGGCCCGCAGATTTGATCCTCTGGAATACTTGGCTCAAAGTGGTGAGATGGTCTTCCCACGAGTTGCTGGCGATCAGTACATCGTCGTAATAATGGACTACGTCCGGAATGTCCCCAATGAGCTTGCGCATGAGGCGTGTGAATATCGCTGGCGCCGTCTTGATGCCGAAAGGCATATATTTAAACTGGTGCAACCCGGATTCCGTAGAAAATGCTGTTTTCTCTTTGGAATCTTCTGTCAGCGGGATCTGCCAGTATCCCTTCGAAAAATCTAGTTTTGTGAAGTACCGTTTAGTTCCGACTGCTGCAAACAATTCATCAGCTCTCGGGATAGGTTCTGAATCTTGCGTCAGATGATCGTTAAGCCTCCGAAAGTCAATACACACCCGGTGGGTCTTATCAGGCTTTCTCACGACCAGTAGCGGGGAATTATAAGCGGAGTCCGATCTCTCTACGATGCCCATATGCAACATTGCCTGCACTTCTTCTTCGATGGCTTCCCGTACAGCAAATGGCAGCGGGTACTGCTTCGTGTTGATGGGCTTTTCGGTCGTTAATTTCAGGTCGCATCGTATCAGATCCGTTTTCCCTGGTGCGTCCGAAAAAATAGCCCTGTGGGCATCTAGCACTTCCCTTACTTGTTCTTTTTGTTTTTCGCTCAAATCAGGGGAGAGCGACACGTCTCGGAACGTCTCCTTTTGTTGGAGTGAGAGCACCTGTAGGCCTGGTTCTCCGTCCGTCTCACTCATTGTCACCACTGCGCATACGGCCTGCCCGCCTGGTTCAGCGGTTGTCGTTGGTCTCTCCTCGTACTTCTTGAGCATGTTTATATGAAACAGTCGTGTACGGTGGCCGAGATCTATCTCGTAGTCCACTTCGTTCCTGTGACTCACAACTGGGAAAGGGCCTTTCCACTGCATTAGCAGCTTGTTCTGGTCCGTTGGGAGCAGAATGAGCACCTGATCTCCTGGGTTTAGCTTCCGTGCGCGGCTTCGTTTGTTGTAGTACCCTTTGTACCTATTGCTTGCGTTCTGTAGCTCTTGATGGGCGAGCTTGCATGTCTCTTCGAGACGGTTTCGGAGGTCCATCACGTACTGGTATGTAGTCTTTATTTCGCCCTCGATGGCCTCATTAGTCCATAACTCCTTGAGCACGGATAAGGGGCCCCGCACGTGTCGTCCGTAGATAAGCTCGAACGGCGAGAACCCCAAGCTGGCTTGCGGCACTTCCCGGTAGGCAAATAGAACTGGCGCCAGGTAACGGTCCCAATCTTTTGGTCTTTCTTGACACATCCTCTTTAACATCGTTTTGAGGGTACCGTTAAACCTTTCTACAAGGCCGTTCCCCATAGGGTGATAGGGCGTCGTGTGAAGCTGCTTGAGCGAGAGGAGCCGGCTTACCTCCTTCATCACGTCGGAGGTGAAGTTAGTGCCCCTGTCACTCAGCACTTCGCTCGGTATCCCAGTCCTTGCAAACATCTCTTCAAGGGCTTCCGCCACGCGCTCCGTCTCGATGCTGGGCAATGCCACGGCATCCGGAAATCTGGTAGCGTAGTCCACCATGGTGAGAACGTAGCGGTTGCCCCTTGATGACGGTGGGGAGATGGGTCCGATGATATCCACTGCCACTCGGCGGAAAGGGGTGTCGATGGGAGGCACTTGACCGAGCGGTACCTTTCCAACCCGTCCCTTGGGCGTGGTTCTTTGGCAGATGTCGCAGGACCTAACGAAACGCTGCACTTCTGCTTGCATGCCCGGCCAGAAAAACTCCTCCAGGATGCGATCCATGGTTTTCTTGACTCCCATGTGTCCTGCAATAATACCCTCATGGGCGATTTGAAGGACCGTGTTTCGGTACCTGCTCGGCAATACCAGCTGTTCGACCTCCCCGCCAACTGTCGGAAAGTAATGTCGATAGAGAAGCCCCTTGTGTACTCGAAATTCGAACTCTTGTGCCTCATTCCGGCACGGTAGCCGTTTGCCAACTTGGCTGAAACAACACTTCAGACTGGGGTCGTCCGCTTGCTCATTAACTATTTCCTCTGTTGTCGGTGCTTCGCCGTCAGCGGTCGGTGCTGGGAGTCGCGGTAGTCTCGCTGCGTGTCGCCTGCCGCGTCTTCTCCTTTGGCTTCGCGTTTCCATGGCTGCAACGACCTCGGTTTCACTATTGTGTTCCGACGGCGAATCCTCCCGTTGCCTGGCGGTCTGCTCCCATGTCATCTCCTCTTCCCAATCTTCTATTGGGTTGTCAGCTTCCCGCACGTTACAAATATTGCCCAATATAAGGTCGTAAAGCGGTTCTTCCATGCATTTTGCCACCACTTCTCCGCAGTAGAAGGGCGTTTGCACTACTATGATGGCCTCCGGCAGAACTCTGATGGTTCCATCCACAAGGTATACAGGGCTCTTCGTGCCTGTCATTTCGTCCTCGGACACTAGGCTTTTGCGAACGACCACGGTGTTGCTGCCCGTGTCCCGCAAGACAGATATCTCCTGCCCCTTTATCTTGCCTCTTCTAACTGGCATCCCCTTGAGCAAGGTCTGGTTTTCTGTTGCCATCATGGCGTTGACGACGGGTATCTTCTGCCCATCCTTCAGCTCGACGTAACCCCTCGTCAGTGAGTGTGCCATCTCGCTTTCATCAGGCTGTACCGCGACCACGCAGGCGGCTTGATTCTTCTCCTGTGTCTTGCTCCAACACTGCTCCGACAGGTGGCCTCTCTTCCCGCACCTTCCACAGGTGACGGCTGTCTTCAGGTTGCGCGTGTTGCTGCTGCGACATTCCGAAGCTCGGTGACCCAACCTATCACACGAATAACATCTCGGCTGGTTTCTCCTGTCGGCCGGGCTTTTCCCATTGGGCCTCGGGCCTGGTTGCTCATCCTGTCTTTTTTCTTCCAGCTTGGATTTTCCAAGGTGCATCTGCCCCTGAGCTTCCATAAAGCGATCGGCAAGCGCTGCCATTTCTTCTAGGGATCCTCCCGTTCTTTCCTTCAGGAAAAGTGCTAGCTTTGGTTGGCATCCCTTCACAAATTGCTCCATGATGAGCATCTCTCGCAAGCTCGGGTATTCCTTCTTCGTGTTTGACAATTCGACCCACCGATCGAACAAACTTCCAATTCTTGCGGCATATTGGGTGCCCGTTTCACCCTCTTCGGGTTTACTGCTTCGGAACTTTTCCCTAAACCCGTCGGCAGTCAGTCGGAATCGTTGCAGCAGGGCGTTCTTCACTTTAGTGTAGTCGACTGAATCGTCTGGGGTCAGTCTCGCGAATACTGCTAATGCCTCTCCCGTGAGGCTCATGCTTAGGGCTGCGGCCCACTGCTCCCGCGGCCATCGTTGACCTGTGGCGAGACGCTCGAACCGGAGAAGGTACGCATCCAAGTCGTCCTTCTTTTCGTCGAACGCGGCCATCCATCGGTGAGGGCTACCAAAGGCCGGGAATACGTTGCTCGCTCCATCGTTAGTTCCTCGGCTCTGGGGTCCCTGACTTTCTTGGAGCTTCAGTCTGAGTTCCAGCACTTCTCGCTCTTCCTCCAATTTTGCTTTTTCTAGCTCAGCCGCTTTTGCGACTGCCTCTGCCGTTTCCTTTGCCGCGTCCCTGTCGAATGCACGTTGTTCCCGTACACGTGAATCCGCCTTTTTCTGTTCGGTCTCCACCCATTCGCGAAGCTCCTGTCCCGCAAGCCCCAGTGTCTTGCCTGCCGCAATTATATCAGACACCTCCATACTCTTCACTGTTAACCCTACAACACTTTTGGCTCTATACAGCTCACCAACGCGTCTCCGCTGTCCAGGTGTCGACTCGTCCTGTCGCGGACGCCACTCTTTGTCACACGCACGGCAGGGTCTGAGGAGCTCGTGCAACTCACTAGATGGAATCACGTTCCTCACTGAGACCGTACCAAGCGCGCAAAAAGAAGATTGAGGTTTGGACGGTCGACTGGGATGTTCCTGGACAACGGACGGCGATAGGAACTGGAGGCCGGACACATCGTTCAACTTTTCCAATAACAATTTTACCAGTTTATAACAAACATAACAATTATTGCACAACAATGATCACAATTGACAGAGCTTACATATATATGGTTTCAAGTTACAAGCCGAACGAGGTAGATGTTACAAATCAAATCAACGATTGTTGCGAAAGCTATGGCCAGTTCGATAGAGAAGGGGTGAAAATTCCTTAGCTCTGATGGTGTGGCGTCCCCGAGTCCGATGAAAGGGGTCCGGAGTTGAGCCGGCGCCGAAGTTGGTGCACGTTGTCGGGGATCTCTCGCGTAGCGGTGACCACTCACGCAACACACGGCACACCTCTTGGCGGCTGTCCTCGGTCCACGCACTTTCACGCCACGGCCCCGCACACAACCGATCACAAGTCCTGCTGATGTCCGACTGCCCAGCGTTTTGCGTCGTTTTCCCGCGCTTCCCCTCTTTCCCGCCTTATTATTTTGCTTTATCCTCTTGTTCAAACGCTTCCGAAGCATTTGACACTGCAGTTGGAGACAAAAGGAAGGCCACTCTCCGGGAACAAGGGGAGCCGCCCGATGGGGTCGAAATGAGTTTTTACATCTGTGAGTAGGAACTTCAAAGGCGAGCGTCGCCTAACCCCGCTTCTGAGACGGAGCAGGGTCGCTGCCGGACACCCCTCGTTAAACAGAATTCTTTATATTGCCTAGTGTTCTCGGAAACACGGGTCTCCCAGCTGACCTTGGTTAACAAACCACTCGAGCTCTGTGACAGAGCTATTCAAAATCCTTCCAATCTCCTGACACCACCTCATTAGACATCACAGTGTAATCGTGTTGTGAACTTCCATGTTGTCGTTCTGTTTTCGTTTCAACCGCATTTTGGCGGTGTGCACAAGTATTGTGTGTTGTCGCATCCAGGATCAGCGGTGGGGGGGGGGGGGGGAGTTTTCGTATCGAGCCCCCTGGGCGAGCGATTGGGGACCTCGCGAACTCTCGTACATTTTCTTTCAGTCCTCTTGCGAAAAACGCACATTCTAAGAAGTGGCCCACACGCTGGTTGAAAACAACTATGTTAACCCTCAGAGACAAGTTAAGAGTCGCAGGATAATCACACCCATAATCACAAATCTGAAGTCGCAGGTCATCGGCGCGCGCGGTCGCATTACAGCTCTCACGAAGAATATTGCGCGCGCTTCCATTATACACTCCCTGTTGCACACTGATCATGTTACGAAATGATGATGATGAATGATTTGGGGTTTAACGGCGCAAGGGCAGTTTAGGCCATAATGTGCCAAGACAGACAAGTTTCAAAATTAAATGTCACTGACGACGTACATGGAGAAGGAGTGCGTGTTTATTTAGAAACCGCGTTAAATACTCGCAGAAAGAAAGAACACGTGACTTCCACGTATCCTATTATGCGCCACATTCTTGGAGACCCCACAGCCCATGTATTCTCCGCTCGCGGAGGTTATACGTCTGACCGTCCCCATTTCGACAGCAAAGGGGATGACTCAACCCTAGGTCCTTCTGCAGGGTGCACTGCCAATCACAACGGCGACCTACCCGCAGGCCGACGTCATGCGTGCCCTTGCATGAGAGTGAAGCGTAGGGTTGGTCATCTGCTACTACGGCACATTTCGACAAATTCCTCGAAAACGGTGACGGTTGTACGTGTAGAGTTCCCGTGAAGATAGTTTTGGCTCAGTTTCGGAGTCGCCCCGACTGTACGAGACCGTCCCGTTAATTGTCAAGTAGCCAAGATGGCGACGGAACTACGTTCGTGCGCCAAACTGTGACGCTTCATGCTCCGGGTATGACCTTCACCCTTCAGCTACCACAGCGTGGTGCACGAATATGTCACAATCCAGTAGAACTCGTATAACTGCGAAGAGGGTATCAGATATAAACAGCGGGTATCGCCCTCTTCGCAGTTATGCACTAGCTAGTCAGCATCCTTCTGCTCCTGTCAGTGCTCGTATACTATTGATTTGACACATTCAATCATCTACTACTGCGCTGTGAGAGGTACTTACACCGCGCTCTACGGGAGAAAGGTATAATTTTTACCTTTTGAGGTAGAAGTGTGTTGTCCTCCTATCCTCAACTCCTTTTGGGAGGCAGAAACTGAGGTTTAGCAGCACGTCACCCCTCCATTCCTATCGCAATTAGTTGAACAGTTCCACACCATAGTGGGTATGCAGCTGTGCCCCGTTGATGAGGAAATTCTACCCCTACATGGTGAAGTGTTGTTCCTCCAGAAGTATATTGTCTCTCCCTCCAGGGGTCTCCCCTCTTGTGACGCAAATCTGCAGATGAGAAATATGCCGTCGTCTTGGAGATAAATATACCAAGTTATAGACATTTCAGTTATAAATAGTTTGATTGAGACATTTAATTGATAATTTAAGTGAAATCATCATGTGCACGGTGATTCCAGACATCACAAGAAAGCACATGAGCGCGTTTTTGAAGCTCCTGCTTGCGTCTGGACTATACGCTCTGCATTCGTCTTTGACAGGGGTTCCGCAAAGTCGGAGATATGCACCGCGCGCCACGGCAATTTAAGTGTTGCAAAAGGGAAATGATGGTTGGACATTCGGCGTAGCGGGGGTAACCAGATACGGGGCGAAACGAGTGTCGCGCCCCCAAACACACGGCCCGTTCGTGGATCCCTATAGCGCCATCCTGGTAATTGAGTCCCTTACTTGCTATCGCGCACATTTAGGGTCTATTCACATGGCGCAACTTCTTGCTGATATATAACCTATTAGATAACCTATATACCTCGTTAACATACTGGATAGGGCCATTTCTGAGTGAATTCCTGCACGTGGCGCTTTAGCCCACTAGCGGCAGTGGCGCCGCAACGTTTCCATGCAGCCGTTCGTGCATATCACCAAAAGCTGTCGTCGCTCGTCCCCGTCCGCGACCTGGCGTCTGCCTCAGCCCCTGCTATGGCAAAGAAGGTGCTACAGCAGCGTTTCCCAAACTTCTTGTTGTGTCGTACCCCGAAAACCACTGAGAATAGATTCGAGGACCTGCGTTAAGTACGACTTATGTTGGCATAAATAAGAGACGTGAAGAAAGCAAAGGAAAAACAACAAACAAACATGGCACCACCTTCCAGGAATGAGAAGGTAATACATTTCTGCCTTCTTTAGTATCACAGTGTCCCACATGAAAAACCTAACACGAAATTACAGTTCAACATTGCGTTTAGCGCGAAGGGTGATGCTGGGTGCTGGAGGCTACAAGTGTCTTAATATCGGGTTCAATTGAAGAACTCTGGAACGACGAGGGCGCCCTCCGCGGCGGGGAGCAGATTCGCGCGTGCCTCTCAGAGGTGACGTGACCAGCGCTGGCCAAGACGGTCTTCGGGATCTCTTCGATCGTCGCGGATCCCCACGAGCATCCTCGGGCACCCTCGGGCACCCCTGGGGGTGCGCGGACCACACTTTGGAAACCACTGTGCTACAGAGCAACATGTGACTGTGAGAAGACGAATATCGTGGGCATCGGTATGCTCCTGTCTCCCTGGATTTGTACGAGACACCATGTGAAGTTTGGCCTAGGGAATTCAGCCAACTCGTGATCGTCTCCACTCAGGAAACGTAACAACGTTGGACGTGTGCCAGTACTGTACGCACCAGGAGACTAACCAGCATGTTATCTTCGAGTGCCACGTTGCTCGTACATTCTGAGGCATAATCAGAGGGTTCAGACGCATCTTGTATACTGTACAGTTCGACCTTCGGCGACCACATCGACTAAGTGTCTTGCTCACCGCGTGTGATTCTTTGGTGCTATGGAAAGTTCGTTGCACTCTGCTGTGGCCCGACTTCAGCGGTCGACCCATATCTTGTTAGTTGACAACGTGCGCGTTTTGCTCACCAAAGTGTTACAGCATGAACCCTACCCGCTGTCACGGGTTCGAGTCTGAATGAGTGGATGAACCCTACACCCGTGATCAATGTATAGATTCGGACCCGGCTAGTGGAGGGACTGTGGCCAGTGCGGTAATGAATGAGCCCAGACTCATTTTCAACAAACAAAGAAATTTGAAACAGAAACTAGTGTCGCCGCCACTCTTCCCAAACTTCCCCGGCGGGAAAACCGCTGCTACCCCGTTCGCATTGTCTTTCTTCTCCTTCCCAAATCGACTACCGGACTCTCCCCCAATTTCTTCCAACTATCTCCTTATATAACCTCGTTAAACGGGGCTTCCAAAACTTATTTCACGGGGTATCCTTCTTTTCTTGGGCGGGAAAAAGGGTCACCACGCCCCTGCCACCCAACACGACTGGCCACTTAACATAAAAAACGATCATGTATTTTTCACTTTCCAAAAGACAGAGTCTGGAGACAATTCCCAGAATTTGGGGGCCGAAAGATTCTGGACGAAAAACATGTGGCATCGGGTTACCGTAAACGGTGCGACCGACCCAAAAATGCCATGCCTGGCCTCGCCGCAGGGGGTTGAGACCAACCCGGAGTACGCACACATAGTTGCGTCGAAGTGTCCGGTTTCTTGGCTCGGACTGTCCCTCCAACGCATCTTACAAAACATCTGGAGGCAGTAAATTCTGGAATCCCCGAGCTGTCATGGCCAGCCGAACAAGTGCCCGTTCTAACTCTTGCCTAAATCAACTCGCAAAAAGGGAGAACCGAAATATGTTTAAACGCAAACTCGCACAACAACTGGTTGCCCTGTGACACCCGCCTTAGGTGTGCAAGAGTTCGCGCGCAAATGAGGGCATTACCATTCTATCTTGCTTCACAGTAGGTGTGTGATCGTCTCTGGTGCGCCCGCCTGAGCGTTATTCACGTGCTCTCATTTGCCCTGTAAATACTCTGCGCCTTTGTATATACTCATTATGTACTGCATTCCATACTGTAGATAAACACAGACATCTAGAGTGGCGAACTTAAGGAGTACTATGTGTGTCTGTATGTAAGGTGAGCAGTTCACATTCCGTTCTTTAGTTTCATAAATTTCCCTTTAACATTTATCGAACCTCGCTTCAATCGCCTCCGTTTTCGAGGCGTCCAGAAGATCGTTCCAACAGCGGCCATTGTTCGAAAATTGGGATTTTTTTAAGTGGTAAACAATTTCACTGTTTTCATTTCGAACTTTTTTTCTCTCTGACGATAATTTGCGCCCCAAAAAATCTTCTCAGACGTAACGCGAGCTCACTTTTGCTTCCTTCAGGCACGTTGCGCCCCCGCGTGGAGAGTTTCCGATATACAGTCGCACGGAGAGCACAGTGGTGTGAGCAGTGGGTGCGTTGGGTCGCCATTCTTGCGCTCCAGAGGGAGTGACTCTTGTCTAACCGCACAAGGAGCCTCTGCTTAACGCTCCAAATCCTCGCCTGAATTGGCGAGGATCCACGCTTCCGCTCTCACCTAGTTCCACTTCGGCGTTTTGACAGACATTGCAGGCACGTGATTTTTAAAAGCGTGGCATTGAATAAATTCACTTTGCGAAAGGCTGAGTCGTTGCGTTCCTACACAACCGCTAACGCAGGTGATCGGCGATGGCTAGTTTCCCGACGTGGATCGACCACTCGTACTTGGAGCGCAGCCCAAAAGACACGTACGAAGACAACAACACATGACAACTCTCAACTGAACAACTTTAATGGGTATTTACCAACTATCCAGCCTTTATCGTTTATTGGATCGATCAACCGATAGATTAATTAATTCTTGATCGATTGATTTTGAGCATCGTTCGTCGTTGCAAATTCGTGCAGGTAAAAGGAGGCATCCATGCATCAAAACACGTCTGCTAGCTGGCGGAATTACGTCACTTCTCTTTCGTCCCTGTCTCTTTGGCCCCGTGAGTCCGCTTTTGAGGTGCCAGAAATTTTGACTGGCGTCAAGAGCACCGGAAGTGCTCTTGGCTAGTGGAAAGAGCTATGACTCTCTTGACCATGGGGCCGTCACTCAAAGCACCACTGCCGCTTTTGTCAGCGACGGGGGCGGCATTCAGTGTAGATCGGCGGGGTACCCACTAGTGCCGCGCTTGTCGAATGGCGTTTTTAGCGAAATGCCTATAGGCCTCACGATGGTGTACGTTTCAGTTTCTTTTCCCGGTAGGTGCGGAATCACCCATTAGTGATAGAATACTTAGAAAGCAGCGAGTTGGTTGGTACCACACATCCAGAAAGAAAATTCGAGACTGGGAACGCGAAATAAGCACTCGGACAAGACCTCTTGTTTGTGTGCGTCTTATTGGTGTAGGTCTGCGTTCATGGGAGGTTTGTAACTTCGACGTGAACACTGTAAGGAGTGATCTAGCACGTTTGAATATTTTTTTTTTCTTCAGCTATACAAATTAAGGATTTTCTACGCAAGCACGACAGTTGGATGTTGCTGCTGAACATTTCGCAACAAAAGAAGGTAGTATAAAGAGAATATAAATGGGGTAGAGTATCGCATCTGGAGATGAAACTCATTCATCATCTTAAAATAAACTACCATTGTAGCTACCATTATATTACTAACTGTTACCACTGTGGAATAAGCAAGTGTCTCAGGACGAGAGCCACAGATATCGGCGGCTCTCGTCCTAAGGTACTTCCCTTCAATTTCCTTACCGATTCGCTGGATGCTCTACCCTTCTACCGTTGTGGAATGTACTTCGTAATGGAACGCAGTGTGTTTCTGACGAGACATCAATGTTCCACGGTGTTAGCAACACCTCCGGTGGCCGCAGTGCAAAGCCAGTACAATTACAAATCGAGAAATGAGCGAATGCTCCTTGGCTGCAGGTGAGGTATGTTTTACAAGTCAAGCGAGCTTGACAAGTCAGCTGGGATTGCGGCACGCTTGACTTCTAAAACACACCTTACGTGCAGCCATGGAGCATAAGCTCATTTCTCTGTTTGTAAAAATGCAAACACAAAGCGTCCGAGGGCCGCGAGTTAATATAAAATAATGAATAAATGAGCCGGAGATACAAGTTGCATGGAATGAAGAAAAACAGTTAGTGGTTTAATGCGTTAGTTAAGAGAAATAATGAACTCTTAGGAGAGAGCTATCACTCCACTCAAAAGCCGCCTTTTTCTCCAATATGCGCTTCATTTTCATTTCACCATGCACAGGTGGCGCCAACATACAAAAGGAGAGGATTAGTGCATAACATCAGAATGGGCATGTCTCATAGTTGTTGATAGCGCAGCAGTGTATGAGGTGATGTGAATGTGAAGCAGACACAAGAAAATATGGCGCTGTTTGCGTGAGCTCTTTTTAGCTCGCCAACCTTGTTCTCGGCTTGCCAATGAGTAGCCAGGTGATAAGGGGCCGAGGCAACATGCTTGACACCAGTCTTTGGCAAAATTCGTGGACCTCTTCGGATAAAAATGCTATTCCATTGTCCGAAACAACTTTCTGAGGAATTCCGAAAGTCGGAGACAAACTGAGAAGCACTTGTAGCGCTGCGGCCGCACTTCATGTCTTCATGTGCCGGACTTCCGCCCACTTACTGTAGACATCAACCACCACTAACAGGTAATGGCCTTCAATAGTTCCAGCAAAATCCATATGAACAGTGTGCCATGGGCTATCAGGGCGTGTCCACTCGTGCTGTGGTGCTCTCGCAGGAGCTTTCTGTGTTGCACAACATGCTTCACATGACTTAACCATGTATTCAATTTCTGTCTATGCCACCCCACCAAATGTAGCTCCGTGCGCAGCCTTCGTGGCTACTATACCACGGAGTTCAGCATGCACCAGCCATGCACAACTTGCTTCTTTTTGCTTTGTGGAATGACGACTCTCGAAGAATGCAAACACGATGTAAGGAAAGTTCTGTCGAGATCGTCCGATATTTTTCGGAATTGTTCATCCTGTAGCTTGTGCAGCATAGGTCGGTGTTTCCCGAAAAAATCTTTCAACATCACAGCATGTCCGGCCTTACCCAGAGTGCATGAGATCACATTGTAGCGGTGCTTCCAACCGCCGGACGAAGAAGTCGACGAGAGAGCAGCGAGCTTAACATTCTGGCTCGCAGTTTCCCATCCTAACGGACGTTCAGTCCAGTCCAGCCTTCAGACAATAAACCGCTGTCCCCAACTTGGAATACTCTCTTCTCTTCCATTCACGACCTGTCCCACCCCGGCGCAAGGCCTAATCAGAAACTCATCGCCGAGCGCTACGTGTGGCCATCAATGAATGCGGACATTCGAGCTTGGGTGAGGTGCTGCGTCGCTTGTCAGCGCTCGAAGATCCAACGTCACACCATCACCCGCGCTGCCCGACGCCCGCTTCGATTCCGTCCATCTGGACATAGTTGGTCCTCTTCCCATCTCGCGCAGATACCGCGGTACCTTCTCACGGCCATTGACCGCTGGCCAGAGGCTACGCCCATCACCGACACAACCGCCGAAACTGCAGCCGCCACCTTCCTAAGCAGTTGGATAGCCCGTTTCGGTGTGCCCTCACGAGTAACAACAGACTGAGGTCCTCAGTGTGAAAGGCTCCTTCTCACCGCCTTCACCAATCTACTTGGCACTTCGCACGTAAGAACAACTTCGTACCACCCTGCGTCGAACGGTTTGGTGGAGAGGTTTCATCGGCACATCAAGGCTGCCTTGATGGCGCATCAGGTCCGCTCCCACTGAACAGATTCCTTCCCCCTGGTGCTTCTCGGCGTCCGTTCTGCCTTCAAGGCCGACCTTAGCTGCAGTCCAGCGCCGCGCGTCTACGGCTGCAGCCTGCACCTCCCGTCGAATTCTTCGTCGAGTCAAGCTCGCCCTCCACCCCTTCCGACCTCCTCGACCGCCTCCACCGTGTCTTCGACAGCCTCCGCCCCGTACCCAACCATGCCAACTCCTCCTGAAAGCCCAACGTCCCGCAACAACTTGCCACGGCCACCCATGTTTTCCTCCGCATCGACGGAGTTAAGCCAATATTTGTTCCCCATATACTGGCCCCCATCCCGTTCTGCACCGTTCTGACAAAACCTTCCGCATACTCATCAACGGACTGGAAGAGACAGTCAGCCTGGACAGGCTGAAGCCCGCCTTCCTGGAGAATGTGGACCGTTCCGTCTCGTCTCTCTCGGACACCACAGTCTTCGACCGTACACCTTTGCCCATCGACTGCCATGCCCGAGCACGCAAAACAGTCACCTGGTCCGATCGTTCCTCGCCGTTTCCAGCAGGGGGAGGGAGCACTGTAGCGGCGCTTCCAGCCCCCGGACGAAGAAGCCGACGAGACAGCAGCGAGCTTAACATTCTGGCTCGCAGCTTCCCATCCTCACGGACGTTCAGTCCAGTCCAGCTTTCAGACAATAAACTGCTGTCCCCAACTTGGAATACTCTCTTATTCCTACAACACCACAATCACAGCCCATCACATCATAACCCATCATTCGACACCACCATCACGCCCCATCACATCATAACCCATCATTCAACATCAATATCACAGCTCGTCACATCATTACTCATCATTCAACATCATCACAGCTCATCACATTACCCATCATTCAATATCAACATCACAGCCCATGGCATCATTACCCATCATTCAGCATCACAGCCCATCACATCACCTATTCAACATCCCAACCCATCACATCATAGCCCGTCATTCAAGATCACCGCTCATCACATCATTACCCATCATTGAACATCAACATCACAGCTCACCACATCATTAGCCATCATTCAACGTCACATTCCATCACATCATAACTCATCACATCATTACCCACCATTCAACATCACAGCTCATTACATGATTACTCATCATTTGACATCACAGCCCATCATATCATACGTTAGAATTCAACTTCAGAACTCGTTCTGAATTCAACTTCATTTTGAAGATAGACTTCTTTGAAATTGGAAGATGGAGGACTGAATTGCCTTGTCGTTCACTAATAACGTTGTCCGGAACATGGAATTGGAGGATTTATGGGGTACCTGGCAGAGGTCGTGCAGTTCTGACGTAGCGTGGCTGTCTTCTGCAAGCAAGTGCGTGTTCTTGTTAGCTGCTTTCCTCTTGCGACATGTCCTTGCTATATGAATAATAGCAATCCAATGGGGCAAGTCGTTACGATGCGAGAGTGATTGAAAACGAAACAATGATCCGAGAATTTACCCGCCATTCTCGTTTCCCTGTGGTGCCCCACAACCAGAATAGAACTGCAACCGCTACACTGTAAACTTTTTCACACCTTTAAAGGTGTGCGCTATGCACATTCAACCTGGTTGCGTAACATTGTATCTCCATGATGATATTTTACAAAATTCGGAAAGCATTACAAAATATCAAGTGTCAGTGCAAATCTTGCTTTCATTATGTCTTGGATATCGTAGATACGTGCTAATGCATATATGCATCGCTACCGATAATCGAGCACGTGCAAGTGTCTACAAGACTGTTCAACAATGTTGAGACGTTGCAAGACTGAATTTTTTCAGGACAGACAACATTCGAGTAAAGAAAATTAGTGCTAACCCGTGCTTCATTATGATGTTACCAAAATTACACCGAAAAAGGCGTACGCCATGCACGTTATTACACCTTTAAAGGTGTGTAAACGGTTACAGTGTAGAACGAAACGATGGCACGCACAGCACGGCATTCTTCTTCTTCCTCCTCACAGATGCGGCCTGCACGGGGCATTCTACATAACCCCCTCTTCTTCGACTGAACAACGGGACTTCAGCACATTTCTTGCCTGGCACTTATTTGGCATTTTTGTTAATTATGTGAAATTTTTTGTGTGGCATATTCACGTTTTCAGCCCCCAATTTTTTTTTTCAGTATCTAGTTTTATCGTCGATCTAAAGGCGGAGCAGCTGTGTTTACGTTCTTAAACTTGAATTTCTTGTTTTCGTGCACCACCTGGAACATATCCAAGGAAAGTGAGGCCCAGATTCTCGCTTCGCCCTGAGTGTTAAGCGCACGCGAAGGGGCCCTTCTGTCCATGCTTCGTGAATGGACGGAAGGGTCCCTGCGCGTGCACTTAACCCTCAGGGCTGAGCGAGAATCCGGCGGTGAGTGGTGGTGAGGTAGATAGTAATATATACTTGCTTCATCGAGAGCTGTTTGCCAGCTGGTACGGCTTTACGCTGCTCGATGGTTTCGTGCTAGAATTGCGAATAACTTCGACCAAGTAGTATTCTTTGTAACGTGCGCCGGAAATCTTCGATAAATCCCGATCGAAAAATCCATCAGAGCCAATCCTAGTGGAACCAATAGGCCTATCGTAACTTCGGACATCTCCAATAGGACTAACGGTTTAGCGGTTTGATGGGACCATTAAGACCTGAGGGTCTGATGGGAGCTTCACAAAAGTAATAAAACATCAAAATGTGTTTCTTCCTGTCTTTTTTCCTACCCCTGTCATGACAGAATTTAATTTTTTTGCTTCGATTCTCTGTTTTGTTTCCAAGACTTTTCGACATATACAATGCGCGCCGCATTTCAAGAAGTGAACAGAAAAAGTAAAAAGTAAATAAAATAAACGATCTATAGAACTCAAGGACCGAAACCTCACTTAGGATGGCAGTGTCCACTTCCTTTGATGCAGACAACACATATACTTATGGCTTGTCTCTCGTGATTTGGCGAATCCGATAGCAGTGTTTGCTACTGCGGTTAAACAGAAGTGGTGAGGTGTCTAAATTTATTTAACTTACTCACACACGCAACATTGAAGTGAGGAATGGCTTGGGGTATTAACTCGAGACTCCCACAACATCTGTGTTTCTTACTCATTTTGGTTTAGGCATTCTGTAGCTCCATCGATAATCAATCTTCTGCAGCGCAATCGCGCATTTTTTTTTCTCTCTCTCGCAACACTCCATTCCATCAGAGAATTCCGTCAAGACTAAGAAAAATTTTGAAACTGCCAGCATGCGACATCCGGTGAATATACGGAAAGTGACGTCCACCTATGAAGCTCCCAGTCGTTTTATGGATGCTTATGGTATTCGCGCATAGCACGTGGTCTTTTATAGAAAATTGTTAAAAATTGAGCTGTTCGGTATTTCATACCTTAAAAGCCATAAAATACCCCGTGCCGGAAAACAAACAAAAGGACGACACAACACACAGCACAGACTGAACAAGATTTGTATTGACAGACCTGCCTCTTAGATAACCTGAGCCAACAACGCCCTCTTCTGCAAGGTTACCCTCTTACACTGTGCCTAGTGCTTTTCGAAAGTACAGGACTTCGGAGTTGCCAACAGGAGGGACTCTTGATAAGTGATGTGCTTTCGAAAAGATAAAGTTACTTGGCAGGCGTGAGGGTGTAAAGAGGCAACCTTTCAGAAAAGGGCGTTGCTGGCTCAGGTTACTTAAGAAGCAGGTCTGTCAATACATATCTTGTTCTTCAGTCTGTACTGTGTGTTGTGTTGTCTTTTTGTTTGTTTCCCAGTACGGGGGTTTTTATCGCTTTTAATACTTTCTATAGGCTGCTAGCGTCGCGCGATGCTCAATAGTCTTTACATGCTGGGGCGTTCGCAGCTTGAGTCACTGAGAGCTGAAGAGAAGCTGAAGCTGAAGAGAAGCTGAAGAGAGCTGAGAGGTCTCTCAGTTCTACTGAAGTTTCATAGGGGTCACATATCACGAACAGCTATCTTGAAGAAATATTACAATATTCCGAGTCGTCACGAGTACGACGGCATAAAAAATTAGCAGCCTGACTGTTGGAGGCCTCTCAGCTGGCCAGGACAATGCGAGCTCATTTTTTGTAACTGCTAAAACCTTCGACACAAGGAAATACTAAAGGACAAGACTAGGACAGGTGACTAAGACAAGACAGAACAAGACTAGGACTGTTTTTATGGTCCATCAAAATATTCTAGTGGACCATTACAATTTCTGATGGAGTCTTGATGGATTTTCAGATGGGGTATCAAGCTGAAAAGATGTGTTTACGTCCCTAGGAACAATCAAGAGGTGTCCCGCACGAAATGTATACAGTTAAGCTGGAAGCTGGAATGATCTCTGAGTAACTTTACCCTGAATAGAGTACAGAAAGTCGATTGAGACAACATTTCCCTCTAAATCTCGCGCATTAAACCATGTTAGATTTCACTTTTCTTGGTGGGGCTCGCAATGCTACACGGTGGCGGGCCGATCACCCGAGAATATGTATAGAGAGGATGGCTCGGCGATAAAGAAGGAAGAGAAGTTAGCCCTCTAAACGTGGCTCTGCTACTATAGGGCAGGTGTGCTGTCCTCTAGAGATCGATAAATGTACAATAATTTCGTTGTTCATTTCTGTACTCACCTTATACTTTTGTTCCACTGCTTGAATGCGGGAACATGCTGTAGCTAAAGTGTGGCACACCAAGAGGTATCAAGTGCACCGAGAAATTAAAATCAATAACAGCGATCTGGTGTAACAAACCCTGCGTACATCGAATCAGTGTGGAAGTTTCCGGTTGCAGTAAGGGTACCTTCTCTATATTTCGTGAACCAGCCTAACGTACCTGAACCATAAAGTGTTGTTGACTGCGAATGCCTGCCTACGCCATTGTGTCTGACTAAAGCCACGCATAAAAATGTCATTACACCAAGGGAGTGGCCAATTGCTCAACTCAAATATCGATGATTCAATGGGAGAACAGGTGAATTGGGAACTTGAAAGCATGATAGTGCAAAGCTTGTTAGGGGAAGAAACTGGACCAGAGACTGAGGGGATAAGCACCGTTCTCTTACGGGTAGAGCAAGTTCCAGTGTCAGAGCAAGCCAATCACAGTGCACTTGCTGTGACTGTACTGTAACAAAGCAAATAAAATAATAAAGGCAAAGCAATAAAGTAAACTAATGGAACACCAACACCATGTTTAGGAACGGAAAGAAAAAGTCTCTTTAATTTTCCGGATTTGTTTCTGTGCTTTTTTTCATAGCATTTCGCTTTCAATGAAACCAAAACTGTACATCAGTGGCACACTGCACGATATTCAACAGTCACATCGCGAACATGCCCTCTTTCTGTAAGATTATCTTCGTGGCATACGAAATAGTTTTAAATTGAACACCACCACTGCATAAGGCACAGACACAGGAGTATATGCTTTGGAGTCCTTGCAGTTTGCTCCTTGCTTGAATAAGGACTCGTGCACCCTGAACATGGGCAGGTCGCCCTATGTATCCTTTCTGTTCAGCTGCTTCCGACTATGTAATTGCTAAAAATATATAATTCAACGCATTGCTACAAATCTTTGCTGACTGGTCGCGCTACTATTTGGTAGCGGAGAATAAAATCTGACTGCTAAAACACTGCAAGGCAAATTCACATCTTGGAAATACTGTTTAGCAAGCTGGTTATAATGGTCGTTAGATGTGGTAGAACAGTAAAAATCATAATAAAAAGAAGGAAAAATCCTAAAAAGTATCTAAGCACTGGCTAGATACGTTTGTCCAGAAAAATAAACGAAAAAATAAAATTACAGCAAAGCCTTCGAAAAAAAGGAAAATAAACGTCAGAGGTGTATCTGCAGAAACACAGGTGTACCTGTTGCCCGGGCTGAATCGTCGATGTCAAATACACCTCTGACCATTTACCGGATATAAATAGTAAGTACGAGAAGTCAACGTGAGGGCTACGTGACCACATCTCACCCCTACAAGCAACAACTGATGCAATGAGCCTTACATGATATACATGGAATGTGTAATCTCTATTCACAAACTACTATATGCTTTATGTTTCTGAAACTCCGCCCTAATCTATGCACTATGATGAGCTCCCTGCGAAACAGGAAAATACGTTACTCTTTCTGCTCAAAATCGGGAGGGGTATTAACCTGCGCGGTGAGGAACGGAAGACTTGAAATTGAGTGATCATCACACCTCAATTAACATACGTGAATATGTAGGACATTTGCAGGTCGTGTAATAAATACAAGAAATATTAAACACTACGCTTTGATGTAGATGCTTCCCCCATCTTTCAACCCAAAATATCGAACCCTGGCTGATGTTTATGAAATGAGAACTATGAAACTATCTGAACTATGCTAGACGTCACAGACGTCTTGCACTACATACGAGACTAAACTAATTTGACTCGATTATCGCAATCAACTAGAGATAATCGCTACCCTACAAGAACGAAGAGACTAGCAATATCTTGAAACTTGCTGCGAGGAAGGACCTCTGAGATGCAATTTCACATCCACAACACCAAACGTTTTCACACATTCGCTCACTGCCACCAACGTTCTCGATAAAAAGATCAGTCTATTTACATCGCAGTATTTACAAACACAACCCTTCCCCAGGGTTATAATTGCGTGATGAAGGTGACACTGTTCTGTTTTTCTTTAGTCCAGTTAAATGCAGAATTTTCAAACGCTTGGAGATCAGACTGCGAGTCACCTGAAGGACACGACGACCTTCTCGACTCGACGAAGTTCATTTGAGAAGGCACTTCGCGGATGGGCAAGATGGACCCATTATGGGCGCTTTGCGGAGGACATATCTTCTGACAGCAGGCGATTTGTCCAACGCAGGAGTTGACAACTCTGTCAAGGGGATCCAATGATCTCATCCACTCTGGTAGCCACATCCAAGTTCTCATACTCTCCGGAAGGAACAGAGGTGCCTTCCTCTGAAGCACGCTGATGACGATAACAGAAACGAACAGCAGGAACACCGGTATGAGCACCGCCATGAAGACGACCATCCCAGCCATAGACAACCCGAACACGGCTGCTGGGAACACGATGAACATGCAGATGAGGTACATGATGGAAAACCACCGGTACTTGGCGGTCGTGTTGCCGAGCATCTTGGCGAGGTGGATGGGCAAACGCGTGTAGGGAATTGGGTAGAACATCGCGATGCCAATCAAGTTGAAGAAGAGGTGGCAGAAGGCGATCTGCAGTGTATACCGGATCTGCCCTGAGTCTGCTGCGAGGGCTGCCAGGATACCCGTAGTGGTGGTCCCTATGTTCGACCCCAGTGTGAGCGGGTAGATGCGCTCGAGGCTGATGACACCTATGCCCGCCAGAGGGGTGAGCGCGGAGGTGAAGATGGAGGAGCTCTGTACCAGGATGGTCATAAAGCAACCGATGGCGATGGCGATGTAGCCCACGAGGATGGAGTACGGGAAGCGGTACTCGGCGTTCACGGTGGTCTTAATTATGACAGCGATGCGACCGCGTAACATGGAGTGCAGCAGCTTCACCATAAGGATTAGACATGTGCAAAGCGTAAGGAGGCTGATGCCTAGCAGAAGAAGGCCGATGAAGCTGTCTTGCCACTGCAAACTCTGTAGTGCGAACTCGCCTGGATAGGAAAACGAACACTTATTGTTATCATATCAAAGTTGGGAGAGTGTAAATGAGCAAACTTAATTGAAAACAGTCAGGTTATGCAAAAGTAGAATTGTATTCAATGAGTGGTATAACAAAAATGATTTGGTGTCTGTCAGTGGATAATATTTCTCAAGAAATCAGTACGTATTTACTAGGGGTGTGCAAATATTCGAGTTCTCGAATTCGAATCGAATATCAAACGCTCGAACTATTCGATTCGCGAATCGAATATCCAACATTCGAATTTTCGAATATTCGACTATTCCACGAATATGAACGACACAACCCGAAAGTGGGCTTCACCTGGTGCTGCCGTGCATGAGGTGAAGCCTGGTTTACGAAATTGCCCTCGGTGCAGGATCAACACAGGCGGGATGGTGTTTAGTTTGAGATAACGTTATCCAAAGTTAGTTTTGTAGACATCGTCTGTGGAAGGGGTGGCGCCCCTCCCACGTGCAGTTTAGCGGTGCCGACGAGGGACGTTTGATTTGATGTCTGTGAGGTTGCCTTTAAAAAGTTAGGACTCTCGAATAATGACTACACCCCATGAACAAGAAGGGTGTCTTAAAGATGTCCTTTACGTCTAAAATTTCAGTAGTGTAGCTTCCTAGGGCGAGTGCAAAGAAGCTAAAGGGTGTTCATGGTAAAGCTGAGGCAAGATGCCAATTCATTTGTTTCACAAATGGCCTGTGGTTGTCTGAAGCAATTACAGCCTCATCCGTGTAACATGCTACTGCCTGACATAAAATTTTGAAATGAAGGTAACCAGTCCAGTACTCCACTAAGTGTAGGCTCACCTGGAAAGCAGGAAGCACTCTCATGTAAAATGAAAGAGTATGGGCTTTTAGCAGAAGAATTGCATGTCTCTCTCATGACAGTTAATGCCAGAAAAATTGCACTAAAGCCATGGGCTACCAAATGGAAAATTTTAGTGCAAAAGCCACATATTGTAAATTTTGCACGAATATTCGATATTCGATTCGGAATTTTTTCCCCCATTCGATTCGATATTCGATTCGACTTAAAGTATTCGGATTTGCACACCCCTAGTATTTACAGTAAATGCTCTACGGGTAAAAAATTACTACGGGGCCAGGGGGCTATAGTGTTGGTGGGGCGGTACCTAAGACAAAAAAACTGCAGACAGAAGCAAGCTCAAAACGACTAAGTAACTTATCGACTTGTCTCCACCATGCTAAACGACTTTAGTTTTGAGGTGTTCGTGGAGAAGTATATGGGCTGGCTCGAATGAAGATACTCACAGGGCTTAATGCATCCATCAGCAGTCATGTTGCAACATCGTTTGATGAGAGAACGGTTGTAGTAACTCTCATCACCAATGACAATCTGCTGGATCACCTTCTTGTCCAGCTGCAGGAAGATAGAACAGAATAATGTAAAAACAAGGGGGGGGGCGCAGAGACTGGACAAAGCAGGAAGCACACACACGAGCCACTGCCTTGACAATGCCCTACCCAAACCCCTGTGCCGACATGTACCAGCTTACCCAAGCCACTGCCTTTACTCAGTATAATACAAAAACGTAATTCATGCAGTCTCATGATTGCATCTCGTCAAAACAGCTACTGGGTAACTAAGCAGCTGCAGCTAAAGCAAGAACAGCAACAACAAGTTTATTTGGGCAATGAAGATTGAGGCGTTTAATCGCCAGAGGGGACACGCTACTCAATGGCTCGCTAGAGTTTGGGTTCATGTACCCACCGAGAAACAGTCATGCTTACCTTAATTATGAGACCAGTGAAGGGCTTGGTTAGCACTTGCAAGAAGTCTCTGTTGGCATGTTTGTTGGTGGTCCACTCAGTGGAATCCACAATCGCACTTGTCAAGTGGTACAGAAGCCCTGCAGGTGGGAGTGCAAGTCATGTTAGCAGTTGTTATCTAGACTGGTGCTATTTTTTATTTTTGTTTTTATTCATCTTCATTCAGCTTTACATTTGAAGAGGTCATAACGGTCTTGATACAGAGTTCCAGTTTTGAGAATTTCAATGAGGCTTATGCAAGGGCGGTGCGTTTGGTCACGTGACTCTGGAAAACATACTGCCACACGGGAGCCACAGCAGGTGCCGCAGTATGGCGCCGGTGACGTATCCCCATGTTCTCCCGAGTCACGTGGCTCAGAGGCTGCGCGTGGCGTCACGTGCACGGGCCTCATTGCGCTAGCAGTACGCCATCCATGCGGCAGGTGCCTTAGGGTCATTGTACTACATTTACAGAGATACTATCAAAAACAGGTCTGGCTAATCAGTAGCTGCGTCAGGTTCGTACAATAAAGTTGGGAATATGCAACAGTGCTGTCGAACTAACCACGAATAGCGAAACGCAGCGACGAACCCGTGCTGTGAGAAGGGGATCGCACAGAAGGAGTACAAAGCAAAGGGTGAATTTAGTTTTTGCTCACATAGGAAATATGATGCTGTGAAATATGTTTCTCGATATGCTTCTCCTTTAAGGCAGCAGATGACTCACGATCCATTTCAACACAAGAAGTCATTCACATTCAAACGTACACCGACGCAATGGACGCTAAAAGGAGTGCCAGCGGTTTCTGCTAGTGTATGTTTCCATATATCAATAGCGTAAAAATGATCCGTTTCACTTACCGAAGGCAGCCTCCAGTGGCAACAGTATGATGACCGTGAGCCAGTTGAACATGTCGTGGACGGTGGCCGCTGCGAACGCTCGGCGAAATTCGTTGCGTTCGCTGCTCTGCATGAGCGACACGATGGTGTTGGTCACCGAAGTCCCGATGTTTGCGCCCATGATGATTGGGATCGCGTCTCGGACTTCCACCACTGTAGTTTGAAGAGAACATTATGTATATATGTACTGGTACTGTCGGTTGAGTGGTTAGCATTTTTCATATACTTGAGGTCATAAAAATACATGGATAAGCAAAGCAATACGGTATGCAATCATTTCACTTATACTTGAAAACATAGCTTGCCACATACAATGATTCGTGCATTATCGAAAGCGAAGAAACACACTTGAACAGATTTATCATCATATACTCTCGGAACCTTCTGTTACTAGCCGTTATTATACAGTTCTTATACCAACGTTAATATACGTGTTATACCGTTACAGCATCACCCTGTACATATTACAGCAAAGTACATGGAACGAGTACGATTGAGGACTAACATTGATACTTATATACCATATCATGATTAGTTTGTGCAGTATAGCTACACAACGGTGGACCCAGGTCCCTGATAAACTCACTAATCTCAACTAGTAGCAAAAAGTGGATATAGTTTGAGCTACTATAGAGCAGAGTGATTGGAAAAAGTATGCTATGCGGAAGACTTACGTCCAGCTCCGACCATCGTGATGATGATGGAGGACGACGTGGAAGAACTCTGAACGAGTACGGTGGACAAGACTCCGATCATGAGTCCAACGACAGGGTTCTTGAGGACCTCATTCTGGGACATCACCTTGCCGGCAGTCTTGCCACCCACAAGGCGAAAAGCCGTGCTCAGGAAGTCCAAGGAACAGATGAATAAATAAAGAAGCGCGAGAAGCGCCAGCGCCTTCGCCAAGCCCAGGAACACCCGCTGGAATTTCTGGGCACAACCCAGGTCTGAAAAAGATGATCATGTCGAAGGTCATTGCACAGATCCGACGTTCCATAGAACAGCGACCCTTCATCGCACGCGATTTCCACACGTTAAAACTTGCAATAATTTGAAGTCACACAGTTTATAAATATTTTCAGCTGTGTTAAAGTAATAAAGCAGCAGTAATAAAGGGCTCGGGGCCACAAAGCGAAAAGTCACAGCATTCACTGCGGAACGTCCTGAAAGAGTTTTTAAAAATGTGCGGCATAAACTGTCCACATAAGCTAAAACAGACGGATACGTTGAGATTGTGGCATAAAAGAAAAAAAAAAAGAGAGAGAGAGACAGAGAGAGAGAGAGAACAAGAATAAGCGGGAATAAACTGAACAGATATCAATTTTGTGTTGTCGCATCCATCATCAGGTTTTGCAATGACCTCGAATACAAAAAAAATAAAATAAAAATTCTCTATCTCTCTCTCTCTCTTTGGCCTCTTGTGCCGTACGAGTGCGCTTTGCGCACCCGAGCCATTCGAGCATTTCAGGACGTTGACAAATCCACAACGAGCACACTGCGCAAAACATGACAAGCACGTGAACATCGGTAACACATACAAGGAACATATAAGAGAAAATAAAGCACCTCATAATGGTTAAAGCCCCTCACACGGAAACGTGATCACCACGTGTATTGCACGTTTCGAAAGAGCGAAACACAACCTCTCATCCCCGTCAGCCACCGAGCGAAAAAAATGGCGTATATACGCGATGCGATAGGGACGTTCCACGGACGTTCGAATGGGAGGGGGCTATCTATAGAAAGTACACACGGTGCGCAACGTCATGGGTTTCTTGGCAACTCGTTGAGGCGTAGCAGACACAATACGTTTTTGCAAGCTTATGGTAACCCAAGGTGCGCCGTGACACAGGGAAGAATGCTGTAGCAAAGAGGAAAGCTGGTTAGTTATGGAAATCATGCAAGAGGGCGCGTAAGGTTTCTCTGGCATCCGGTTAGGCATAGGCGGAGAGTACGCGTTCCTACCTCAGCGGCACACATCAGTTCTATATACACGAGATGTACAATCCTGATGCGCACGGACAAATACGCGACGTTTTGACGTGCGTTGCACTCGGCATCCAGAGCAGATTTTCTGCGGCACGACGCTTACTTTTCAAGCAGTAGAAGTCGTATTCCGTCTTATTACCAATACAAAGGATGTCCCCGATTCGTCCACTTAAGTTCAGATTCGTTTCATATTTATTTGACCATCTACGAGCAACAACGGTTATCACCCTCTCGTATTCTCTGGCCACTCTGCTCGGCCCACTACGAGATCACACACAGCGGTCTGTGACCAAAGCAGTTCTGACTTTCTTGAGAGATTCAGATCTGATGAACAGCCTGTGAACTCAGTCGTGAAATCTCATTCTTCTTCTGTGATTCATCTCATCATTCCTTCACCGTTTGTTAGTCATCTTTTTTTTTTGTCATCTTTGTCATTAATCTACCTCATCCTTCTTTGATCATCTGTTAGTTTTTCGTTATTTCCAAATTCTTTTTCTTTATTTCTTAATTTTCTTCCTTTAATTCTTTCTTATTCCTTCCTATTTCCTTCTTTCTTTACTTATCTTTTCTTTTTATTTATTTATTCTTATTTCTGGAATAGCAAGCCGACGTCCCGTTTGGCTGACCTTTCCCAGTTTTTTTTTTTCCTTTTCGTCTAATAAATATATCCCCCCCCCCTCTCGTATTTGAAGATATTCTCTACCCTTAGTTAACTCTGAACTTGCTCGTCTGGGTCGTAGCGATCGCAACAAGAGAACGTGCACGCAGGGGTATTTTTGGTCTTAAGACTTCGAATTGCGGCAAGCCGAACGCGAGTTTCCAGTAAAAGGAACCTGTTCCTCGAAATTTCGCGCTTTAAATAGAATCACGGCAAAGGAGAGAAGACTATAGGGGTGACGACGCAGGGGTTATTCATAGCCAAGACGAATTGCGAGCGATCAGGGCCTCGCAACGTGACACTTCGCACATCAGACAGGTGCCAGGAAATGATGGAAATAAAATTGAGCCGTATGGATGGATAAATAAAATAAATTAAAGAAGACTGAGCTGTCATTCATATTTTAGTTTATTTATATCGTAATGCTGAATGTCACATCAGGAATACCGTGTTGGCTAAAGTGATCCAAACTGAGCAGGGATGCCAATAGGATTTGATGAAGCTGAACGGTAATAAGGGGGGCGTCCTCCCCAAAAGCTACGGGTTATAAAAATGTCGTTTCACAATCTTGAGCAGTTACAAGCTAATTGAGTGGCGACATGTTAGTATCCTCTATAGCATGTTAGTTGTATCCGCTTGCTAGCAAATGTACACAGATTGCAGAAGAAAAACGGGGGAAAAAAGAAAGTGGGGGAGGGGGTCAGTGTGGTAACGGCTTTACGATACGTTATACAAACTACACAATAGAGAGTTTTAGCGGACCGTTGATAACGTAGCTTGCGTCGAACCGTATCAACCGGAACCAATATGTGGGTAAGATTCTGAGTCACGCACCACTGCGATTGGTTCCGATAGGCACGATAACCTTATCAACGGTATACTAACCCAAGCAGCAAAATGTACTGAAAGTCGAGTGCAATAGGAGTGGACGGGTAGGTAGAAGGCCTTGAACAAACTCGTGAAACTAAAGAACACTGATAAGACACATACCGTCCACCCCTGTTGCACCCGACTTTCAGTACATTGTGCTGCTTGGGAAATCTCACTAATCTGTTGTTCTTCGGTGTTCAATAAGATTGAACACCGAAGAGGAACGACGAAACCTTATCGTACAGCAGGGACCAATCAGATTCGCGTAGCGTGTTCTGCGATATCGTATCGTGACCACGAAAGGTCTGGCGTATAGCGTTGCTAAGTGCCAGTTCTGTCTTCCGACGTCAAAGCTCTAACGACACTCACACACGTCACGGAACACGTTTCTGTAGAATTTGGCAAGCGGTGCTGTTTCTTTACCTGCAACCCAGCTGGCGTCTTTACTCTCTAGGTTAGCTGGTCAGGAACACAGTGACTCAAGCAGTTGCATGTTTTCTCCGGGTATTGCGCTCGGTGGTGTTTGTAGACTTTCATCCTTAATGCGTTTTCGTGAATGATGCGAATTTCTGTCGTAGCGCATATTGTAGGACAGAAATAACGTGTCACGGATCTCTGCTAAACGTCGCGGATACAGTGCAATAGAGAATAACGAAAAAATGCTTACACCTGCCGCACAAGAAAAACGCGGTTCACGTGATTCATGCAATTTCGACAAAAAATACAGTGGGACGAAATATGACGGCACAAAATACAATCGAACAAAAATCGGCACATCTACTCTCCTGACCATTAGGGATCTTCAGAAAAATATGACATAATGGTGTTCCAGTATTTTCCCACAGTAAGTTACTCCAATCCTCAGCAGGAGGCAGTACCGGCACTGCTTTGCACTTTTGTATATCCTTTTGAGAGATTAACCCGAAGGCTATAGCGAGAATTCAGCGTCACATTCAGCAGCCCACTGTATAATATATCCCGTAGCAGCCGCGTGACGAATCTCAATGCTTTCTAAAAAGAGCGACCTGACAAATGAAGTGATTTAGATCCAATGTCCAGCCGCGTATCGATCTACTCTCCTCTCTGCACTTGCGCATCTTTCGCAAACTATCAACAAACAAAACCGTATTGATTCTGAGAAACGGAAGCAACACACTTCATTGTGCTGTTTCCCGCAAATTTATTGGCGTTCGCGGAAATTCCCAGCGTCTGCGACGCAAAGAAAGAGGCGCGCTCTGGGAGCGCAAGAGTGTGGAGTTTTACTCCAACGCGCATGCGCTGGAAGTAGAAAGCAGACACGAGGAAGCCGCATAGAATGAATGGGTTCCGTCTGGGCGCAGCCATCTTGGATGCCGGGTCGCACACGCAATATGAGACACGACGGCCGCCAGTATCGTGACGCGTTTCCATCCGGGGACTGTTCGAGAAATACGCTCGTTTTGCGGAGAATGAACGATAGCGTCGGATATCCGACTTGTACTTCAGTTCCGTCGAGATATATTCATGCCGCACAGCGATGTTCCTTGTAGGGCGACTTTTATTTTATTTTTTTCGTACTGGGCAGGATGTGATTGCAGTATTATCGGTTTTTGACGATATACTTCGCGTGATTAAATCGTTATGTCCGGGGAGCAATATAACGAACTTCCAGTGATTCGCCTCGCTTGTATCGCACTACCCAAGCAATAACACAACCATCAGTAGCTCTATCACTTGGCTAAAAGCGTGGAAGAGAGGAAGAAAGAGGTGAAAGACGTGTACAATGTAGACACACACTGGGCAAAAGAAAGTTCGCTAAGAGAAACATGCTCTGCTGGAAATCAAAGCAAGGGAAAAGACAAGAGAATAGTTAGTGCATTCCCTACGCCTGCATTATTCGAAACTGTAAGCGACCACATAGGGATGCGGTTCATTTATCAGTTTTGATTCAATGTGCCATACGGAATCGTAACAGCAAAAGAACGAACCGACACATTTGTAAACAGTGCTCCCCTGAACATTTCTGTACAAGTAGTGCTCGGGTCCCCATCAATGAATTGGAGCAATCAGCACGGAGACACGATTGACAAAATCATTGATGTCGATCGTGCACAGGTCTCGTGTACAGCTGTCGACTCTGTCGATCAACACAGGACGCTCTGACAAAACAATGGGCACCCCCTGAGGCGGGTCGGGTGTTTACCTGACCACTTGACCCCCTGGTCTTGTAGGTCGGGCAGGGCCCAGGGGTCTTGCGGCTCCAAGCAGGGCGATGCACCCACAGCGGCACCGTTAATGTCCGCCTTTTTCTCAGACCCCGGATCGCCCATTTTGATCTTGACCTGCGCCGGAGTATAAGCTCCGTGAATGGCCTATATATTACCTGCACCCTTGGCCTCCGGTTCACGTCCACCTGCCTCCTATAACGTCGTTGCTCGTGTCGAGACGTCACACTGAACGCCATCTTTGTGGTCGGGAACCACGTAGTCAAAAGTGTCAGACTACTTTCAACGGATGTCACCACCGGGAACTGGTGTCCGAGACGACGGGAGCGAAATTCGGAGCACTGACCAGGGTTTGTAGGAGGGATACGGGAATGCCAAAAAGCAGCGTGCACAGGTTCTCGCTGGGCAGTGCGGATGTTGAGGGGCTCTATGCTTTTTTTTTTTCTTTCTTTTTTTTTTTTTTTTTTGATTGAGAAAGGTAAGGCCATCGCGGTAATGTGAACGCATTGTTTTGCAAAGACGTGGAAGCGGACACCAAAATTTTGATTGGCTGAGGAGTAGATGAGGCTGTATTGCTCCCCACGAGTAGCACACCGCCACGAGGAACAGATAACAGAAAACGGTGAATCTGGTTTTGCTTGCTTCGTCTTATGTCGCGAGTCTCGTCATGGGCAGGGGGACTAAACCGTTACCATTCATTCATTCATTCATTGCCAAATATTTGACGCTCCCACATAGTGACACAGGCTGGAGAACATATCAACGTTTGCATCTCTACTAATCCTTTTCATAGTAATATCTCCTTTACCCTGCTGCACAGACATACAAAAGGACAAAGGAAAAGCTCAATCCGCCATGAGGTGGTCACACTCTTTCTCACTCCTCTGCTGCACTATGTCTATCAGCATCCCCGTGCCTCAATTTTCCTCAAAAGAAGAGCAATAAGCTAGCACCTCATCCTGACCAGCACCTGGTTCGAACCCGTCGCCTCTCATCCGTGGTGACCTTTCGAACGGTCATCCCCGACCATTTAAAAAAAGGGGCGTCGTGTGACGTCGTGTACAGACCAAATAAACCACACTTACCTCGACATCCAGCGTGTCGGGTCGTGCCACTATGGTGGCACTCTTGAGAAACGTGTACTTGGTGCAGTTCTTAGCCGGCATTTTGTCGCGCACGCTCTGCGGAGGCGCGGCTGTGCACCTATATAGATCCGATGACGTAAGGCAACGTCACGGGCGTCACGTGGGACCTCGTAGAGGTAGATAACCCGAGCAGAATTTTTTTCGTTGTCCCCCTGGCGCCGTTGCAAGAAAGGGCCCGGCTAGACACACCGACGTTGGCTGCTTCTCGATTGGCTCTCTGCAACTGTGCACGTGATGCGCTCGTGAAGGCAGCGAGGTTACCACGTGGATGCGATCGTTATTTCGAATAAAATAAGCAGCGGTGCGAAGCTAGACGGCGCTCGAGACATGGGATCGAAGCTGCGCGCGCGGAATATGTGCCGCTGTGTCACGCCGCTGTTCCTCTTTCCCGCCAAGAAAAGAAAACCGTTCCAGCCCAAACAATCATTGGAAGAAGGGGGCGTGGTGCTCGTGGAATCGTCGCACGTTTTGAATGGAATAACTTGGGTTCGCCTTAAGGTGCATAACGGGAAAAACAAGGACGAAGAGAGTGTTTTTCCACGATATCATTTGTTATCTGAGGAAGATGAGCTGTACACGTGTGGGAAAGCCATAACCGAGCTTCAAGTATATATCAAATCAGCTTCAAAGTTGATCTCATAGTGACCGTTTGGCTTCCGTGGGGGACGTTAAACGTGGTGTGCCGTGTGTCGAGGTTTCGGAGCACGTTACAGAACCCTCAGGTGGGCAAAATTAATTCACAGACCCGACCAATGCGGCGTCGCTCTTGATCGCAGTTGCCTCACGACGTAATACCCTGAATTTATTATTATTATTATTATTATTATTATTATTATTAAGTGACAGTCGGCAGGTGCGTGATGACGAGAGCGTCTCAATTCGCAGCAACCAGAGAACAGAAAAAATAGCACCCGTACACACTCATGAACATTTTACTGTCGCGGGTATAACATGACTATGAAATGCATGGCATGTCACCAAGTCGCTCGCGTCCTCAGCTGGGTTCGAACCCACAACCTTGGGATCAGTAAGCGGCCACATTTGCCTGTAACTGTATCTAGAACAATCTATGCCCACATGTACTGTAACTGGAGGCCTGAAAGCTTCACGATTCCGAAGCTTGTGGCACTTAATGCTATAAAGCTTGTGGCGAGCTTAGTTTACTCAGTTACCGCAGTGGCGCTGGCTAGATGGCCCTCAATAGTGGCGATGTCGTTGGATGTCAGACTTGTACTAGATACTCACAAAAAGTGTTTAAGCGAAGTTACTGAGCACCTTGCAGAGAAAGTAACTGAGCAGACTACAAAATACCCAATCTTGGAAAGTATATTTGATAAAATATTAAGTAGGTCTTAAAAGAAACTCGCTATACTTTCAAGATACTTTGACGTCACAGTTGGAATTGGCTGTCAAATAAAATAATAAAATATGAATAGTGTGTAGGTTAAAATGGTATTACCAAAAAAAGCTTTATAACTCGCAAGAACAGATGCTTTTCAAAAATCACTCTCCGATAGCTCGCCCCGGCTTTTTTAGAAACACACAACGCGCTCTACGGATGCGAACGCAAGCTCCACAGAAACGACAGAATTTGCTGTCGCGTTTCTCGTTGCTTTAACCCCGCATAAGGAGAGTTATGAATATTTTACGTGCCCCCTCGCTAAGGCTCTAGGCACGGGTCATCTATCCTGCCTGATACAAGTTTCAATGGTTTACCCAGCATACCCTTCAGGACAACGCATCACCTTATGCATGTTCCTAAAGCCGGACCGCTGCACGCTACCCATTCGCAAGAGGAACGCGAATGTCCCGAATAGCTCAGACCTTAAAAACATATGCACAACACAAAGCGTATTGCCGAGAGAAAAGAGAACATTTCGCTCGACCTCAGTGTCGCGCGCAGTGAAGTATTTTCGAAGTAGCTTAGTAAAATGAGTAGAAGTTATTGAAAAAGTATTTAAGTTAAATTACTAAATACTGAGACTTGAAAAGTATTTGCGAGATACCGAGTTACACGCAAAAGTATTTAATTTACGTCACTTAAATAATGCACCCAAATTACTGTACAAGTCGGGATGACGTTAACCGTGAAATGTGATATAAAAACAGGGTTCCGCGTTTTCAATTTTTATTTTTGGGCGGATTCGGCACATCTTTTTCGGTGTTTATTGGATTGGATTGGAAAAAGAAAGAAAAATATGGAGAGGGTTAGTCCCGACCCAGTCAGCACTGGCTACTCCAGAACGCGTTTGTGGGTGAAAAAAAGAAAGAAGAAAAGGTTAGCTACGAAAAATAGAAGAACAAACAAACAAACCAAAAACAGGAAACAAGAAAGGGGATAGAGTGGGTGTAGCAGGATAAAGCATAAAGGAAAACGGGGGAAATAAGGAAAGGGGGAGAGATTCGACGCCGAGAAACACTCCCGCGAAAGCTGCGTTTTTCTATGTGTTCCCTGCGTGTACATGGTTTACCCGGCGAACAGAAATCAGCATGTAATTTCCGCAAGACGCTCATTCAACATGGCGTTGTTCGCTGCTGTGGCGTTTCATGGCTAGTGAAAAAGTAAACGGATACTTCTCACAATACTTGTATTTCCATATGGTTTTCTGATCTGCATCATCAACTTGCTGGGCATGCGCAGCAACTTAGCTCTGTCATCGCTCCTGTAATGTCCCTGTATTCGGTGTTTCTCGATTAAAACCGAATGCGGCAAAATTTACCCGGCGTATGTTTTTCGGTGTTTTTCGATTAAAACCGAATACGCGGAACCCTAGATATAAGATGACGATATGTCTAAGAGTAATAAAATTGTGACACGCATTCAGAAGAATTTCATTCTACAAATAACTCAACTCATGCCGATATTCACATGCGTATGTAATGGAAAGAGTGTGGGATGACGGCTAGCGTCTTCTGCTATATGTGATCATGTGCTGGCGCAGAACGTGCCTGCCGGCGTCCAGCATTTAGATTACTTAAAGTTCGTGTTCTACATCAAAGTTCAACAGATATAACGTTTACTGGGCGACGCAGCGATAACGAACTGCACGTGAGTGGTGCGCAGTGCTTGAAAACACACTGCGGTGAAGCATCAGCACGCAGTTGTCGAGGTGGAGAGTGGTATATCAGAACCATTTCTCGTTGCGAAGCACTATTTTGTTTGACTAGTTTTCGGGCCATGTAGAGTGCGAAAATATGGCACGTAAGTGGATTATACGTATGGCAAAGGCTTTTTCCTGGTAGGTTTCACGTCAGTGCATGTCAGAACGCTTTGGTGGTAGATTTTTCTCTAAAAGTTGTCCACTGAAGGTCCCAAAAGGGGTAGTACCCATTTTAATGCCGACAGCGCCCTGCTTTAGAAGGTGTGTTTTTTCACGAAACTGATTTGAAGTTTTTTTTTTAAGTATTGAGCGCCTCCCACTCATTCACACGGTGCGCAAGTTGTAGGCGGTATCGGACAGATACCTGTAAAAAAGAAAGTTCTTCGATTGGTGCACCAGTTCGCGAATTATTTAGCCCAGGAATTTAACTCAGAAACCCTGTAGGGTTCGTGACTCAGCGTTTCAGAGCCGGTTTTCGCTTTTTCGGTTCGGCGCCGTTTTGGGCCCGCTACAATGCAATATAATGACGTGTTGCTGCACGACAAAGTGTTCGCTGCAGCAAAACACAAAGCATTACTCTTCGAACGACTTCTATGGAAAGACAGTGTCGAAAAATGACCTTCTTCCTTGACTCTTTATACATCGAAAGATTTTGCCTGCTCTAACGTCATTGAATTCCCCACTGCCGCGCGGCTGCCAAAATTTTAAATAGCGATTAAAAAAGAAGTTGAGGTTCCAGAAGAATCCCTTGCGCAACGAGGAGCAATGATAGGAGCATTTGGACATGGCATGGCATCGGTCACGTTGCGAAGCACTGGCGCAGTTTTATTGATTCGGAGGACTTCGACGGTCTCCATTATAGTGTGGAACAGAAGGGTAGCGCGAACAAAACTCGGCGGTTGCGCGGTGTTTCGGTATCTCCTGTAATTTCTGTCTCGATGCGAGTGCGATGTCCGTGCTTCCCAGGTGCAACATACAATCTAGCCCATTTTGCTTGTATAGGGTGGGGAGTATGAAAAAATCAAACAAAATAAAGGTTAGTGACGGCATTCAACTCTCACGGGCCCAGCAACATTCTGTTGTTGTGGATGGAGTTCGCCTTGTAGGTGAGAAAGGATAACAAAAATATATCCGAAACATAGTACTTCTCAGCAGTTATTGTCGCTGATAATTACGTGATCACAGGGCATGGCAACGGAAATTATGGTGTGGAAGTTCGTCGTGGTATTGAAGCCCTCTTTCCTCCTATATTGTAGACGAAACGGTGGTTTCTTCCTCATACCGGATATCTAAATACTGATCCGGAATAATCTCAGTGGACGCACTGGGGAGGAGGGACAGCTGTCAGGGATACATAGATAATCTTCACTCATGTCCGTTTTTCGGATCTCATTGTCATCGTCGCTCCTGCGCACTTTATAAATTATAAACACTTTCTATCGTTTGGATTCAGATTATCTACCGGATCAGCCCTGTTCGCTGACTATCCATTAAGGGTTTCACCGACGATTCCAGATGTAGTGGAGGCACACTCTCCCGTAGGGTCCACCCAGGATGCCCAGTATAAAGTTCGTTGCGAGCGGGAGTCGCAGGCAAGGCGCTGGGTAAGTACAGGGTATGCACACTCTCATAGAACCCAACCCTGTTGATATATGGTGACTGACCTCATCGGGAAGGAGTTTAATCAGCTGTACTTTATAAACGTCTTTGAACTTGCTCTTACTTCAGTAATCAGTCTCTTCTACATCGCGAGCATATAATAGCTAAAAGCAGACGTATAACTCCAATTAAAGTACCTTGTTCCCACCCCCACCCCTCTCTTATCGTACGCACAATAGTCGCATCATTTTTTATTGCCTAGAACCACAAAATTATCACTGTCACTCGTTACGAGCGTGATAGAGTTATCTAGTGCTACGCCTTCTCTTGAGGGCTCGGAGGAGTCTATTTCAGGAACTGGGCAAATGAACAGCCTTGACCTCCGGAAATCGGCAGAGATTAATCTTCTGCGTAACGAACTGTCGATCAAGTACAAGCGCCCCTCCCCGTTGCGTACAGGGGAGATAAGTCAGACGCATAACTTGAAACTACTGACGTGACAACATGCAGTGGCAAACATTCACCCATGGCACAGGTGAGCGTTGTGTACGGCGTACAAGGCACCAGCGCATTGTACTGCTTTTTACTGTGTAGGTTCCGCACGCGTCCAAGCTGTACGGTGTGCAGCATAATTTAGGTGTCGATGTTAGGTGCTGCACTTCAGTTCGAACCGACGTACCCAAACAAGAACTTCCCCTCTCGAGGTAAACACACAGCGGCAAACCGCGTATCTGGGCACCGGTCTGGCGAACGCGCAGGTCTGACTCACAATAAACGGTTCCCATGGTGACGACAAGAAGCATATCTGACGGATACGTCGAGCTCGCGTTTTTTCCGGGTTATCCTGTCTTGAGAGACGGTCGTTCCAGCCACAAAGCTACCCCACTGTAGTATATCGCTTCTAAATATACGAGCTCGTAACTGGTATCCGTCAGAGTACGACTGATATTGAGCGGTTGCCGCACGTATCTTCCAAGTCTTTCTGTGCACGTATCACGGTGGGAGCGCGGAGAAACCCTCGTCCATGCCATGTTGAAGGCGAACAAATGCTCCGAGCTGTCGCGTGCTGAAAACTTGCGCACGCTTCCAGTCATCAAGCTGACATGGTGGGGGCATGATCAATGAGCAGACAATGATTCAGCATTTTAATGATCAATCATCGGGGCACCGACGATGATAGCGGAATGGAAGCGCAAGTTCGGCGAGGAGTTTGGGGTGAGGGCATCCCTTCGTATCTTAAGCACACGGCAAACATGGTTGCTTTACTGCGTGAAATCCGGCGCGACGCAATTGACAATCTTGTTGCGTAATTGTTTGCAATGTAGGGAAAAGCGTAATGCGTCACGGGGTTTCACCTTTTGAGGGCGAACAATTGCGCTGTAGCGTTGTGAGGTAACGACGGTGTATGGTAATCTCGTGCTCGACGTGACCCTGTATGTATTTTTGTTGCCGGGTTCGTTGACCAAGAAATTACCAAGTTTGCACGCAATGTGAAGAAGGTAGAGGAGCACGCGTCACACGGTTTGTTTGTTTGTAAGGAGAGAGAGAGAGAGAGAGAGAGAAAAAAAAAGAGGAGAAACGCGTCACACGGGTTGTGGCTCTGCAAACAGTTGTGTGCAGTATGGACGATTTTCATAAGATGCGCGCGCCACCAAGCGCGCGGCGCAAAGCAGCATGGGATCTTTGAGGGACACTGCTCTGTCGTCTGCTTCAGTTATGGTTTACCCCGGCTGATGCTGCTGCTGCGCACACCGGGAATGTTGTTCTTCTTCTTCTACCTCCGCCTCTGGCCGTCTCGTAATGCGCTCAAAGTTCCCATGAGCCCTTGCGTGCCACAGGCACACACTCTCTCTTGATTTGCCGCAGGTGGTGCTTTATTTTTCAAGCGTGATGTGGGCAAGCTTACGCTTGTCCCATCCTACACTTGGCAATACAAGGTCTAATAGACCTTTTTAGAAAAGCAAGCGTCACCTGTGGCAAACATGCTATCATAAAAGGAGCTTCTGTGGCTGTGCAAGAAACCAGCATTTGGAAGTCATATTTAGATAAAGGTAGTACGTGTCATTGAGGGAACGTGGCAACGTTAGCAGTGGTCGCAAAAGATAGCAAAGAGTACATTATCATCAGAAGGTGAAGGTAGAACAGAAGGTGTTCACGATAACTGTTCCAAAAACATGATAAGACAATCGCCTTTTCCTTTGAAGTAGCTAAACATCACGTTGCTGATATTCGATTCGACTCATCGGACTGCTTGTTTTCTTTGTTTTCTTTTTTCATATCGTTTTCATTGCGTGCTCCCGGCAAAGTGTAGGGAAGTTCCAGTTACAGATAGCGGTGTCCAGGAAAGTGCTTCACTCGTGCTTCGAAAGGCGGGGAAACGAAATACTCGAAGGATCAGTGAGAGCCCCCTCCGTCGATTTTTCGCTCGGAGTTACGGTGAGTTACGGAACACAAACAGCATGCTTTCTTGTACGCGAATAATGAGTGCAGCCGACCTGTAGCGCGCGAGGTTTCGTAAGAGAATGGGAGAGGTTCGACGTCACTCCTGACGACAAAGGTAGACGACGGGAGCTTTGCACAATCCGGCTTGGCCGAAGCGACCAGAGTGTCATCAGAGTCGCGTCGTGCCTGACGAAATTTCAGTGGGGATCCTGAGCTCAACTCCCCGTTACGTCGCGGTAGCGGATCGGGCCTTCTTGCAATCCAGCAGCACTTCGCGTATTCTTGATTTTATTTTTATTTTTTAGGGTGAATGTCGAAAAATTCGATTGAAGACCGCGGGATGAATAAACCAGGGATCTGAATGATCCTACATGTCATTCCCACCTACTTTTCGGCCACGAGGTGCAATCAAATAACTGTCGCTGTGATGTTCCACGAGGAATGTTGAGCGACACGTTTGGAGCGTAAAGGTACATACACGATTCTCGTATCGCGCCACTTTCAGGGGTGTTCATATTCCAGGGGTGAAATTGCAGGTGGACAGCGGAACCGGAGCTGAAAAAAAAAAAAAAAAAAAGAACAGCAAAATCGCCGTGACATTTCACGAACGTCACTGTGCATCTACGACCTCATCCAGCCCAAATGACAGTTCTTTTTTCATAGATTGATTTTTTTACGACATTTCTTTCTTCTTCTTTTTTTTTTTTTTTGCAAAAGCCGTTAGGCGGTTTTTAGCTTTTTAGCATTTCTTCTACTTGTTTTCCCGGCGACCACAAGGGAGCTTACGAGGGCATGAGACAAATCCGGCATTGGTCTTCCCTTTTCTGTCAAGAAACGTTATCTGCGATGAGCTAATTTTCGAATTTCACTGTGGAAAATTCAATTTCTCCTAATTATTGTTCGTAAAATTACACAAAGTATGCGGCAAAAGCTTCCGTGCGTGAAATACCGCAGACATCTATGGCCTGCGTTCCCTGCACTTCAAATACTTATGTCACGTGGGTTACAGCCGCGCCGACCACGTCACGTGGGTATATCCTGAAACGCAGTGCAAGAATGTGATCTCTGTGACGGCCAACGCTCTGTTCCGAAACCGGCACGTTTCCCGTTGATCCATCACTATTTTCGACTAGTCTAGACGACCGCTATCAGTGCCCGCGGGGTCACACGTGTGCGCTTCGTGAATGGCAAGGGCACACGGAGAGCTTACGACCTGCTTGAGGTAGATTGTAGGATTGCATTGATGTATGAAATGAAGGTTTCTTGTGGCAAAATAGATTCCCAAGCAGCACAACATCTTGGCCGAATATCGGACCAATATCGGCATTGCCGGCCTAATATTGGTCCAATATCGGACCAATGTTGGACCAAGATGTTGTGCTGCTTGGATTAATGCATCGAATAACCAAGTACGTTTTATTATCTCCCTTCGTGGTAAACTCTCATATTTTGCTCTTCCGAAGAAAATAATGGGGTTTAAGGGCTGATATTTAAGCTTCGTATTTAGAGTTTACGTGAAGTCTGATAAAACGACAGTAACCATCAGGTTCCAAATAATTTGACAGAGCGTCTCTGGGGAAATCCGTAGTAAAGCACAAAACCGCATGGCCGGTGTGATCCTGTGTGTGAATATGACGCAATAGGGAGTTTTAGTATATCCGAAGGTGTTCACGATAACCGTTTCTAAAAGAAGATAAACCAATAGCCTTATTCCGCTGAACTGGTTGACATCACCTTGCTTATCTTTAGCAAGTTTGGGTAGAGTGGAATGTGTTCACGATAACGGTTCGGAAAACATGATAAGCTATTCCCTTTATTCTTCCGAAGTAGACGTTATCATGCTGCTGATCTTTGATTTCACAGCTTCCGTTGGCGTATCGTTGTCGTAGGACTCTTTCGATCTCCCTATAATGTTAACTAGAAGGTTTCCGATCAAATAGGTTTGCCACATAGTGACTATATGTAGCATATGCTCCACACCTCGTTGTAGTTCATCGGTTAATCCCGTCCGCCATCTTGAACACGTTGCAGTATCCACAGTGTTTTTTGTGCTCAAGGGATTCACCACAAAGATGCAGACATCAAGTGGGGACACCGTCGACGGCGCCATCAGTCTAGCAATGGGGACACAGAAAGCCCGCTAATGCTATGGGTTTCTAAACAGCACAACTTTTACAATATCTGTTCCCATAGTGGCATCTTCTGAAGTCGTAGGAGAAAAAGCTCATTCAGACCGCAAAAGAGTCCAGGTTTATTTGTCCCAGCGTTCTCATAATGGTGAGCAGCACTACCATAATCTTCACAGGAACACTTTACAGTAAACGGAGAAGTAACATAGTCAGCATTACGGAGTATATAATAAGGGAGAGAGAGTGGTCGAGAATAATAAACAAAAGATTGAGACATTGGCAGCAGCTGCTCCAGAACACTTAGTGAATACTTACATCTCAGGACGCAAATCACTTGGGTACGAGCCTTGAGTCTTAAAAGATTACCCCAGCACCTAGGCCTTTCCGAAAAGCGCCTTGGTGCACGAAGTGCTGGTTGTATCTCTTGATTTAGCCAGGGCAACCTTCAGAGATTCTGGTGTCGTGGTAAACGTGGACAGAGTGAGAAAGAACAGGTGTTTGCGAATGCAAGTACCCTGGAGGCAAGCTACAATGTATTGCTTATGACGCTATGAATGTGACCCTGTTGTGCAGTCATACACATTTAAGCGCACGTTACGATCCACTCACCTGGCTGTAGTTCAACGAGAATTGGAATTGAGATTAGAAATGAAAGAAACATATGAAGCTGTTAGTTCCGACCCATAACAAGACCTTGAACTTCGTTTCCATGTGTTCCAGCGTTTTATGCATTCGTGTGTGCAATTGGAAGATATCAAAATGGTGCCGCATGCTCGTGCGTACAGAGGGAATGCAGTTTCTGCCACGATCCTCAACGCCGTGTTCAACGTGCGGCACATTAATAGACCCCTTCCTGTTTGTAAACAAATGACGTCATAGTGTTTGACAGCGCCACCAATTTGGTAGAGTTGAACTACACTCGAAGCTAGGGCGAACAAGGTCGCGCCCGAAATCCACGGTCTTGAGGGGATCACGATGGTCCCTGAAAGGGACGCCACCTTTGGTCCTACTTTTCTTTTATAATTTTTTTTATAATTTTATTTTTTGATAATTTTTTATAATTTAATTTTTATATAATTTTTTATAATTTAATTTTTATATAATTTTTTATAATTTAATTTTTTATAATTTAATTTTTATATAATTTTTTTATAATTTAATTTTTTTATAATTTTTTTTAATAGGAGGCAGCGAACAAGTGCCCATTCGTGAGACACAGCCGTCCCCTTCCGATTTGTTTCGGTTTCGGTCTGTCTACCAACGTCATGATAAACATTTCTCGGGTAAGAACACTATTCGTGCGGCGACTTGTCCAGCAGAAGCGACAGTAACAGGATCCCGAATCCCTACGTCCAGCAAGTAATCCATCAAAGATAAGCTCCGTAATTAGCAATTGACAGTTGAGTAACTGCATAGGAGTATTGCGCAGTTAGAAACGTCGCGAAAGTTGTCTCTTAGGGTGCGGAGAAAAAAGAGTAGTGTGTCGTCCCTTGGCTCCAGTCCCAATATCACAGTGCCCCTGACATTGACGATCTGGATTTAGAAGTCTGGGAGCTGAAAGTATGCAGTACAGAAGTCGCGTACGTGAACTGCGGTCTGGCTCTGCTGCGTAGTGAGAACTTTTTCTCTTCATACAAATTTAGTAGGTTTCCAATAAGTACTGTAGCCAGGGTTGCCAACGCGAATTTGTTCAAACTAGGTGAGGCTCTCTCCGGAAGACGCGATGATCAAGAGTATAACGCTACACGACATGTATCAACTGACGTTCATCAACCATGCTATATATAGCGGAGAATCAATTTTCTACACCAATACATCGATCAACTGTGGCAAAAGAGAACGAAACGCGTCCTTTTCCCCCGAATTACCTTTAGATTAAATAAATTGGAAGTCCGTTCTGCCGTTGTGTTGTAGTTATGTCTTTTTTCCTGTATTTTTCCTGTACCATACTTCTGCACTGCGTTGGAAGAAAGGCTATTACTCCCAGCAGTGTGGTCTGACAGTGATGAAGCGCAAACCATTAGTAAAAAAGAACGTAAAAAAAAGAAAAGGAAAAGAACAGTCTGCAAAGGGAGAAATGCGAACCCAGCCGTCTCATATGATACAGTCAAGAGATAAGGAAGCTTTTTGTGTAAGGAATTCGATTTCTTTTTCGTGTGGACGCAACTAAGGCTGCACTGTTGCTGATACAAGAGCGGAGGCTGAAATGTAGGTCATCTACACGTTTCTAAACATCTGAAGCGAAAAAAGAAAAAGAAAAGAGAAAGAGAAAGCTCTTCCTTTCAGAATATGAGCATTATCTTCTCTTTTAAATGCGCAGAAAGCAATGCGAGTGCTTAGGATCCCAGCCACGAATTCCGAGCTTTGAAATGGCGTGCTTAGGAAGGAGGGTCATGCTAGAGCTGAATACAGAACGCTGTAATTATTTTTATAAAAGGAAAGCAGATTTACTGTAGCTGTAATTACTAGCTACAATAGCGAATGACGGTAATGTTGTGCCAGCGGCATGCGGCAAAAACGGCGTTCAATGTTACACACACAGAGAGAAGGGCGGGAACCTGTTTTTTTCTGTTTTTGAGTATCAAGGCAAGTTCTGCTTCAAAAAAACTGAGTAAATTGCATGTTGAGGTCATCAAATACAACGCCCATGGATTTTGTTCTTTGGGAGTTAGTGAAGTTCTTAGGGATATTTTACCCTGCGGCAGGATAAACAGGAAGCGAAATAGAAAAATCATACGTTCTATGTTGCTTTCATTAGTGCTGCGTTTCGTTGCCTTTGATATGAGTACGTCAAAAACGAAATTTTTCGTGCGTTCCTAACGTACAGGACTGAACAGCAGTTTACGGAACACGCTCCGGGGCATTCGTTCCTCAGAGTAACACGCTAGCAGCGAATGGTACCGCACGGACCTGCAAACACGTGACTGGGTTACCTATAGACACATGTCTATAAGTCCGTACGATACTGTTCTATAGCATGTAACTCCGAGAAAGGAATGCGCCGGAGCGTGTTCCGTAAACTTTTGTCCAGCACTGAACATTGAGGCGACAAGGTACACGAGAGAAATAGTATTTCGACTGTGCGGCGCAGCGCTCTGTACAAAATGAGGGAGTGAAAACTGGTTCCGTGTTTCCCGCTCAGCTATATTTTATCAGTGACAAATGCGAGAACACTGCCACAACATCAGCCCAAGTAGCACAACATCTTGGCCCAATATTGGACCGATATTGGCAATACTGGCACCAATATTGGGCTGACATTGCCAATATTGGTCCAATATTGGGCCAAGATGCTGTGCTGCCCAATATTGGGCTGACATTGCCAATATTGGTCCAATATTGGGCCAAGATGCTGTGCTGCTTGGGGTTTAGGGCCCCTCCACGCTCGCCTCAGCGTATATCGTCGGGGAGGGATGCCACGATATTGCACCGTTAAGAATCCACCGTTCAAAATCCCAGATTTCTAAATTAAAGCTCTAATGTGAAGAATGGCGGAATGGTATAGTGTTGAATAATACACATTACTGAGAAACCTCGCAGTATTGCGTGAGTTTGACGTCAGTAGAAATCATTGTCACGAATAAAAACCAGGTTTTTGGCGACCGTTAAGGCTGAGCATGGCGGTCACATCGGAGCAGCAAAAATTATTCGATTTTGGTTAGGTTAGATTAGTTTTCAGAGGTTAGGTTAGTTCAGGTGCTTTTTGACAGTCCACCACGCTGTTGGGGGGCTACCCACCGTTGGGCGCGCACGCAACGCTGCGCTAGCGCCGTTTGGAGATTTTGAGCATATGGGATTCTAAACGGTGGGTTCTTAACGGCGGCATATCGGGATACCCCCGTCGTTGGTGAGACGCGACCACAGCAGCGGCAGTTGCAACATGCTCAAACGAAACTGGGTGTCGTCCAGATCAGCAGATTTTACAGTCTTCCGCAATCACTTCGGGAAAGAGATGTTATACAGTGTCTGTTTTCTTTTGCGCAAGCTACAGTGGTAATTGGAGTAGATTTACACGCAAGGTCTGTCAGCGTATTCGTGTGGCGACATGCTGAGCGTGCTGCAGGGTATAGGACTGCGGATAATGTCGACCACCTGGGGTTTCTTTTGACGAGCGCTGGAAGACGTGCGAACTAGTGGTGTCATACCTCATTAGCGTGCTTAGCCCCCATGCACTGCGACAGATTACGAATTGTCTTTTCTGGAAAAGCGTCATAGATGTCGAGCTATCCAGTATAATTTACGTCACTACCTCTTCCAAGTTGACGGATTGCCGTACGTGTAATATGGGATGGAGCCGAAGCTCACGCCTGTTCTCCGTGCTATAGAGGTGTGTCAGTCGATTGTGTTACACTGCAAGCGTCAGCGAAGCTCAAGTTTCTCCCATACATAGCGGCCGGAGAAGACCGGATGCGGCTTTCCGAAGCGATATTACATTGCCTCTTCCCAAAACACAGAACGAACCGTTGTAACGAAAGCAACGCATTGCATGAAGTGTGTGCGGTGTCATAGTCATACGCAACGAGCTTTTGTAACAACTGATTACTTTTAGTCGACACTCTTTGTGTTACGTGTACAGTACGTTGCACAAGTTGAATCGATGGACGAAACACGTAACATTGGTCGCCTTTGCGGCGCGGCACATGAATGTTGCCTTCGTCGTTAGCTCCCGTGGCTCAGTGGTTAGCGTGCTAGCCATGTCACGTCGAGACTGGGAGGTACCCGGGTTCGAATCCCGGTGCCGGCTGTGTTGTCTGGGGTTTTTCCGGGGTTTTCCTCAGACGCTTTCAGACATATGTCGGCACAGTTCCCCTAGAAGTCGGTCCAGGACGCACATTTCCCCAGGGCGTCAGTCGTGACGTTGTCTACATACGTGAGGCCGACAACGGCAAGCCCTTTCACCATCATCACCACCGTCTTAGTCGTTGCTGCGCTGTTGTTACTTGTTGGTAGCTTTTGGTCTGTCACGCTCTGGTCGCCCAAGATGCTTGCGCTTGCGCTCACAGAACGTGGAGAATTATGAAGGAGAATGTTGCCTCAGTGCCCTCGCAGTTCCATTTTTTCCCATCAGGTGTCACCGTCATCGTTTGACGGTTGGGTGAAACAACAATGGCACACGGTAAGAAATAGTAGATTCGCAGAAAAGTGAGGAATTTGTCCTTGACCGTATTCCCTGTGACAGTGTGTGTCTGTGCATGAGAGGAGATGAATAGAAGATGGGTCACGTGACTTACCAAACAAGGGAGAAACTCTCCATGCATGTGGTCGTTGTCCCGATATGAATGATGCTTTGTAAACCGAAACTCCTTTCGTCGCCGATGCTGAGTCAATGCCGAAACGCATATGGTCCAGGTAAAACTTGTCACGTTATTTGAAGCCCACCGGCGGCATGGCCGACGGATAAATGCGTCCGTTCTTTGGCGGTAGCCAAGGCCGTACTGGTATCTGGGAGGTGGTTCGAATCCTATACCACCGGCTGCGCTGCCTGAGGTTTTCCCCCTGGGTTTTCCGGTAGACTTTCCAGACGGACGTCGCCCTTCCTGCTGTCCACTCTCCATCTATCCACGTCTGAAAACGTCCCCTACGTTCTTACGAGACTGCCCGCGAGGTACTGGACAGTGTTGCAGTGAGCATCTGGAAAGCGTACTACGACATCGCAACGCGACGCCATAGAACACCAGGGAGAAGGCAGCCGTGGAAGGAAACAATTCTCAACAACTCAACTTGAAATCCGTATTAAAACCATTCTTCGGGAATATACGTGTTTGAGAATTCCACTGCTCACACTATTAGGCAGTGATGGCCAGTAGTTAACTACATGTAGTTAAACTACTAGTTAAACTACCTGATTGTAGTTAAAGAGTAGTTATCAACTACTTGCAGAAATGTAGTGGGAACTACTAGTTAAACTACTATTTGAAGTAGTTAACTACAGTAGTTAGGTTACTGAAGGTGCCAACTACTTCCGATTTTGCCGCAAGCTTTACGGCACGATTGTGCTTCCGACTTTTACCTTGAGCTACTTGTTTGATGAGAACGGACGTGCAGAGCAATTGTGTCGTGCATGTGTACTAAATCTTCACTTTTAATGCTTGTCTAGTGAAGCCTCATTTGCTGTGAAATAATTCTGCAACTTAGTTTATCGCGTAGGCACAGAAAGAATTTCGCCTCAAGCTTTGTATTTGACGATCGTGGCAATGGCTTAAGCCAAAGTTTATCATTGCTTGTGATTCATATTTAGGTGTCCAAGAACACTACAAGAGATTGGTGTTGATGGACAACGTTAAGTAGTTATAGATGTAGTTAAACTACATTGCAGTAGTTAAAGAAGTAGTTTTAACTACTCCCATGAAAAGTAGTTGAACTACTAGTTAAACTACTCAATCGCAAAGTAGTTAGTAGTTATAGTTAAACTACTGTAGAAGTAGTTAGTGGCCATCACTGCTATTAGGTGCATACTGGTTTCATTCAGCACATACGTTTCCGTTCACGTTGGTTCTACGTTGCAAGGAGGGAAACCCATTTCTACTCCCTATTTCTACCTTTCCTTGTCGGTATTTGTTGTGCTTGCAAGATCGCAGGAAATCAGTGGTTCGATAGAGCTCTCGAGAGATATGTGAGTCTCCCGACCGTCCACGAGGATGTCTCACGTTGTGCTTGTATGGATGAGCGTAACCTTTGGAACTCTCCGCCGGGGAAAGCCAGTCGTCGATGCAAAACATCAGACTGTCGAATGCTTGCGGATGTGTTATGAAACCTGCTTTTGTAGACGGCGGCAGTACGAGTGTTTCTGTGACGTTTCGTCGAAGAAATGTTCCAGTGGTATCTGATGTACTCCACTCCTTTGGTGGTAGCGTATCAATACGGTGGTTACATTATATTATTGATGTAGAAGGTATTTCTGGATCTGTTGTATTGGAAACCGTTTCACAACTGTTAACTTTCACGCGTGTTTCGTTGTTTAGGTGCAGTAAGGTGTATTTCTATTTCCGATCCGCATCTGAGACGTTGCCATGCAAGAATGTGTACCACGTACGTAGATCGGCATGTAGAACCAAATGGAGTATGTAAAACGAGACTGTGTTTAGTGAACAGGCACGACAGTCGTTCTAAATGCTAAATCCACACGTCACAGATCCGAGGGCTTGGTCTCACACGTGTACGGTACCGATGCAGACAGTATTGGTTTATTCCACATTTTCACGGCATCCTTTTAATAGGGATGATGGCTTTAAAAGCTCCCCTACATTTTAGACGTTCTTGCGCGAATGAGGTCGTAAAGATGCTTACAACCCATGATGTCAAGTGCAGTCATCGGCTTCGGGGTGCATTGCTACAGCTACTTATGCGTGACAATCCGACGCTTTCCACAGGCGCCATGAAGGGAGTGTGCGTCACGCTGTGACGCGCGTCTTGCGCCAAGCGTTGGCTGCAACAACAGTTACTATCACTATCGTAATAGAGATTACGTTTACCACACCGCTCGCACACTCCTTCGATGGTGGCCCGCTAGGAATGTCTCGTATACCGAAACAGTTTTATGTAAATCTTGAATTCGTAACACAATACAAGCTTGAGGTAAAGTGAAACACAGGCCTCGCTGATGTTCCAGATCCACCTGAGACAGGGCATTCTAAGGTTACGTTCGTTTATTCGACTCGAACAACTCGAGAGCCGAGAGAGTAGACTCTTGGTGGGCGAAAATGCCGCGGCGCGGCTCTCATGACGTAGCCCACGTGACACTAACTCCCGTTCTAAAATTCGAGGATTCAACACTAGAGGTGCTCAATAGTCGACTCGCAGCGACTCTCCTTTCGAGGTGGGTCGCTAGAGTCGATGACGTATGATGGCTCTCATACGTCACGACTCCGACTCGCGGGTCGCGCGAGTTTAATAAACGAACACACCCTAAGGCTGCGTTCCAATACCCCGGTTAGTCGACTGCCTAGCGGTCTAACCGGAAGTGCCGCCATGTTAAGTCTCGTTCCAAATCTCCCCAAGTCCGCTATTCAGTCGGCTACCGCCTAGTGCGCGTCGATGCAGTCTAGTTATACGCCTGACCATCTGACAACCGGGATGGAGACGCGCGTTGACGGTACCAGCGTGCCCGCTGTTTCTGCTGGCTTTAAATGTGAAGTTGCACATAGTTGTATGTTTTTTTTTAAACTGCGTAGAGAGTTGCAACACATGTTCAGTTGTGAAGGTGACAGTTTATGCACGATGTCCTACAAACTTAGCGCATTAGAGTCCTGCTGCACTTGCGCCGTACGTATTTCTTGCGTGAGCAATCGGCTAGTCAAGCCTGTTCCAACAGTGACAAGCAAAGGGGTCTACTCAGCTACCTAGTCAGGCGGCTTCGCGAGCGCGAGGTATTGGAACGCAGTGTAAATTTCAGTACACTGTGCAGCTCCCTCTGGTGGAACTTCTACAGTCGGCTGCTAATGACAGTCGATCGATGCTTCATCTCAATGAAGCTCTTGTTCAGTGAACGAGATAACGTATAAATAAAAGCGAACTAAGCGAAGGCCGTTTCATTCCGTGCTTCGGTGTTTCCTATGCAGTGACGTCAATCTCTTTCCCGTCAGGGGCGAATGGAAGGAGTGGAAACACTGGGCACGTGTAAGCCGCCTGACAATGTCTCCTAGCGCGATTAGATAACCTGCGCCACTGAGAAAGGAGGTTACGTGTTCCATAGGAATGGAGCCTATAAGTGAAAGGTTATTTTTCCTGGCGTCTCGGGACCTTCTTCTTGCACTTATGAGGGCAATTGTACGAACACACAAATATAAGAAGGGGCTTATCTTTCTTCCAATACGTGGATAAATATTGACGTGCACCTATCGTCGTTTCGGAAGCTGGGCGCTTTTGAGAGGCGCTCTTGAGATTAGCAGGGTTTGTTGTGATTACATCAGATTCACTGCCTGACCTTGTTGAGAGAGTGAAATAGGGGGGAATATGTTTATTATATAAAAAAATAAATAAGAGGGAAAGGTTAGCCACCGCTATGGCGGCTTGCTATTCCCAGGAAGGAAAAAAAATAAAAATAAAGGCAAACAAAAGGAAAAACAAAGAAAAAGGGGAAACAAACAAACATAAGAAAACAAATAAACAAAAGAAAAACAAATAAACACCAACAAATAAACAAAAATAAAAACAAAAGTGAAATAGTAGGACTGTGCGAATAGTCAGTTTGAAAGCAAAGCGAGTACGAAGGAAATGGTTAATCGGAGCTATATGTGCAGTATATGAGCGGACACACGAACTTACAGAATAAATACGTCAGATACTGTGGTGTCGCTCATGCTGGCGGTTGTCTCGCTGCGTAAAGTCACGAATTATCATTATATTTCGCTTGGACGAGACATCGATTCGATTCGGAAAAAAGGAACTCGATTCCGAAATCGAATTGAATACGCAATTATTCGCTTGAGTATTCGAAAAATTCGAATATTCGCACAACCCCATTCATTATCATTAATTTATGTTTTGTTGTTGTTGTCGTCTGAAGGGCCTCATTACTATAAGGAGGGTATAATGCCACGATGTGGTTCATTGTTGCACAGGAAAGAGCGACCGAGGCAAAGAATTAATTAACTACCGGATGAAAAAAACTGTATGCTTCTCTCTCAAAATTATTGCTGATGCGGCGGACGGCATTTGAATCATCAGGTGGGGGAGGGAGAAGTGTAAACTGCAAGACAAAAAAATGACAAAAGAAGAAGAAGAAGAGAGAGAGAGAGATGGGAAGGGCAGCCAATCGGTGTGTCTGCTTACTATTCCGCAAGTGAGTAATTAGAAAACAAAGGCGGATGAGAGACTAAAAAAAAAAAAAATGTAAGAGGAGAGTAATGTGAATCTTGGGTAAAATCCGCTTATATGTGTGTCAGGTTGCAAGCCAAAAATAAGTATTTTTGACACTTTGGCTATGTTGTCTATGCGGTGTCGAACACATCTATGTGTCAAGTTAAGCTCTAACGTCACTAGAGCGAGAGCTGCGGCCATTCCCATTGGTAGTCGTGAGCACGTGACCCTTCAGTCGCCCACTGAAGCACGCAATGTACTGTCACATTTGCTTCGCGCCGCTGACACGGATTCAAAAAAAGCAAAAAGAAATGCATTGCAAGTGTGAGTATACATAGGGGTGGCGGTGTAGATCAATGTTGTTTGCTTAGTGGATAGCTCCTGCGATATGAAGCACCTCATTCAAAAGATACCTTCCAGTCACACCCATGCACTTCAACATGCAGTACATTGTGATAAAAGCCAGCCCGGTACAATGATTCGGCCACGCATCACTATTAACTTATATTTCTGACTCTATCACACGCTATCTTTTCTCTGTCTTTATCTTTGCTCCACCATATTGTTCGAGTTTAAGTGCTACGTCGATAGGGGCAAATGATAATGCAAAGACGAGACGAGTGCTTGCGGATTTCGTTTTCTATCTACTCGTTTCTGCGAATGGGAATGCTGCACTAGGAAGTGCATCCACACTCGCGAACTCGAACTTTGAGCACATTATCTACGCCTCTGAATGCTCAGTAACCTACGTTGCCTAAAATTCTCACTAAAGGCGCATTATCATCAGGCGGGGTTGGGCATCCAGTAATGACTAACGATGCACTTGAAATATGACACACTCGGCGACAACGCCAGACAGCGGCGGGGGTCGAACCATGACCCTCTCGATTCCCACCACTGCCTGGCTTTTTCGACGACTGGGCCATATTTCAATTGCCCATGTTCATTCATAGGCACCTTGTGGGATTGTGTTGTTCTCGTCTGTTGGCTGTTTCGGCCTCAGAAACGTTAGATTCAGTAGAGGACGTAAAGGGGTTGTGGCAGTTGGTTTCCAGCTTTCCCAGATAAATACGAAAAACTATTCTATCACTCGACATCATCCCATACTCAAGTTTTCAGGTCCATGACGTAAGCAGGTACGGAGAAAAACGGCCCCGAAGAAGCGACATCGGTGACGTCACACAGGAGCAGCCAGGGAAGACGCGCGTCTCCCAAGCCAAATGGGGGAGAGGGGTCCGTGAGGTCACACCGTGGGTCGTCGTTTTGTGGATTCGCGCCTATTTTCCGAACCAATCTGGCGAGAGGAAAAATACTATTTTCCACGGTGTTTCCATAATGAGTACGATGCATATATATTATGCTTCAACACATCAGAGAAACGGTGTCGCAGTACCTTTAAGTCTATTTTACGCTATAGCCTTCGCGTGGTTCTGTGCACTGCGCAAAGCTCTCCTTGTTTTGCGCTTGCGCAGAACTACCACCGCTATACCTTACGTACGCAAAAGCGATAGCGTACGATGCACTAAAACTCGCTAATAATGCAACTGTGAGCCACTTGACTGATAAGGACAGGCACATTCCTTCAACGCGGTGAAGGACACCGCTGGAGAGGGTCGAGACTGCTCGTAGTAATGGCAGTTAATGCACGTCCTTAGGTTTTCCTAAAGGGGTTGTGTCACTTTGATAGATGTGGTTCATCAAGACACGCAGGCGTTGCACTGGATGCGAGTGTAATGAGAAACAAACACACTCATGATGTGGTGGCTAATTCACCGCCGCTATGGAACATGAAAAAAAAAAAATAAAATTATAGTTTTCTATATTCCTATCACACGGGTGGGCAGTCTTCAATGATGATTGAAACCAATGAGCATTGAAAATGTGCGTAGCGCCACCAAGCGCGTAACGTGTCAACCTCTCAGGGAGCATTAGATCCAAGGCTCTTTGAGAAGTTGCCACGTTACACGTTAGGTGACGCTGGGAGCATGTTCAATGACCGTTGGTTTGAATCATCATTAAAGGCTGCCAACCCGTGTGACCAGGGTGGTATTACTTTGCAAAATATAGACCTTCGAACGCACCTACGGGTCAAGTCAAGCTCTATCGTCAGTAGAGTGAGAGCTCCGGCCATGCCATTGGTAGTTGTAAGCACGTGACCGCTCTGGCGCTACGCCACTACCGCAGACGTCTGCAGTGTTTTCAGAGTCCAAGGAGTTTCGATATTCACGGCGCCAATTTTCTGCACGTCTATATACCCGCTTTGGTGTAACACTAAGAGATTCACATCGACGCAAATGATTGCCTTTCACATATTTGTTTGCCATAATTTGGGACAAAGTGTTGCAAAGTAAAGCTCGTTCACACCACTGAGTTTGTCGTCCATGTGCAGTTCGTTTTTTCAACGAGCAGCACACTGACCCGTACAAGTCTGTGGGACTATTTAGGCATCTATCTCTTGAGCAAATCCGTGTGTCCGTTCTGCTAATCACAGTTCACGTCCTCCTTTTCTCCGTAATTTCTAGCTACACTCTCACATTAGCGGGAATACTCCCAGGATTTCCGTCTCGACGTGGAAGGCTGATCCACACTGCCGCGTTTACGTTTGCGCTTGCGTGGTACGTCAGCTGAATGCGAATCATTGCAACGGAACATTCTTCGGGATGGAACGAAGACACACGTAAGTCGCTGTACGCAGCAGTAAACGCAGTAATGTCAACCAGCCTTAAATGCCACGGAAGGGGGTGAACGTTGACATAGCATACGATTTTTCTCTGATGGGGATATTCCGTATGGTTACCGTCGATGCGACCGTTCGTAACACCGCGGATCTTCACACCAATACCCTGTCCTAGAAGATCGCAAGCCCCTTGACCACGTGGTAGCCACGCCACCGCAGCCTTCTCACTCAGCGTGAGTCGCTCTTTTCCCGTCGCCCAGTGCTGAAACTGTGTTAAAATTGTGGTACAGCTCCGGCCTACCTTAATAATAACACTGGAAAAAATTCGGTCTCATTTCCCAGCGCGATAACGGCCACCCTTGGCGCACTGGGGGATTGTTAAATGAACAAACACCTCGAGTAGAACTAACAGAATGATTTTGTTAAATTAAGATTTCCTCACGGCAACAACGGTTGCTGTAATCGCGCTCGGGAACGAGACCACATTTTTTCCAGTCTTATAATTAACATTGACCTGAGCTGTACCATGGAGCGTGAGGCAACAAGCGGCTTTAAGAAATTCCAATGCTCCTTGCACAAGGGACTAGCCTCGATGTATCAGCTGGTGGCGTGCCCACCTGTTTATCCCAAGGTTGCGGGTTCGAACCCATTCAAGGACGTCGGCACCTTTTTTACATGAACCGGACGGGCCGCGCTGAATTTGCACCGGGGAAGTGGGGGTTAATTCTGGGTAGACGAGCGGTCTGCCTGCCTAAACTGGCGGCACGTTGCTCCGGGGGGAGAGGGTAGTGGGAGTATGGGGAGGGGAAAAGAAACCTACATATGGGAGCACAAAATACAAAGAGTGAATCAGTATACTGCAATGCACGAATAAATACAGCACGTTGTAAGAGGCAGGTGAAGGTGTGGACGGAAGGCCCTGTGGACATGAAAAGCAAACGTGACATTATATTCGTACATGGGTCACAAGCACATTGAGTCAAAAACAAGAGCAATAATGTTTTCAGAAGAACATCAGTCAAGCATTGTCCCCAATATCTTTTGGCCGCTACCGTCACGCTTTCTCTCACGCTGCAAAATACTGAGCACCGACTGAAATTATTTTTAAAAATGAACTGAAACACATATGCAGATTGGAGCGAGCTCTGCGAACAGTACGTCATTGAAAAATACATTGGGGTATAATGGTGATAGATATTGGTAATACTGTTTCGTTTTCTTTACAGCCCGTATGCGTAAAGCCGTATTCTGAAAAATTACTAAGCACGTACTAAAGGTACACAGGTAAAGGTATACACATACTAAAGAGATATGTGTCGTGTTTGTGGTGTATAGTCAAAAGCGATTTTTTCTTTTGTTGTTGTTGCTGATGCGCAAACATTTGAGCTGTGATGGGATACGGCAAAGTTAGATAACCTGCTTTCACAGTGGTTGAACGCTTTAACCCACAAAAGGTCATTGAAGCAATGCCATTAACAAGTGATTTCCTGGATGTATAGGCAGTGTCACTGCTGATAGGCGCCTACGAGGCTGAAATTTTATTTAAATTGACTATTTAAATACTCGACTACTTAAAGGGACTCTCGCATCCGGAAACATGTGTAAGACACCGAATGTAATGCTTGGCACCGCTTCACAGTCTACTTGGCCAAATTTCTCTTCTGAACACAGCTTACTTACTAAATAGATAAGTTTTAAAGATTCGCACTGCCTTTGCAGCTAAGGAATCCCCAGCGATAGTAACATCACGATGACGCAGGCCAGGCACACGAATGGGAGGGCAGCGCGGACGATTGTCTCCGATGTTGTCTGCTTCGCGTTCACACCGCGATGTTCGAAGTGAAATGCCATCGTTAAATACGCCGACTTTCGCTTATGAGTGCGAGTACTAGGTTTCTAGCAATACGAACACATCCGGCTTCAACCCAGAAGTGACATTCCATGACATAATCACGTACTATCGACGACCTGTAGACACTCGCTCGACCGCCGGTCGCCAGAGGGCGCTCCCAGATTGGACTTTTCCCTCGTGTGACGTTTCCCGCGGTTTCCAGAAAGCCAGAAAGGGAAAACCGGCATACTCTTAACATCCGGCGTCTGCTCTTGCCATGCATTGCATCAAATAGACCTCTCCCTGTTTCTAAACAAATGACGCCATAGTGTTCGACAGCGCCACCTGTTTGTAGAGTTGAGCAATGCTGGAAGCTAGGGGCGAACAAGGTCGCGCCCGAAAGCCACGGTCTTGAGGGGATTACGATGGTCCCTGAAAGGAACGCCACCCTCGGTCCTACTTTTCTTTCAATAGGAGGCAGTGAACAAGTGCCCATTCGTGGAACCCAGCCCTCCCCTTCCGATTTGTTTCGGTTCCAGTCTGTCTACCAACGTCATGATGACGTTTCTCGGGTAGAGGTTTATTGCACAGAAACTACTGCGCTAATTCGCATCGAGTTAGGCCTTATTGTAGGCGACGAACGAGGAGCAAACCGGCGGTATATATAGTTTCGGAATCAGAACGGATACGACAGTCCTTTAAACGTAACGAGTAAGGTAACCTCGCTGTTCGCGTTTGTTTTTGTTTTTTTCGCGAATCTGTCATATCACGTTTCCTGTATCCTGTCAAACACTGCAGTCACGTGGGACGTGGATGTAGTATGGTGCGGACACACATATTGTGAAAAAAAAAAAAAAAAATCTGTTACGAGACGCGTGACTGTTAGGGACCATTAAAGAGCCAATGTTTACTTCATCGCTCAGCCTGTTGACGTGTACAGTCAGCTTCTCTGATTAGCGTGTTAAATTCGCTCTCACTCAGTTGGGTGTCAACGGACGACGATTCCGTGTGCACGTGATTCATGAGTGCCTTATCTGTCTCTACTGTACGTCTATCTACTTGTGAGCTTTTTCTCGTGCTGTAATCAATATGCAGCTAAAAGCTTCTCCGTATTTACGTCACGGGATCTAATTACGGATATGGCAGCGGTAGAAATCAGGCATGGACGTGATTTTCGTGTTTGTATATCGGGGTACCGGTATATCACTTCCGCCACTATAAATGATTACAAAAGCGGGTGTAGCCAATGCTGACTGTGAGTGACTTACCCAGTTAATGTATGCGCCTAGAGATATGCTATCATGCACAGGATGGAAGTAAAAGTCACCGAGGGGTTTACATATTTGATATTGAATCACGCGTACGATGACAAGCATGGCAGCGCACAAGCGCATGGCAGCGCTCCAATCGTGTATCTGTTATAGAAATCAGTTCGATGTGAAGAAATTGCTGAAATGAGATATCAAATCTTAAGTCCTGTGCCCCTCAGTACTTCAGTGCGAAAACCTGTCTTCTTACTGTTTACGCCATAACAGAAATATATAAAAAAATGGCAAAAGAGGGCGAAAGCGCTCGGAGCGCCACACTAGCAGATGACGCTCCCGACAACGCATGCAAGAAGAGCAGACGCTAGGTACCGCGATTAGCGAGTTTTTGACACGACAGCGTCATGTTTTTTTGCGAGGCAAAGAAAGAAGGAATTGAGCGACGAAATTATTCGCCCGCCTCATCGATGCAGCATTATGCATGCAGGAGTTTGGATGGATGAGGAATGGACAGTTGGAATGGCTCTGTAACACGAAAAAAACAAAAACAAAGCGTCAATGGCTAAAAAAACAGCCTCAGTGGCTCTTCACTTTACGCTTCGCTTTCAGTGCATATTTAAAGTGAGACAAAAAAACAAACAGGCGTTGATATTACACCTGTCCATGATGACGTGCTGAATTTCCCTGTTCTTCTACAAGGCGTAAAAAAAAAGCAAAAGAAACGAAAAGGTGCAATAAGTTCCGATTCTACAAGAGACACCACGGGAAAGATGTATTCCCAGAAGTCGCGCGTAGCTTCCTGGGTGTGTGAGGTGTGAGATTGATGAGAGATCGCGGCATTTCCAAGTGACCACCGCTTACACAGCAGCTACAATTGCGTTATCAGAAAGAAGAGCACACATGCACAAGCTTTCAGTAGCACCTGAACTTATACAGGGCGGGCTGTCACTTGGCATCGTTCGCCAGCCAACTGAAACAGGCATGCCTCATGCTCCTATACGCCCTTGTCATCTTGTTGACTTATTATGTGAGACAATAGAAGGTAAGTTCAACTCGCTTATCGTTCTCAGCGCTCATGAGAGATTTCCTCCTATTTCTTACGTCAATGTCAAGAACGAAGACGACGACAGATACGCAAGCATCCCTCGCACGTGAAAATTCCGCGTTTCGTTAGTGCGTTTTAGTGCATCGTGCGCTATCGGCATTGCGTACGTAGGGGATAGCGTGGAGGTTCTGCGCACCAGAGTTCGAGGTAACTCGTTACTGTAACTAAGTTCCTTTTTTTTTGGTAATTTGTAACTTAACTCGGTACTTTTTCGGCGTGGTAACTTTCAGAGGAACTCGTTTCTTTTTCAGGTAACTTTGCCAAAGTAAGTTAAGTTAAGTTCCGAGTTACTTTTAACTCTCTTTTCACTCACGTCCACATATTTTCTTGCTTTCTCTCTGGTTCCTTCATGGCATCTTTTGACATCAAACGTGATAATCAATCAATGACAGTATTTTATTGAGGAAGTAAGAACCGCTGCCATTGAAATGAAGCTGAACCATTGTGCGCCCACAGGGAGTAAGATGCAAAGCGTCAGAATACTACCAGAGAAACGTCATCATGACATTGGTAGACAGACTGAAACCGAATCAGATCGGAAGGAGAGGGCTGGGTTCCACAAACGGGCACTTGTTCGCTACCTCCCATTGAAAGAAAAGTAGGACCGATGTCGCGTCCCTTTAAGGGACCATATCGTAATCCCCTCGAGACCGTGGCTTTCGGGCGCGACCTTGTTCACCTCTAGCTTCGAGCGTAGTTCAATTCTACCAAATTTTGGCGCTGTCGAACACTATGACGTCAATTGTTTACAAACAGGGAGAGGTCTATTGTTGGACATAAACGAAAACAATCTGATCGTGTTGCACTCGTCCGCAGGCAACTCAAGGCCTAACTCAACTGCTCACGCGCGCTGCACCTGCGCAATGCTGTTTCGTGGCCGAAGTAACTTGGAAGTAACTCGTTCTTTTTTTAAGTAACTCAGTAACTGCGAGTTACATTTGAGGCTGAAGGATTTCGTTATTAACTTAGTTGTATTCTGCACACAGTAACTGAACTTGTAACGAGTTCTTTTTGACGGGTAACTTCTCAATCTATGCTGCGCACTGCGCGAAGCTCTCTTTATGATTTGCGCGTGCGCAGAGCCACCAACGCTGTGCCTTACGTACGCAAAGGTGATAGCATACGATGCACTAAAACACACTAATCTCTTCAGGTGCGTTTACCCCGTTTCCCTCTCGCTGGGAATAACCAGCTCTGGGCATGACTAGAGTCGCTATTTAGTGACTGGCATAACCATAAGCGCTGTTCATTCTGCTTTCGCACGCTTCCGGTGCTATTCTAAGCAGTGAAGTTTATGTTGCAGTTATAACGCGTAGTGTTGCTCAACTCTTTCAACGCTTCTGGGTTTGCACTAGAAATCTTTGTTCGTACTATTCAATTCATTTACAGGTTTCCGGTATTTTTTGCTGAATCGTGAGAAAAGTGGCGTTCTTACACGTTTCGAACATGTACAAAATACAGAAGCCGACACTGAAGATTTTTGTTTAAGTTTAATTTGGTTAATTAAGTTTAACCTGAGGAAGCGTGGACCTCCACGCGAAAGCTTGTACAAATTAAACTTAAACAAAAATCTTCAGTGTCGGCTTCTGTATTTTGTTTATGTGATCTACAGGACTTGACTCCCCTCTTCGTATAGCATACGTTTCGAACATGTGTAAGAACATGCGCCTTGTCTCGTCGATCGCATCCTGCTATGCCATCCGGGACCGAGCTCAATAACTTCGAACTGTCAGTTTTTTGCGCGTTTAGCTGGCATGCCATGTTTTAAGTTAGAGTCGCGTGGTGTACGAATACGTCACAATCCAGTAGTATACTATTGAGTTGACACTTTCATTGTGGTAACACGATCATATACTACTGCGCTGTGACACGTACGTCCACCTCGCTCTGAATGAAAAAAAGGTGTAATTTTGAACCTTTCGGGGTAGAATAGGCGATTTCAGATATTGCGTTTGTGCTCCGCACGGGGGCCCTCCGTCGCCCAAGTCACGCGCATCGCGCAATGCGTCGTGGGAAATGGTTTACATTCGTGCTCGTCTGCCTGTTGCTCGAAGGTGCGGTAGGTGAAGGAGAGAGAAAACCGAAACCATTTGCGCTCTTCTTCTCTCTGACTCATGAAAACTAAATCCCAAGGTGCAGCGGGGCTTTCGCAACACGGCGCTCTCTGGTGCAATTCATGCAATTTCTGAAATCATCTATTGTGGTGTTACAGATCCTCAACGCCTCTCGAGAGGCGGAGGGGGGGGGGGCAGGAAGTGAGAGGTACAAGCACTTCGCCCTTCCATTCCTGCCACCACTGGTTGAACAATTCCACACTATAGCGGGTAGGCAGTTGTGCCGTGTTGGTGGCAAAACTCTACAACTACATACTGAAGTGTTGTCCCTCCAGAAGTGTATTTTGGCGACACGTCTACCTCAAGGATGAGAAATATGCGTGCGTCTTAAAGCTGGATATATAAACTTCACTTATAAATAAGTTTCCCCGCAAATTTAATTTGAACTTTTTGCACGGTGACTGGAAGCATCACAAGAAGCGTTTTTTTGAAGTTTTCGCTTGGCTCTGGACTTTAATTTAAACCACTCCGCATTCGTCTTTGGCAGGAGTTCCGCAAAGTCGTAGATATGCATCGCGCGTCACGGCAATCAAAATGTTGTGAAAGAGAAATGAGAGATGGACTCACCCCGTTCCCCGTAGGCTCTTCCAGTTGCGAGGCGTCCAAAGACGACAGCATCGCTTCCGTGGCGTCACTTCGCTTACGTCAGAAATTCTGAAGGAAAGGCAAGACGACATCGTAAATCCCTCTTTTTGGAATACCCAGTGGTGATCTCTAAAGAGAGAGCATTTATTTGCAAAAACACGTCTCTGTCGGCATCACACAATCCTGATTTGGTTTCCTATAGAAAAAATAAAATAAAAATAAAGAAACAACAACAAAGAAAAACGAAAAAAAATGAAGGAAAAGTCATTCAGTCTGACCACAGTATTCTTAAAGGGATTGTGTCACATTGAGAGATGTGGTTCATTGCATCACACTATAAGAGAAAAGGGTTGAAAATGTGATAACTTCTATAGTTGCCACCTAAGTTAACATAGCGTCTGACGAACGGGTGTAGAAAGGTGGTAACCTAGCCTGTTACCGCAACAACAACTACGAGTACACGTACATGAATTACGATGGGATGAGGCGATTCATCGCAACAATTGTGGTGAATCACCGAATCTCTGTTACCGCCTTTTTGAAGGTACAGTACAAAATGTGCGTAAGAGCTGTTATTACAACTACGGAAGCACTGCGCTTTCAGTGAGTGTTACGTTCCCAGCATCTACAGTGCAGTGTACATTGAGCATATTGTGCACGACACAGATAACTGCAACTAAAGTTTGTTTGGGGATTTGCGCTAATTTGTTGTGCCGACTTCAGTCAGGTAGCAGGTAGAACTTTTCAACCTGTTCGCACAACATATGCGACAACTATTACCTCTTAAAGGGGCACAAAACAGGTCGAGGAACATTCTCCAATTATTATGCCCAATGAAAGAACATAGCTCACGATATCCAAATATGAAATTCTTTTGCTTCTAGCGAGCGTCTTTAACACGAAACAATGCCATTCAAAGTGCATAATCCGCGCGAGTCTCTCCTTATCCTTGGAACCGAGTCACGTCATTATATTCCAGCGTATAGCAACACCGAATTCTAGGGGCTGGAAGTGGGGGAGTTTTCGCTCTCCTAGCCAATGACGGACCCCACTGAGGCAAGCTGCATCTCGCGAGGGAACCGGTTGTGGGGACATCGCGGTGACCTCGCGGAGCAATACAGCACCGGAAACATAGTGCGCACGTAAAATATAATATTGAGGGGTTTTGGTACGGTTTGAACTGGCTATCTTGGATTTGACAAGTGGGAATGTGTTTAGAGTTGACCTCACCTCTCGATATTACAACAAAATTGACGTATAGGCGTCCCACATTCTAAATGGCTGATGCTGCGCGACGTCAAAATGACGTGTCGCTATTGTCGCCAGGAGATCGCAGGGCGGAGCATAAGGGCGAAAGAGTGCAGTGAATATTCAGTCGGTTTGGCGTCATTATTTACTTTTTTGCGACAACAATTTTTTGAAAACGTTCACCGTCGGCAACGTATCACGATACATTCAAAAACAGTGCACCTTGTATACCTGTTTATTGCGCCTTTAAAATGTGTAACTGCTCCATCCTTTTTTCTAGAAGTACATATGGGCGCGTTGTAGTTCACACTACAGTACTGAAGAAAAAAAAAAATCTTCATGCAGTAATTGGCGAGACACGTACTCGAACACACGTACTCGTCAAGCTCTATGACATCAGAGCTTCGGCCATTCCCATTGGTTGTCGTAAGCACGTGATCTCTCTCGTGCTTCCTCGCTGGCGGAGACTCCTGCCGTGACGTCAGCGAAGCATTAGTTTCGGTATTTGCGGAGTCGGTTTTCTACGCGTCTAATACCCCATTTTCTGTAAACCTGGGTTGCAGGTTCACATCGATGGAAACCATTGGATATTACATTTCTTCGCAATAACTTGAGACCAAGTGTCGCAACCTCTTCAAACGATGCCCAACTCAGCATCCCTCCTCGAACCAACTCACTGAGTGAGGTGGAAGGAAGTGTTCTTCGCTCGAGGGGTGTCATTGGGCTTCAAGGAAACATTGGCGCTACCGTGAAGTGCTCGAGGGAAGCGAGAATACTTTCGTCCGCCCGCAGGGCACTTCGAGTCAAAGTTGATTTTTGTAACACAAAAATAGCCTTCCGGGGCAGCTCGAGTGCAGGGTGGGGTCGAGGAGAGTTTAAAGGAACTGCAAAGTGAGTGGCAAACTTGTAGACACCCTACGGTTTTCCTGGAAGATTCTAAGCTGGACGCGTGAGATATGTAACAGTTCTGCGGTATATTGTAAACTTTTTCAGCAATCGTATTTCAAAGATTGCTACGCTAAGCAAGCTAGAGGACTCCAGAATCGTCCCAACGCTGAGGCGACTCGCGCGCCATCTATTGAAAACACAAGCAACTAGACGATACATCAGACGAGATAATGCGTTTCTCGCGAGTGCAGTATGCATTTCATTGCGAAGGTGCATGGTTTGTGTATTCCGGAACACAAGAACGCGAACCACACATTCGTTTAAATCACTTGGATGTGAGGTTTTTTGCAAACAGCAGCGATACAGCGAGGAGACGACACATAGACGCGGGGAGAGAGAGATAGGCCAACAGATGGCGCAGATCGCCTCGCAGGCACGGAACTCGGTCGTTACAACCAGAGTTCAAGGTAACTCGTTACGGTAACTAAGTTCCTTTTTTTTTTGGTAACTTGGAACTTAACTCGTTACTTTTGCGCCGTGGTAACTTTCAGAGGAACTCGTTTCTTTTTCAAGTAACTTTGCCAAATGTAACTTAAGCTAAGTTCCAAGTTACTTTTAATTCGCTTTTCACTGACGTCCACTTATTTTCGTGCTTTCTCTCCGTTTGTTTCATGGCATTTCACGCCACAAAACGTGATATTCAATCTATGACAGTATTCTATTCAGGAAGTAAGAACCGCTGCCATTGAACTGAAGCTGAACCATTGTGCGCCCACAGGGAGTAAAGGGCGGATCCCATAACACGCGACAAGCGACACGCTACAGATTCTGTCGCTGTCGCCGTTGTCGCGGGAGCAGCTTCCCGATCCATTTGTGAGGCGACAGCAGCTGGCGACAAAACTATATTGGCGAGAGAAGAATTCGTATTTTTCAATTGATTATGCGGCATATCTGTCAAAAACATCATAAAATTTCGACTGAAACGCCGCAGGAAGATAAACACCGAGAGAAATTTATACTACCGTAAGTTTTTTATAATATGTTTGTCTGTGGTGGCGCTGCAGTTCCATCCGTTTCCACACAATGTGCAATAGATTTTGGCTATACGCGATAACCATCGATTCGAACGGCTGCTTTCCCCTACAACCTCGAAATTTCATTAAAACAAAGGTGACTTGACACTCACGCTACGCTGTTTTCCCCGCATCTCTATGCTTTGTCGTTCGCTCCAGCTACATACCGCCAAATCTAGCGAGTTTTGGGCACGCGCCGGGCAACGGTGACTGGCGACAAGCGACAAATATCTACGGGGAGCAGATGCAGGATTTTGTAGCCGCGGCACCGCTTTTTTGTCGCAAGAGCCCGGGTGCCGCCGCCGAATTTGTTGCTTGTGGCGTGTAGCTGTCGCTTGTCGCGGGTTATGGGATCCGCCCTTAAGGTGCAAACCGTTCAAATTGTTGGACATAAACGAAAACGATCTAAGCATGTTACACTCCTCCGCGGGCGACTCAAGGTCGAACTCAACCACTCACGCGTGCTGCACCCGTGTAGTGCTATTTTGTGTTCGACGTAACTTGGAAGTAACTCGTTCTTGTTTTTTTCTTTTTCAGGTATCTCCATAACTGCGAGTTACATTTCGTGCTGAAGAACTTCGTTATTAACTTAGTTACATTTTTCACGCGGTAGCTTAACTCGTACCGAGTTCTTTTTGACGGGTAACTCTTCGATCTATGCTTACAATCGTTAACAGTTTAATCCGAATTTCTCAAGAATTGCTGCTGTTCTTCCAAAAAGGTCTAATGATAATTTGCAACCTGTCTCAAATGAGTTACGTTGTACTTCAAAATCACGTGACGTCTGTCCGCCTGTCCAGGGCCGACGCCAACTTTATTCTTTGCGAACGATGAGGGTCGCCACCCTTCAATTTCAAAAAGTGTCCAAAATTAATTAGTGCGATAAGCATGAAGAACTGAGAGATGATGACTTGTGTGTGTGTGTGATCACACAGCCAAGCTCTATCATGATGGTACTTTGAAACATTGTGGTTATATTTCACTTTCAGTTGCTTTAAGAATAGGGCTCTGAGTTCCAGTATGCAGGTGCAGAACTTCAGAAAACAAATTCTTTCCCTCAATTCCCTAACGCCCACCGCCCCTCCAGGTTTCTCAGCAAAACGGTATCGTTATCTGTTTAAGCGAATCGATTTACGCATAATTTACTGCCATCTCGCTGCGTCCGTCATCCGCAGTGCTACTGATACCCCCTTGTCATGTATAAATCTTAGTTCCCAAAATTTCCACCTTGTGATGTGACGTAATGGAAGAAGGAAAAAAAATTATATAGATTTAAGTCACGACAAAGCCAGACTGGCTATCACAGACCAATTAGCCCCAATTAGTTGAGAAGAAAAAAAAAAGAGAGAGAGAGAGAGAGAGAGAGAGGGGGGGGAGAGGGAGAACTCAGAAGTTGGGGGGCGTCCCGAACTAGTGGGAACGGTTGTCACAAAATTTCCACCTTATTGAAATGGAAACCTCCCTTTTGTAGTCCTGAGTTACTGAGGTACGCGTCATTGCTTAGAATTTAAAATAAACTGAAGTAAATTGTGGAACAATTGGAGCTTTGTAGTCCCCATAGATTGCAATTACTCCCCCCGAAATTTACCTTACAGCAAATGATCCCTAAACTTCCAATACACTTTCGTGCATTTATTGCCAGGGACTTGTGATTGTCGCATGCAGCCAAGATGACCGAAATTATTCGACCGACTACAAATTATTACCGACTTTGGTCTTGCACTAGATTGAAACTATATGATGCCCTCGCTCACGCAAAGAGCCGGTGAACCGGAACGTCCTGTGTCCTATTCTCCGGAGCTGCACTGTATCGTTCACCACACAGCATGCACGTGAAGGCTGAAGCCAACTACGGGCGGCATGAGGGCTTTGACGTCTGAACTTCGTAAGTGACACCGTTTGTGACAGCTGCCACTTATCGCTTAGAATAAGGACAGTTGAAAGGAACGTCGTGATAACTGACAAGTTACCCTTGCTTGTTACGTAAGAAGTTTACCCTAATGGAATCTTCCTCCGTGGAGCAATAAATGTCAGCCGGGACTTGGAGAGTCCTTGGAAGAGCACTTCTGAAACTGCTTTCCACAAAGTTCTGTGTTTGTTACAAAAAGCTGACGATAGCGACTTGCCGATGTAAGAGTCATTCGATATTCAGCGCCTTCCTCTAATTACGTTTAGTCCTTTTAGAGCAACTCAGCCTCTTTTCAACTGCTGCACGCATACTCTACGGGCACGGAAGATGCACAGTTGAGAATTGCGTCGCCATTTTGTGACCTAACATCAGGAAAGCTTTCGATCGCGTGACTGAATCTAATTCCCCTGACACACTTGCAGGATATAACTCCTTTGAAGTATAGGGCACCTTTACAGCTTTGAAGGACCCCTTATAGTGGAAAAAAAAAAGGGGTTCGTGTCGCTGACGCACGGCAATGGGGATCTCGGGACACACCGAAATTGCTCAGTGCCTCGTCGATACGGCCGTAGATATCACCATTATCTTTCTGTCCACTTAAGGCATCTAAATTTGTCTTTTCATAACTTATGAGCCCACAAATACCGTTCTTTCCACTCAACTCGCGGCTTTTCGGGCGCGCTCGCAGCTTTCGGCGCTTGACTATTACCTATTGACTTTATTGTACACATGCAGGACGGAAGCAAGCAAAACACAACTGACAACAACAATACCGGCGTGCGTAACGGTTGCCAAACAACAACAACAAATAGATCATGACTATGGCCTGAGGTGCCGATGGACTCCACTGGAAGGAGACCACTGAATTTATGATCCCTTGCATTAGACACGGCAAGGCACCTTCAAGCTTAGAAAGCAAATTTAATGTCTGTTAAAAATAATAAAGATAGGTATTTTTGTGTTGAATAATCGGGATCTGCAAATCATCGGCGGAGGCTTTCGGCCTTTTCGGTCAGGAAGGTAGATAGCCAATCTCCTTTTTCTTTATACACACACACACACACACACACAACAAAAAATAAAATTAAAAGAATAAAAAGCCCGGTATCTGACAGGAGGTGTCAACGGGCACAAAACGCCGTTCCGGTATAGGTGTCCTTCTTTGGAAAAGCCCATGTGTGAAGGGCAGGTAGCGTTCTTACCTAATATCAGCATGACGATCGAGTGACCGAAATGACGGCTATCACGTCCCGTTATCACGGAGCAGCATCAGATATTCTAATAAGACTTCAGACTTTAAGCCAAAGAAACACGCAACCACGGTAGTGTGGGAAAAAAAAAGGTCCAGCTCGAGGTGAAGCAATCGAACTTTACGTTGACTTTGCTGTCTTGTTGCGCATAACTTTGAACGTCGGAATATTGGCTTGGAGCCAAGTTGCTCTGTCATGTTTCATACTTTGTGTGTTGGGGGGGGGGGGGATATATTTATTAGCACAAAGAAAAAGGGGAGGAAGGGTCAGACAAACGACACGTCGGCTTGCTATTCCGCAAAAAAGAGAAGAAAAAAGTAAAGAAAAGGATTTGCTCCATATGATACCATGCATGGAAGAGAAACGACGAAAGGAGCACGATATGCGGTGAATCAAATTTACTGAAAACAGTATCTGCATGAAGGTATTTACTAAACCCCGTATTTTAATGCGCATAATTTGTTCGTCATATTTGACATATTGCCATCACTAATAGCAGGTATGGCGACGCGTGCGAATGTAAACAGGAAACAGAGAGCCAAGAAGGACATCCGTCTGGGTCTTCCGGGAAACCCAGGGAAAACCTCGGTAAAAACCTGAGCGTGGAAGGCGATCATCCTAACCACTAACCACGCGAGCTGGTCCGCTAACATTGAATGAAGAAAGAAACAAAATCAAGAAAGGGGACTAGACTAGATTGCATGCGAGTGCTGCATGTCTCTTGAGCGGCCGATTATTGTTTTAGCTCGGCAAGGTTTTCTCCCACTACTGCGTTCTCTATGGTGTAGTTGAAGACGTGGATCACATACTCCATGACTGTCCAAGGTACAGTGCGCACCGCCGTACCCTTGTGTCATTGCTAGCCCGCCTGGATAATCTCCCATACTCAACCGAAAAGGTTCTTGGATGCTGGACTGGATATCAGCTCATATCTGCCATGCGCGCTCTTGTACAATTTCTCATCTTGACGGACCTTTTTGACATCCTGCCCCATTGTGCCTTGGGGTAGTAGGCCGCACCTTACGTGGCGAATTTCCCCATTCATTATCATTAACTTATTTGTTGTTGTTGACACTCTGTGACGCTTTTTATGTTCTGTGCATTGATATTTTCGCACTTGAACTCTCCTGCACTGTTCCCTCTGGGGTCATGTTCTAGTGCATTGTCGTTTTCTCCTTCAATTTTGTGTCTACGTTTTGTGGTGATGCCCTCATCAATTCCATTTCAAAGTGTAGTGATCCCTTTCTTCCATTCATTTGTTTTACATTTAACGAGCCCTTAAAAAACGCGTCCAGGAGTAGTCAGTTTCGAGAGGCTTGGGACTAACATCTCCATTTTTTTTACCAATCACTCAATCAGAAGTCTCCATATGTCGCTGAGGCACCTCCAAGAAATGGAGCACTAGGTGTCACCATGCTCTAATGTTTGTAAATAAACAGATATTTCGTCCTCCTCCTTTACGTGACCCTAATTGTGGGCGCCGCATTGAATATATGACATTAAAGAAGGCCAATAGAATTTCCTGACGTGTTACGACCTGACTTAATTTATGTTTATTCCGCTGCTGCTGTTCACTTCAATCATCGACCATGTCATTCCGTAGGAAGGGAGTTGCCTCAGGACAGAAGCCGCCGATATTTCGAACAGAGACTGTTCTTCTGGGCCAACAGTCTCTGAACAGTCTCTGAACAGTCTCAACAAGAACAGTCTCTGTTCGAAATATCGGCGGCTTCTGTCCTGAGGCAACTCCCTTCCTACATCTCTACCGGTTCGCTGGATTTCTACCCATCTATGTCATTTCGTAGGTGTGCAAGTCTTGCACCATTCCTCTCTTCTGTAAAAGTCGTTGTACCATAACATGAATTTGTAAATCGGCTTATGAATCGTTCGGGTCAGTGCACCACAGGCACAATGCACCACACGCTCTGCAACTTGGCACGTCACTGCTAGTCACGGTACACTCGCGTGTAAGATTTAACTTCCGCCACTGGTGCGAATTCGAGCCCCGTCTAGCAACAGCATATCAGATATGACGTGTACCGCTTATCGGACACGCAGTACGCGTGCGGTCTAATGACCGCCATTCCGCTGAAGCAACTATCTTGAAAACCAACACCATTTCGACTGATGAGCGACTGGACTGAACCAGCTGTCTCCATTCATCACTGACAATCCAACGTTTTGAGAACCGCACTGCTGGTCTACTCGCGTCGCTACTTTATCTCGCATTGCAGTCCTTGAGGGTCTAATTTTGGATTAACTTCACCTGCTGACGTGTACAACGCGGAAGGGGAGCGTAATTGCATATGTCTGGGTAGGACGAGTGGTCTGCGTGCCTAGACTGGCGGATTGGGAGGGCAATACAGAATGCAGCGCGAATACCGGCGCTCGACCACGCGTAGCAATAGTTGCCGGAGACACTAGTACAATCGTGCCTCGCTAATATGGAGACCGTTGTAGCTGCTAAAAATTGGCCACAAATGCGAATCGTCTAATATTATCGAATATTAGAGTAAAACAAGTTAAATTTGTTGAGTGCATAACGATGTGCAACTCAAAATAGCAAACTCTCGGCAGCGCGAAAAACGTGGATTCTGGTCTCCATCGTGAGCCACGACACTTGTGACGGTCGGCTTGGCAATGACTGAGTCGGGGAGAAGGTTGAACAATTTTTTTTTTTTTTTGGGGGGGGGGGGTTGCTTGAATTTGAAACGGTCGTCTGATTCCGACTTCCCCCTCGCTGTCACAATGGGTTCGTCGTTCTTTCTCGTCAACATCCAGGAACCTAACGTTGGAATGGATGAGGTAGTCCAGCATACAAAGGATAACGACCCTTCTCTCAACTGTTTGGTTAAACTGCCATTATTCAATTGAAAACCTGCAGGAGCTACTGAGTAGCCGTTTCAGAGTTTTTCGTAAGCAGAGTCTCGCACGTGGAGGTATTCGTAGGATCATCGTCTTGGCCAAAAGTCACAGGCTGTAGAACCTCAAGAGCGGTGTCAACAGTTCGCTATATTGTTCCTGGACTCACTAACGCCGTATCGAGAGAATGAACGCATTCTTTTCTGCATACAGGAGGCATGTCGAATGACAGTTTCATGTTTGTCATGTGCTAGACGAAAAACGAGACAACAGAAACAGCTACTTTTTTTTGCGTTGTCACGACAACACGTCAAAACGAGACGACAAGACAAACAGCGCAAACAGAGCTGTTTGTGCTGTCGTGTCGTTTTTCGTCTTGTAGCAGCTCTGCAGTCATAAAGGCAATGTCGCGTCAAATCAGCTCGCTAGTCGACTTTGGGGGCTCGAATAATGCCGAAGTCGCGGCCACGGAAAACAAATTAAGAACGCCATATAGATAGGGCCTGACTTTTTAGGGTTAAACCCGTATCCGCCCGATATTTACCCCCCGAACGAAATCTGTAAAATTCGGGTTTAACCCGAATCTACCCGAAAACATCCAGGTCGCGTGGCACACTCCTAAGCGTGCATTAAAATAAAGTTTGATAACATTGCTAAACATTAGTTCCATGTTAAGACAAATTTTTATTAAACAAAAAAAAAATCACCCGAATACACCCGAATTTTGAAATAAAAATATCACCCGATTTCATCCCCGATTATCACCCCGAATTTAGCCAAAAATAAAACCCGAAAAAGTCAGGCCCTACATATAGATCGTGATGTCTGTGCACTCGATATAATTTGTTCGCCAATTCTTTAGACGAGCTAAATAGCCATCCAAGCGCCGCGGCTATAGAAAATCATAGGATACTGTCCAGAATCACCTGTTTCTCTTGCCTTGTTCTCCGAAAAAAAAGTTTTAAATGATGAGCCAAGTTCCCTGCGTGCTAGATGCCGTCCAGACGGGACGGAACCGCATACGGCGTTCCATGCAGTGTCCGTCGTTCCATTTTTCCATTCCTCATTGCAATGTCCGTTGTTCGAAAAGCGAGTTAACGGTATGTAAGTACGCTGAAAACCTCCGGTTCCCATAAAAATGGTCCATATTTCGTGTCGTCCGCGTTAGCCTGGTCTATAATAATGGGTCACGACTGTATATGAGAAGTTAGCGTGCCCGGCCTTTTGGTAGATCGTGCAATATGTGTCACGCCCTTAATGCTGAGTGCCGTAGTGTTTATCTTTTTCTCTGTCCTGCTCTCTTTCTAAAAAAAGAAGCTGTGTAGTGTCGGGGCGGTGTCTCCTGTTGGCCAAATATAATTTCGTGAGGAAAGTGTGTGACGCAGCGACGAATCACATGATTGGCACGTGGTTGATAGGTGGGGGGGGGGATATGTTTATTAAGAAAGGAAAGGTTAGCCAGGCAAAGAGCCGGCTTGCTATTCCGAAAAAAAGGAAAAAGGGGGAAGGGGTAAACGAAAAAGAAAAGGAAGGAGAAAGAAAAAAACAAAAGGGGGAATCAAAAAAGAACAGGAAGGAAACAGAAAAAAGGGGGAATCGAAACAAAGGAAGGAAAGAAAAACAAAACGCAACAAAAAGAAAGGAAAGGGAAAGAAAACAAGAAACAAAGAATGAGAAGAGTGAGTGAAGAAGAGAGTTGATAGAGTTGACTGAGTTGATACTGACGACCGCTAGATGGACATCGCTTTATTTTATGGTCACTATCACCTCATTTGGTGATGAAGTTGGTCACGCATTGCATTTTAAAAAGAAAAGAAAGAATATGCGAACTTCTGTGGTGCTTGGTCTCTTTGATATTAAAGTTTTCGGGAGCCCTTGTTGAACCAGCGCACACCAGCTCCCTTGGTATAGAGTGGTTAGGATGACCGCCTTGCGACGCCGAACTGGCACGTCATGCTTGGTCGAATACTCTGCATCGGCTGTGCTGTCTGGGGTTGCCCCTGGGTTATCCTGTCTACTTTGCGGACGAATGCCGCACAGTTCCCTCCCGAAGTCGGCCCATGACGCACACTAAACCCATGTCCCCCACTCCTTCCAGCTGTCCTCTCTCCATCTGTCCACGTCTGCACGCCGCTCATAGCCACAGGTGCTTCGCGGCGCTAACACGGCCTTCTAAAAAATTGAACGTACTACACATGGTGACTAAATTGTCTGGTGGGGTTTTGTGGGGTGTTTGTGTGGGGTGGGGTCTGGGTGTAGTTTTACACGCGGGGCGGGTGCTCCCCAGTGACTATTAGTGGAATATACGTGTTTGTGTGTAACATCAAATAGTATATATAAAAAAAAATCATAGATACCGGCTACTCGATACTTATAAGTACCTGCTGATGAAAGGCAATAAGAATATGAAATAGGCGGAGAAAGATGTATGCGACTCTGGAGGCAAACCGTCTGCCAAAAGACTAACAAAAGTCAGTTGAGGGAGACAGAAAAAGGGACGTAGAAACAGGGACAGAAAAGGACAGAAGGGACAGGGAGACAGAAAAGGGAGAGAAAAAAGGAGTTGAGGGAGACAGAATACACGAGCCCAAGAACCCAAATAAATGCTGCCGCTTTCAATATGTTCGGAAATGCACGTTTTCTTTTTTATTTTTTGCTTGTCTGGAACTGAGTCTCGCCTACAGTACACAACACGTGGCACATTTCTACAAAATTTAATTTTGTGGGAGAAATTGCAAAAAAATTGTGCAACAAAAATTCCCCGAGCCATTTTCTCTTGCCGTACAGAGCACACTGTCAGTTCGTCTACGTTCTCGTACCTCTACGACAGGTGAAACGTGCCGTCCTCAAAACAGGCTGTAGACCTCACCCTTTTTCTTCAACGACACTCTCCACTCATCTCTGCGATGACGTGAAGATCCAGTTGTACTGCTCGAGACCTGTTACGAAATAGTTGAATCGCGTCTATGTATCTAGAGCCATGCCATCTGCCTTCTATCTTGAAGCGACGTCTGCGGCGGAAGCGATAAAAACGCGCAAAGAAAGTTGAGGCAGCCTGTCGACGGCGGTCGTTGCCGTCGGTAGGAATCAAGTTCAAGGCCTTTCGCGCTGATTTCTCTGCAGTGATGAACAGAGTACGAACTGTACATGTTGCACGAAGGCTGACACGAAGTCCATTTCGTCCTACCCAGGCAGCACAATGCACTGAAAGTCGAGTGCAATGGGGGTGGAGGATATGTGCCTTATCAATGTTCTTTAGCTTCACGAGTCTGTTCAAGGCCTTCCAACTACCCGTCCGCCATGTACAGTTAGTACTATTTGTATACAAATGGAACAATCTCTAAAGTTTGTCTCGGAACGAGATTAAAAAATAAAAAAGAAGTCCCTGGATTCGTCTCTTGTCTCCTGTCGAAGAAACAGGGATATTTCCTGGAATAGACACGTCGAAAAGACCGATCAGGCGGTTGCAGCTTGGTAGAGCTACAGGGAACCGGTCCAAGCCAGACCAGAAAGCGCTTTCGGGACCGGAGAAAGAAACGGCTACGAAACGTGTGACGCCATAAATAGAAGAGAGAGAGAGAGAGAGAGAGGCAGACTTCTGTGATAATATTTACATTGCCTCGGAAGACTAGCTCTTTTCTCTATCTTAGTTTTGACGAAAGATGGTCACGGTCACCTGTGTTGTATCGGATTCATTCTCCGGTTCCTGAAAGCGCTTTCTGCGCTGGCTTCGACCTGTTCCTCCACCAGGGAGCGACCGACCGATCGATCACGACCGTATGCAGCGTGTCGGTTTCCGGAAACTCCCTACAATGCACCCCTCAACCCTTCCACACGCTATTTCTTTCGGTAGTATAATGTCGACAGCCCGATGCTTTGCTGGCCGGTTTCGCGTCAGTTCAGGCAGGGAGGTCCCATCGACCTCCTAGATTTTCATTGTTATTTTTTTATATTTAGAAGCTCATCGTACATGATGACCAACAGGTGTAAAATGAATAATTTATACGGAATAGTTTTCGCGCAAAAAAATCGAGAAAATCCGGCTCCGAATTCGAGTGCTTCTGTTTTGCCGTGTTTTCACGCGTATATCTCCCGCGTTTTAAAATATACTGCAGTGAAATTTTTTAATGGTCTAGTATGCCTACAGGCCAGCAGTCCGAGCGCATACTTTGGCGCGCAGGTGCAACGCTCTGTGAAACGGACGCTCAAAATCCTTGTTTTTTTCGAAATAAACCTTAACATTTGCCTGTTTCAGCAGATACGTGTACGAGATATACGCATGATAGATATATATATATATATATATATATATCAGATGAAAGAGCGTTAAAAGCTGAGTGAACTGATACCAAATATGGCAATGAGGAACATATACATCCAGAGAAATCACGCGTCGAATTTGGAACAAAACTGCGCAAGAAAGCATGTTCGCCATTTTTTATGGCACAGAGCGTTGCACCTGCGCGCCAAAATTTGCACTCGGACTCCCGGCCTGTAGGCGTGCTAACGCATAAAAAAAATCACTACAATGTCTTTTAAAACTCAACGCGGCAAAACTGAAACACTCGAATTCAGGGCCGGATTTTCTCGATTGTTTTGCACGAAAACTATTCCATATAAATTAGTCATTTTATCGTTGTCTATCATCATGTACGATGAGCTTCTAAATATAAAAAATAATGAAAATCGTGGAGTCGATGGGACCTCCCTGCCTGACCTGATGTGAAACCGGCCTGCTGTAAATTAGAGTCGGGTGTGATGATCGTGAAACCTGCCGTTCGGCTGTTCTTGGACCCATCAGTGGCATTTCCCTATCGTGGTAACCCCCACCAAACGCGAAACTGCTGCTGTCTCAAACCACGCAGAACAACAAAAGCAACAAATAAATCGTGACTACGACATGGTGGGATTCGCCACTGGAGAACAGTACACTACCCCATTACACGCGAAACATTATACGAAGAATTTACCGCAAGCGCCCAAATCAACCTAATTGTGTGGACTGTGTCTTTCGCCACGAAACTTTTGCTTTCGGTATAGTGTAATGAATTCTGCATAGGCATGTTTGGCCGGGTTGACCGAACGTGTTGCTGCATTGTGGAGGTGGCACACTGTATCGTCGGTTGAATGCTGTACAGAAAATTCGGTAGTTCGAAAGTTGCCCTTGACGTTAACCTAGAAACTCTGGTTATGCAGATTACTATCCAAATTTGCGTGCACGCCAACATGAATTTATTAAAATACGTAGGCCACAGCGGCAGCACAGCAAGATACAGACGAGACTTAAAATACAGTAAGTGTTAACGTTTCGGGGCCTATATCCCGGCCTCATCATTAGAATGAGGCCTAATGAGGCCTGGATAGGCCCCGAAACGTTAACACTTACTGTATTTTAAGTCTCGTTTTTATCCTGTTGTGCTGCCGGTGTGGCCTACGTATTTTAATTTTAATTTTAATTTTGAATTTTAATTTTTATTGAATTGACTTTTTTAAATTTTTAATTTAATTTTAATTTTAATAAATGTCTATACTCCCGGTACTTGGACTGTTTTTAGTCAACACGAATATTCCTTCTGCGTAGCTTTGGCGATTCTGCTTAGACTCGTTTTGATCTTCGGAACCTTTCCAATCCACACATTAAGTGCCTCTAGATCAGATGGACTCTCGCCCTCTCGCTACGTCAAAACTATACTTGGTCCACGGCCAAATCCAGACCACTTACGCTCTGCACTAGAAGCACTTCTGAAGTTATTCGGCACTCTAGTACTGCGGTGCTCACTGTAAGGCGACTAAATATTCAATTCCACCCCATTACCGCCAGCAAAGTGGTAGGGTTATGGACCCCTTGCGATGAAATTCCCACTCACCATCATTTAAATAAAGTTGTTTTTCGATTGTTTGTTTGATCTGCGGAACTGTGTTATTCTGCTATGCAGAGAATTTGCGTCGAGAATATAGGAATGTTGTGTTTTCTTTCTTTTTTCTTTTTGAAATCCTTCTTCTGCAGCAAGCATGATTTACTCTGTGCTTCAATTTGCGTTGCAAACTTGCATGTAGGATGGGGCAAGCGCTATGCTTGCCCACATCACGCTTCAAAAATAGTACTGCTCTCGCCCTCAAAACGAAGAGCAGACACTCACCGCTATTCATCATTATTCACCATCTTCGCCCCCTCAAACAAATGGGTTGGCTCCTCATCGGCGAAACATCCCACTACATCATAATTACTTATTTGTTGTTGTTGTTGTTCGTCTGTCGCCCCGGCGAATATTGAAAGAACGCCGGGATATGAAGGGCTTCTGTTATCGCGCGCAGGATTTTACAAAAATCTTCCGCGCCAGATTTGAGAAAAATCTTTCCGGAACAGCACGACGACAGTTTTATGGGCAGCGCATTCAAAGACACGGACCACCCTTGTGCGGACCGCGTTATCAACGGTCCCTTCTTCACAATATGAAGGACCAGCTTACTTTCGGCTCGCTCCGCCGCGTACGCGGAGTTGAGGGGAGACCTGAGCCAGACATAGGAAGAATCTTCCCGGAACAGCGCCGCAAGCAATACTGCCCCGACGTCGTTTTTATCGGCCGCGCATTCAAAGACACGGCCCACCCTTGTGCGGACAGCGTTATCCGCTGGCCCTTCTCCAAAACCTGAAGGACCAGCTCACTTTCGCAAGCCAAATGTATTGTCATCAAGCAGGAGAGCTACCTAGCCAAATCCACACGTGTTATTGTGTAGGGAAGAAAATACAACAAAGTCATTGGGAAAACGAAACAGTATGTACATGTGGGTCGCCTGCTGAATTTCGTGGTGTGTGCCTGTGGTTTATCCAGAGTGGCAAGCTGGGGAAGTTGTTGCAGAAAAATGGGGGAGGGGGCGGCTCATTTTTACAGTTTCGATGCAACAGCTTTACACCGTATTGCAGACGTGTGTCTAAAGTTAAAGTGACTCTACCCTCCCCAACCCCATCGTAGAGAGTGCAAGGTATATCTAAACTGGTAGCGAAAACAAGCGAAAATTCTAAATCCGACGCATCGGCAAGGCTACCATCATGAGGCGCGAGCGATCGTGGGTGTTGACAGTAGAGGTATACGATCATAAACACAGAAACTTTAGAACGTGGGCATGGGTTGTGTGTGTACTAATAAGTTATTCATAATTTCAATGTGGAAAAAACTTTCTGTTGCCCCACTCGTGCACATATACGAAATCATCTACCACCCGAGTACGTTCCCGTATCCTGTTCCTTTGCGCGTGTGTCACAGTGGGCGTGTTTATCCGTGCATCTGTGTCCCCGTGGCGTCTGTCCGTGCATTGTAATGCGGAGTTCGTATAGTTTTTCGGGTTAAACAGGTAGCGACGTTGACATCTCGGAGCTGTAGGCCAAGATTAACACGTGTGAACTGATGAATACAACGCATCCCCTGTTGCTGGCCACGCGAAAAAAAAAAATTCATGGGACGAGCGGCCATGATAGCGTGAGTGTTATCAAGAATCAGCTGTGCACCAACGATGTCATGTTTTGTTGCAATGGCCACTCATTGAATAAATGCAAATGTCTAGTCACTGCGTGTGCGTATCGCTCTAGGTGAGAAATGGAGCTTAAGTGAACCTTCCTCGTTTCTGTGTGATATCACGGTGCCCTTCTGTTTGGAGTTGTCAAGATATGTGATAACTATATGTATTTCGTATTGATATGTTTCATTAAACCTGATACGATACGATTTATTTTTTCTGTGTTCTCGTCTGGTTCTGTTGCACGGGTGAGGAAAAGGGAATACAACGCAAACGAAGTGCGCGAACGAAAACGTGCCATGGCCAATTATGCACTACTTATTATTCATACTGCTGACGTCACCTCTGACGCCATTTATTTACAATCGTAGTAGTCCGCGCAACGGATGGATGGCGCTGACCGTCTCTATCATGGCGTCATTCTGAAGACACAGGGGCCTATGGAAGTTGCGCTACCTGTTTAGATATACCTTGGAGGGTGCGCGGGAAAGAAATGCAGGGGGTGTTGGTAGGTGTGCCCGGAGGTCTGCATAAACAACCGGCTGGTGTCATTGTTTCCTACGTGCTTCATGCTCCACTTGCATTATTGCGTGCTGGTTCACACACATGCTTCTCGTCTACATCATTACATCAGTCCTGCGGGAAAACCGCAGTGCGCGCAGATTCCCAACGCACTCCGCTATGCTGTCGCCATCTACACGACAGAGGAGAAACTATAGTGGAGGCTGCTTCGCTTCTCGGTCAAGGCGGTGAATTTCAAAGTAGTGTTTACGACTCGCTATGTCTGCCCACGCCTTTGTTTATCTTTGCGCTATGTGTCCGTGGCACGAACAGGTCGAACGAGTTTCAGTGTAACGTTTTTGTCAGAACAGCAGCGATACTGTTTATTCTTGCTGTCGCTGTTGATTGAATATTAATGCTTACTGAATATTTGTTTATTGAATATTATTGCTTGCTTTCCTTCTTATTTATTGTGCTAATTTGAAGAAAAATACTTTCCCTTACATAGCTGCACCCAACGTTTTTCTCTGTTCATTTTGTGTCTCAGGCTTAATTAGGCATTGGTGAGCCATACCACCAGAACTTCGCTAGATTCCACTGTTATCTCAAACAATGAAATATACTCGTGCACATGGTAAAATAAAGATAAGCTGTTCCTATCAGCTTAGTGTATTTCACTCTTTTTTTTCTTCTGATATGCATTGTGTCCACCCTGGGTATTGAATGTCCATCAAGAACGATCTACATCTCAGAAGTGTAAAGGAAGGGCAGAATTGTAGTCGTGAACGGGATGAGCACGTTTGGACATTCATAGCAGTCATCATGCGCATAAATAATTGCTGCGTACCAGATCCGTATCCGTGCTGCTGCTGTTGGATGCCATATCATAACGATAAATCTCCGAGGGAAAACCGAGAGGGTTTCCGTGGAAATTCATTGCGTGCAGAATGTTAGCAATCGTACCACGTGACTGCCTGTTCCTCAAATTGGTGCTCATACTTCATGTATCTTTAACGTGCTTCCTGCCATGATGGCAACTTCTCTTTCACATTCACCATTTCACTGTTCGCCACTAAGACGAAATTATATATTTCTTAGTGTAAATGTAATTAACGATGAAAGATTAAAGTCTCTGAAAAGGTTAGCCAGCTGTGGGACTCGAACCTACGTCTTCTGGATTACCGGTCCAGGGCTAATTAAATTGTGAAGGTTCTTACGCGAGCCAGAAAATGGAAAAGAAAATTCAACAAGAATGACAGATACGTTACGATAACGTCATGACAAGTTTCACCGCTGCAATTGCAGTACCCTACCCCATTACACGTTAATGTAATCTGTTAGATGTAATGTGCTAATGTAATCTGTTAGATATTACGTAAGATGGAAATTAAATGTATGGGCCACGCACGCTCGCCGTCATAACGCATGGGGCGAAGATTTACAAAACGATCTGTTCCCGTCGGTATTCCGATGTAATCTCAGGCATTCCATGGACAGCGATGATTAGAGCAGGCCAATAATTGACTTCCAGGATCGGCTCTCGGCATCGCTTTAAATACTGATGAAGCATAGGTTTGTGAGATGCGCTAATCATAAAAAAAAGTCACCAGACAAACAGGAGTATCCAAATCGCATGTTCAATCAAAGAGCACAGAACTGAGCAGGACAAAGCACGATTTGCTGCAATGTGTCTCCGAATGCTTTCTTTTTCTTTGTGTCTTAGAGTGTATGTGTTCGCTGATGCCCAGAGCAAAGATGTCCAGCCGTGGTTGCAGGAACTGGGCCCCCTGGCGGCAATCGCTTTCTGAGGTTCACAATCAGAGTAATGGGCGAGGTTATTGCCTGAGGAAGAGGCTTGGGTTTATCGAACGCTGCAGAGCGAATCCGCACAATGTGGTGACGTCCTCGGCCAACGGCACAATCGGGTTAATTACACAGGTGGGTCAACATCCGTGCCTCTATACACAGAGCCTATGTGACACGCACAATACAGCAGAACACGATTTCCGGTACTGCGCTGGAAGTACCGTATCCATTACATGTACATGATAAGAGCGAAGCAACGTTTTTTCGGTATGACTGAGGCGCCTGGCAGGAGGGTACGTAGCGAAGCCCAATTAGAACTCAAGGAAAGAATTCAAGCTCAAGAAAGAACGAAATATGAACAAAGGAGGCAAAATGGAGAAAATATGCTGGAGCCCGGGGATATTTGTAGAGCATGGGCGGTGTTTGGGAACAGATGTCTTGTGACTCCTGCTCATTCACTCGCTGCTGAGCTCTCCCTTTGCTCACGCATGCTCAGTCCATTCATCACATTTACCATGAGTGAGCATGCTCATGAGTGTAAGTTATGTTGAGTATACCACGTCCTTCCGTGTAGCATCTGCAGGTGCTTTGACCACGTGGCTGCCCTTCGGCCATGGCCTTATGCTACCACTGTAACTGTTCATGATGTCGAGAACGACTTAATGGGCTACGGTTAGAATAATAGTGGGAGAGGGGGATCCACATAGTGGTACTGGTCTGGCTGATAGCGCCCGCGCGGTAATCCGAAACCTTTCGTGACCGCTCACCAACTCTCAGTTTTCACACTTATGCTCACTTACTCCCTGCTCAACTCTACGTTTGCTTACTCACTGCCCGCTCTGCTCTCCGTTTGCTAACTCGTGCTCAACTCATTCATCACATTGAGCGTGAGTGTGCATGAATGAACATGCTCACGTGTGAGTTTCTCCGAAGTTTCTCCGTTTCCCCCCTTGCGACCGCCACTGGTTGGGAAAGCCTTACTCCAAAACTCTCTCCAACTACCTTCGTTCCTATCCGCCGTACGTTCCGTTTATTGGGTATGTCAAAATTGTGCCCCTCCTCTGAACTCCCTAATGTAGACTTGGTGCATTTTCATCTTCAGCCCACCTTACATTTTATGGCGATGGCTGTTAACGGGAAGTTCTCGGGAAATCGCTCAGTTTCTTCTCTCTTCTTCTCCTCTGTCTCCTTCTGTCTTCTTCTTTTGTCTGTTGACTGTCGGTTCCGGTGATGCAAAACAAGTTAAAATAATCTGAAGCTAATGAAAGCGGTTTTGACATACTCTGAGATGGGTACGTTGTCCCGGAAAATATCCCGACTTTTCAGCGTTTCCTGTCCCGCTTTTGTCCCGATTTTTAGTAATATTTTAGTCCCGCTAACCCCAGATCACCACTCACTTCACAGATCACAAGGCAATACAGTGAACCCTCGTTAATATGACCCCCGATAATCTGACATACGCGCTTCCTGGGGAACAATGCGGTGAAACCTCTGCAAATCTCCTCCGTTAATATGACAATTCCACATTATGACCAAAATTTTCGGGAACGACCATGGTCATAATGACGAGGGTTCACTGTACTCGTCACTCTAAAGGAGTTGTGCATATATCAGTGTCATATATATAAAAGTGTCAACTTCCACACACAACAGCTCCCGCTGAAATTCGCGTTACACAATCGTAATCGTCCTGTAATTTTGAAATTTGTAAATTTTGTATAATCAAAGTGAAGGTGTACTTCAGCTGAGCGAACGTCAAAACAGTTTAAAAAATATATATCTAGAAATTGGAAATATAATGCAAGGTTGAACACAGCTATCGTATACTTGCAGCGCTACAATACAGGGTCAGCGCGAGTAATGAAGCTGTTTGAAATGAATGTAGTACTATAGTATATGTTCTCGAACTGAAGGAAAAGAACCAGCATTTGAACGAAGCCCGAGGTTTTCTCTGGTTTTTCCGAAGACTTTCGGGGTGAATGTCGGCGTAGTTCCGCCTGAAGTCGGTCCAGAACACATACTAATCCCCCTCTCCTCCTTCCTGCTGTCCTCTCTCCATCTGTCCACGTCTATACGTCGCTCATAGCCACAGTTGTATCGCGGCGCTAACACGGAAGTAAAAAAAAAAAAGAACGGAGGAGAAAAAAAAAAAAAACGTTACGAATGAAGGCAGCCTCCGGATACGGGCTTTTCCACGGAAATTGCCGGCTGCCACGCAATTATTTTTCTTGGCGTGTGCTGTCTAGTGTTGGCATCAATGGAGGAATTGGGTCAAGATGATCCGAAGTGTGAAGTAAATCCGACTGTGTGTGTGCCGTGCATTGACTTCATAAGTGCATCGGTGACTTCACAAGCACACTCGATGCCCTGTAGACGTCATCGGTTGCGACGTATTGATGGTGTTGACTCATGATATGCATGATGCATCCGTCTTCTGTTGTGGGGTAAATAATAATAATAATAATAAACTGGGTGTAACATAGTTAAGCTCAGGGAGACTTAGGGCCTTTGCGATGACACATATCCTGATGCTTAATTATTACAGGAGACGACATATTTGAAACTGCAAGGCAAATCACTTTATAATCATAATTGCATCTTAGTTCTTAGTCATCTCTTTCGTTTCTCTGGAGCTACTGCAATGTCCACGAGACATGACAGCTTTGGTCATGGTGCGTGTGCCTTGAAGTCGCTGTAGTGTGTCGGGTAGCGTAGGCAGTCTGAGGGGGGGGGGGATTGCACAGTACACTCTTAAAAATGAATTTCACCGCATAGCACGCTCCTAGCCAACCATCATCTCGATTGATATCGTCATCTGCCCTGATTTGTTGAAAACGGGAGGCGTACGCCTTTTCTGTGACAATTATGAACAGCATAAGATTTCGTAAGGAAAACTTCACCGTTCATATTGTGCAATGGCATATATGTAGGGTTCCGCGTTTTCGTTTTTTATTTTTGGGCGGATTCGGCGTATGTTTTTCGGTGTTTATCGCTTTTCACGAAATCGGCGTTTTTCGATGTTTTTCCTGGCGTGCACATGGTTTACCCGAAAGCTATCGGCGAATGGAAATCACAATCTAATTTCCGCACGCCAGCTGCGGTGGCGTTTTACGGCTAACGAAAATGTAGACGGACATTTTTCACGACCATCGTATTTATGTACGGTTTTCTGGTCTGCAGCAACAACTTGCTGGGCACGCGCAACAATTTATCTCTGTCATGCCCTGGAATGTTCCTCTGTATTCAATGTTTTTCGATTAAAACCGAATGAGGGAAAATCTACGCGGCGTATGTTTTTCGGTGGTTTTCGATTAAAACCGAAAACGCGGAACCCTACAAGTTATATGTTTTGCCAGTGCTAAAGAAAACAAAAGCTGAAAAAATAAATACATAGAAAACAACCAGAATACAAAGGACTGGGAAGATACAATCAGACAGATCCCAAATATTCGCAAAAAAAGTATTATATCGTTATATCCGATAGCAACAACTGAAATCGACATAGATCGCTAGACATGTCTGTCGTCGTAAAAGGAATATGAAGGAAAAATTCTGCTTCGCCGTTGTCTGTTTCTTTCTTCCTGTTTTGCTTTCCGTATCGCACGCTTTCCATTTAATGAAATGTAGTGGCAGCGGAGAAAAGTACCACCGCTACCTGAATACATTGCAGATATAATTCGGATAATATTGCGAAATATAATGCGGAAATATACTTTGACCTCTACCAGTTCAAAAATGTGGCGGGATCGCTATTCCGGCGCTGGAACAAGTTCCGAATTCCGTAACGGCGTCACTATGGCAGCGCTATTATTACATAGTTTCTTGCGCGAGCTATCCCTAGCGTGCTGGTGTAATAAATTTATACACCAATCATTACACCATCTCGCTCACTTCGTATACACCTGTCACATTTGTAGTCCTCTTAACTCATCAGCGTTATATTGATTGATCAGCAACAGCAAGATATCGAATAAGTTCACGGGAAATGAGTTCGGCATGCGACACGCGCCATACGACGCAATAGCCTGTGTTCGTTGATCCGATACGCACAAAGAAAACAATGGTGCGTTTTAGTATCACGTATACGCTGTCGCCTTTGCGTACGTAAAGGGATAGCGTGTTGGTTCTTCACAATGCGCAGAGCTCTGCTTGTGTCTTGCGCGTGCGCAGAACCATCAACGCCATCCCTTTCGTACGCAAAGGCGATAGCGTACGATATACAAACTCACTATTATGATAACGGGAGAAATGCGATATCGAAGCTCCAGGAATGTAACGTGAGCCACTTCACAAGATTGGCTTATCGTGTTTTGGGAACCGTTATCGGATATGACGTCTCCTAATCTACTAACAATAGGGAGGTTTAAGAAACCGCTTGAGCTCCCTCGGATTCCTCTTCCGTAATGGCGTCAGCCAATCTGCTATCAGCATAGCGATATCTTATTGACTGACAGCGATACGAAGGAAGTATAGGAATCGGAAGGCGCTTGCGATTTCCTAAAACTCCCTAAGTTTCAGTAGATCGGAGGACGTTCGTGATAACAGTTCCGAAAACATGAAAAGCCAATCACCCTCTTTCTTCCGATCAAGTGACATATCACATTGCTGATACTGGATACACGAAAAAGATACGATAAAGGAAGTTATTAAATCGAGACAGAGCAACATGATGTCACCCGCTTCAAAGCAGCATGGCGATTGGTTTATCTTGTTTTCGGAAATGTTATCGTGAATACCCTCTGGTGTACTAAAGAGTTTTAGTAGTTCGGACGCCGTTCACGATAAACGTAGCGAGAACGCGATAAAGCCAATCCTTTCCCCGTTTTTTTTCCTTTTCGTCTAATAAATATATCCCCCCCCCCAATCCTGCGATTTTTTTTTTATTTTTTTTTTTTTTTTTTTTTTTACGTGGGTCACTTCACATCACTAGACTGGGGATTCGGCAGCTTCCTTATCGTACCGTTTTCGTTTGGTTCTTCCGATATAGCAAGGTTCGATACTATAGGTACTACCTATTGCTACACTACAAATTGGGGGACAATTAATGTAGGATTCAATTTCAGTATATTAATCGCCTTTCTTAACAGGTTGAGCGATTAGAGACATGCGCACGCCTCGAAACTGTGTTCTTTTCAGTTTCAATTTTATTATTGGTTGTGCCATACACAGTATACAGTGGGGGCCCCATAGCATAGCTAGAGGTGGGGCCTCTCGGAAACAATCTGAATATCATACGTGGCGACAACATCAGAAACAAGTCATGAAATATAAGAATGCAAATTACATGGAAGGTCATAAACTGTCACGGTGAGGGAGAAAGCACAAGAGGGCAAAAGAAAGAAAAACAGACAAAATAAATAAATAAATATAAGAAACAAAAACAACTGAGACTCAGCAAAAATGTGGCGCTTATGAAGGTGAACAGCGTAAGCGCAAAGGCCCATGGGAGAAACAAGACAAGTAGGTGAAAAAGCTAATGCGTATGAAAATGAGGAAATAATTTAAGAGGTGGTTCCTTAAGACGATCTTTAATAGCGATGTGATGCGGAAAGAATGAAAGATGCTGCTTCGAGGACTCTAGCGCGTATAAAAAAAAATATAAAATAAAGAAATAGTATTTATGCTGATTAACTTGAACTGGTTGCATTTAGCTGTCCTTCAAACATCATACCGACAAGACGTTACGAGAGTCACTATTCAGTCAAGAGAGTAGAGAGTACATCGTACGGTATCACCTTTGGGTGCGCAAGGGATAGCGTCCTGCGCACGCCCATAACAGAAAGACAGTTTCGCGCAGTGCGCAGAACCACCAACGCTATCTCTTACGTACGCAAAGGCGATAGCGTATACGGTGTACTAAGACTCTCTAGTTTTAGCAAACCCTTGATAACGTGGCATGCGTCAAACCGTATCGACTGGAACAAATCAGTGGATAAAGAGTCAGAGTCACACACGACTGCGATTGGTTCCGATATAGGCACGATACGGTGTGCTAAAATTGCCTATTTGAGAAGTTTTAGTACATCGTAAGCAAATGGGATAGCGTACGTGGTTCAGATAGCGTTTGGTGGTTCTGCGCACTGCGCGAAGCTCTCTTTCTGTTGTGGGCGTGCGCAGAACCATCAACGCTATCCCTTACGCACGCAAAGTGGATAGCGTACGATGTATTAAAACTCTCTATTCTAGCTCAACTCGGTTAGCTCGATCCTTATCACGGTCCGCTATCAGCTAAATACTCTGGATGCGGAAGAAATGCGGGCGTTAGCGACTTTTAGTACATCGAAAGACCTCCTTCGCGATAACGTTTCCCAAAGTGCGATAACCCAAGCGATATCACATTCTAGAGCCTGGATTTGACAGCTTCCGTCGCCGTAACAGTTTCGCCACATGCCTCCGATCTACTATGACTCGCTATTATCTTCTCACCTGTACTTCGTCGTCCCTGTCTCCTATGGGAGCGATGTAATCCAACGCGACGCTCACTCGACGACAGGTTTTACCGTGTATAGAGCGTTCTTTTCTCCTCCGCTTTTGCACGTCGTTCGAACGCTGCCCGACCTCCTTTCCCTTTCCTCGAATGGCGGTCAGGTACTTCCCTGTCTATGCAGAATGCAATGACCGAAAAGGTGCGCCTGCTCAACACGGATGAACCTGGAAAACCTCCGCCAAGGATGGGGATTGCCGTCGACAGTGCAACTCCTTGCCACGCGTTTGTCCTGCGGCCCTCTTACGTAATTTTCGTAGCGAGTGTACTGCTACATGAGGTAGAGCAATGTCCGTGGCGACGAAACACCCTAATCATGATCATCATTAAATTATAGTTGGTGGGGGTGGTGTTGTTGTTATGTGGGCACGCGGAAAGAGACAGAAATGAAACGTTTGGGAAATCAAAAAGGACGAAGAAGATCTTTCGTTTCAATTGTGTAGGGGGGCGAAATGTGCGAGTTCCGCTTTGTGATCATCACCGAAATAAAGTTGTTCACAAAGGGTGAAAAATTGGGCGGTTCGCTAGTCCACAATTAAAATCGCTCAGTGCTTTGTGTGGTGTGTCGTTTATTTTATCCCCGCCAATGGTTTTTTTTAGCGATTGTAATAAATAAAGTTGGTGTTTCTTCCGCTTTGTATAGCAAGACAGGTTGATGCAACGATATAGCTTGGACGAAAAAGCTAGCATAGAGTGTACGATACGTTGATTCAACAAAAATGTGACTCGTCCTTTTGTTCTCTGTTCCTCACTTTTATCGTCTATACCATGCCAGGTTTTACTTTGGTAACAAGGGACCGTTTTTCGTCGTAATGAACACTGTAAGACGGTGATATAGCAGCCAGAAGTAAAGGTTCATCAGGAATACATTTGCTCACTGAAAGCTACTGTGTCTTAGTCATGCCCATTCACACTTGACTAAGGTTTTCCCTCGATTGCAAAGGGCAGGTATTATGTTACTCTTTGTCTTCTTACAGCGCCGTATATTTTTGCGCTTTAGACACTCGCTGAGGTGTCTGAAGACCTGTGTTTCATTCTATTATTTCGTACACATATCGAAGTTCAATCATCTTGAGGTTCTGTGTCACATTGGTGTTCCATCACACTATGTCCTCGTAATTCTGTCACATTGGGCTCCGATCATACTGAAGTCCCACCACGTTGCTGTTCCATCACATCAGGGTCTCACCATAACGGTGTTCTGTCACTCTGAGCTCCCTCCGTATTTTTGTTCCCATTCCACAGGCGTTCCACATCTAGAAACAGCGACGCGACAACTCTTCCGGCACTCCATTGGTGGGTTTTAGTTCTTGTTATTTAGTGTCAGTGCGCACGCATTTTAAGTAGAGCGCGAGAGGTAGAAAAAAAAGTGTTTTTAAACAGGGCGGATGAACTTTGCAATGCTGCGTTTGTGTCTGCCAGGATGCGGAACTTGCAGAAACGTAAGCAGTAAAGAGAAGAAAAACAGAATAGGCGTGGTCGTGGGGAGCACGTGGTGCGGAGTAAACGCGTGTCACAAATTTTACGCTCCTATTGGCACGTCAGTGTATTTGACGAGGTTGTACATGCCATGCCATGCCAGAGATGCCATGTTCTCAGTACGCTGCCCAGCATCGCCACGATATTTTTATTTTTTATTTTATATTTACATTACATTTACATTATATTTTTAATAGTTATTATGTTTATATTTGTGCTCGAATATGCGCACGGTTCTTATTCTTGCATTTGTATGTCCCTCCTTGCACGGCGAGTCAATAGCCTGAAGTATTACAAATAAACAAAATAAATAAATATTGGTACGGAATAGCCAGAGGAGAAGGCAGGACTACGATGGCTCTTCCAACTGTCCATCTTGAGGAAGCCAGCATAGATACATGCACAGTAAAAAGTGGCGATGAACTGAGCAGTATATCCATCTACTGTCGACGTACAGACACCAGTAAATGTACTGACATATGCTCTTGGCAATAACCGGGCAATCGTAATATGAAGCTCAAGGTAACTTCCTTTCATGGACACATGCATGGAATACCAGGTCAGATTGGAAGGCGCGACACTGACGCCAACTGATATCTGATGACGGACGATCGACGGACAGCTGAGGCCATGCTCCATGTACCAGCTACTTCAGAGGCACTGAGAAGTTTGCCTGATTACTCGATAGTGCGATAGTGCGTTCGATATGCGTCGAAGACAGCAAAAACATGCCTTTCTGCTCTCAACACCAATTGAGGAATACGCACCTGCAAATGTTTACGCGTTTAGTATTCCCGAAGGCACGGTAACACTAAGCGCTTACAAGCACCATGAGAGCCTGCTTTTGGGAAATCACTGTGGCATCATTTGCGTAGCACGAAACCAGCATAATTTAGTAGGTTGGAGAAACATGCATTCTAAAGTGCACCCGCAACAACGGAAACGGAATCCATGTTCGCTGCAGGCCGGCCCGGAGAGTCAGGGGCTCAAACAAGGCTGCACGCAGGGTACGACATCGTACCGTGCGAAAGTGTTATTATTCCTATTAGCGAGATTAAGTAGAACGCAAGATGTTCACGATAACGGTCCCGAAAACACGATAGGCCAATCACCTTATTCCTTTGGAGTGGATGGCATCACGTTGCTGACCCTTGATTTGACAGCTTCCTTTATCGTGTTCGTATTCATAAAGTGATTCCAATCTACTAAAACTCTGTGTTATTATTTCTCTTTTTCGGACATCTTTACGGATATAAGCTCTCATAGAGTGTGATCATTCGTCCCACACGAGTGCCAAGACTCCCAAACCCGTCTTGCAGGTTGTATGAAGTGCGCCATACATGCAATACTAGTATAGTCCCGACCTGTGCTAGTCCGTGCCCGTCTACTATAATCAACGCCTCGTCGGTGTCACACGCTTGACTCCACGCTAACTTTCGCAGCATTTATGAATTTGAAGACACCTTACCTGCAGTGCTTGCGTGATTGTTCAGCTGCTTCTGCTTACTTTCGGTGAGCACTTTCATACTGACAGCTTTTGTGTTGATCTTGAAGAATCTCAAGAATGCACTTTGTGTGTTGTTGTTTCTAGCGGAATCGATACGGATTTTTTTTTATATCTTATTTACAACGGCCTCTTATTATTTTCATGCTGCTCCGAAGCAAAACGTTGCAAGTGCCACCTATCGGAGACAGCAGAAACGTCTCAGCGTTCTGCCGCACTTTCCCGCTTCACTTGCAGCACCGGTTGGCATTTCACGATACTATTGTCAATCTCTTTGATTTTCATCAAAACACAACGTAGTTGTATTGAAGGAGAAATGCGACAGGCTACTGTCACTCACGTCATATATGAAACCGATATTTATCTACGAAAGTGCAACGAAGCCATGAAGGCAAAAAATTTCGCTTTTACAGCGATTCGTATTCCTGAAGGGCTCCGATTCGCGTCTTGTCTTATGGAGTGGGAGAGCAACGCGTACAGGTACAGCACAGAGGTAAAGGTGCTCTTTGTGGCTTTCACGTGCGCGCTCTTCCGTTTCACGTAACTTAGCATCAACGGGAAGCATTTCTTTGCCGAAGGACGCTGGTTTTGCATGTGTGCTGTTGCTGCCGAGAGTGCAAGTATGCATGCACAAGCATGGCCGTAGACGGGGAAAACCCACGAGGGTTAAATCCGGGGCCAGCATAGAAAAACATGTCAAACTTGACATCGACGTTATTATGTACGTTGTGAGTCATGTTCCTTTGTGTGTCATAGGGAGATGGAAGTGACGTAAAAGCAGTGGTTAGCGTAGGTTGCATACTAGTAAAACTAGCGTTAAAAAACGACAATAACAAATACATCGTGACTATGACATGGAGTGATTCACCCAAGAATAAAGGGGGCTGGTGAGTGTCTCAGGTTTTTGTCTAACGCAATATGCTACAGCAGATACAATTATGTTGACATTCTGAACGGGATATTTATTTATTTGATATAGTGTTGATGCCACCAAAGTGATCGTTACTGGAGCGATTGTACAGCAAAATTTCCTAACAAGAAAGTACTACGAGACTGCAGCATCAAAACCAGCGTAATGCTCAAGAACCATCATATGAACAGGAAGCGCGTTCCACAAAGACATAGCACCTGAATAAGAAGTAGTAGAAAAAAAAAATTAGCGTGTATGCCTCGCATATAGCTAATCAAGATATACAGCGCGCTTTTTTTAAATATCCTTTATAGATTTTTGAATAAGAACGCCATGAAAGCAGCATCGATATCGTTTTTCTCTCTCTCTCTCTCTCCCCTCTTTAATCATCCTCATCTTCATTTTTGCAGTTGAGTTGTGTTACAATATCGGGGTGAGCAGCAGTTGAGAGTTTGTGCAGTTGAGTTTGCGGCTTTGGCTTCGGCTCATTTGGGGACACAGCATAATACGCTCTGCAAGTAACTGAGCGTTCTGCGCATATCTCCTCTCCCGGTTACTCCACTCGGCAAGCCCCATTGGCTACGGCGGTGCCCTCCCTCTTCCCTCTCACTGCCTCCTCTCATGCGCAGAGACGGACTTGCACAGCGTAATTCGACCATGGATATTTCACGGTACGCGCTCGTTTCGATAAAATGGCCTCAGATAAAATTTCAGATAAAATGGCCTCAACGAGGATTGTGTTCCACTGTGCTATCTCGCTCTTGCCCAAAATTTTCCAATTAAATAACTAATGCGTCTTAGGTAATTAGTCACCTTGTAGTTACAAATTTTACTGTGAAATTTGTCACAGTGAATGGGCAAAGCGTACACTGTGAGGCGTTCGAAAACTAGACACGGACAGACAGAAACGACCAACCGCTTCTGAAGTTTTATTTCTAGAACAACGGGCCCGTTCAAGTATGTGTTTCCTCCTCAGTGTGTCACCGTCTCAGACCTTCATCGCCTTTGCCACATGCCGAGCGCCTGTCTCCCGTCGTTTCTGTCCGTCCATGTCTATAGCTTGAGCGCTTCACAGTCTCATTTGTGTTTCACTTTATTTCATTTTATTTATTTCTCCTTAAGGACCCATTATAGGGTATTACATATAGGGGGTGAGTGGACAAAGACACGAACTCTTGCATAAACTTCGATAAGAAAAACAGTCAAACAACGTACTGTTCAAAGGCAACTCAGAACTGTTTGGGATCAGCTAAAGTGGCAATAACAGCCGGAAGATTATTCCATAAAGAAATACATTGCTGAAAGGGAGAAGACTTAAAGGCCTCAGTGCGACTGAGATGGGGGTTGTAATTTATACGGATGATCAGTGCGACTTGACAAAAATCGAGCAAGTTCAAGAATGAAACGAGAGCGGATGAGAATGAAACAACTTTTTTTTGCAAAGAAATTTTTCGTCAAAAAAGCAATATGATTAGTAGATTTGATCCCGGACATGCTTTCCATAGGGTCCCGTATGTTTAAAACAAGCCTGGCATCGTTATTTTGCAAAATTTCCAGTTCATCTATCAAGTATTTCTGACAAGTGTTGCAAATTTCGGCCGCACACGCTATCTTGGAGCGCACCAAGGAACTGTATGCCAGTAGTTTAACTTCAGCCGGTGCTAGGTACGAGGGTACGCCTCAGAAAACCCAACAACCGAAACGCTCTTCTGCAACGTTCAGTGTGGTACTTCCCCCCCCCCCCCCGTATACAGCTTCTGAAATAAATATGCATAAGTACTTATGTTTGACAAGCCTCTGTAGTTTATCGCCGTTTAGCACATAGCTGTGCTCTCTGTTGTGTGTTTTAGACCTTGTAATGACCTAACTTTTGTTTTAGCCACGTATGTTTACCTTCATTTGCCACAGGGTATATTAGGGTATTCGGTGAATATTCTCATTTTTTCCGAACAATTTTTCCACTGCGTTATAAAAGGTGTTTATTTTTAATCATTACATAATTTTTATTAAAAACTAGCAGAGCAAAATAGATGCCGTTTTTGAGTTCTACGGCTATGCTGACATTCCCTCGATGAAAGTATGCACCTACAAGATGACTAATTGCCTAAAGTTCATTAAGTAACTCTTTAATTATGGGATTTCGGACAAAAGCGGGAGATCAGAATGAGAGACCATTGTGACGTCACCCGATAGCGGGGTTGACGGAGCGCAATATAGAGAATGGCTGGACCCAGTACAAGGCAAATCAAGGCTCCGGACCACAAACGCACAAGGTCTGAAGGGTTTAAAGAGCCTGGCTATTTGCAGACTGCATTTACAAATCAGATGGGACAATAAACCTCTACCCGAGAAACGTCATCATGACGTTGGTAGACACACCGAAACCAAAACAGATCGGAAGGGGAGAGCTGCGGGTTCCACGAATGGTCAGTTGTTCGCTGCCTCCTATTGAAAGAAAAGTAGGACCGAAGGTCGCGTCCCTTTCAGTGACCATCGTAATCACCTCAAGACCGCGGCTTTCGGGCGCGACCTTGTTCGCCACTAGCTTTGAACGTAGTTCAACTCTGCCAAACTCGTGGCGTTGTCGAACATTATGACGTCATTTGTTTACAAACAGGTAGAGGTCTATAAGGCTACACACGCGACACTCTATTTTTTTTTTTTGATTGGGTGTTAGCGCCGCGAAGCAACTGTGGCTATGAGCGACGTACAGATGTGGACAGACGGAGAGAGGATAGCAGGAAGGAGTGGGGGACAGGGGGGTTAGTATGCGTCCTGGGCCGACTTCAGGGGGAACTGTGCCGACATTCGTCTGGAAAGTCTTCGGAAAACCCAGGGAAAAACCTCAGACAGCACAGCCGGCGGTAGGATTCGAACCCACCACCTCCCAGTCTTCAGCATGACCTTGGTTACCACCAACGAGCGGACGCCTTAGCCCACTCGGCCATGCCGCTGGTGCGACACTCTATGGAGTGAGAGCGCGCCGCTCGATGAAGCTCACCGTCTTGTAGTTTCCTCTTGAGATGTGTGGCGGGATGGCAGGTTGGGCCCGAGTACCAGTGCAGAAGGTGTCGTAGGGTCGGTGGCGTACAGGTGGAACGACGAAGTCTTGAAGCCGGTAGACGCCTAGGGAACGACGAGCCGATCACGGCAGTAACAGTAGCGGACAGTAGCAGTAGCGGACAATAGCAGTCTTCCTACGCCGAGCTTGACAGACCGGCTGGCCAAATTCCTCTCTTCCCCTGTCCTTTTTTGGGAGTCGGCTTATGTAGCCATCGGTGACCTTGTTCACGGTCCACTCTCGCTTATGTCCTTCGGGCCTCTGATAAAGCGGCCTTCACTGTTGCTTTCATCCAGAGGTGTAAGAGAGGGAAGCTTCCCCAAAATAGCCCCGGACGTTCTTGTGTTCCCGCGCACTCAAAAAACGGCCAGTTCGAAATATGTCTGACCGTCACACCATCCTAGTTGAAAGCCATTCCGCGTTTTAAAAATTCTGAAACACGCACGTGGGTGAAGATATCCGCTCCTGAGTTTTGATATGCAAATGAGCCGAAACCGAAACCGCGGCAACCTGGAACGCAGGGTGTACAGCCCTCATTGCACGTCAGAGGACCACGTGATTTGGAGCGTTGGAGATGATTGGAGTAGGTGCCGACCTGCGGGTCAGGTAAACCGCTTTCCCGCCCAATAAGCCTCCGTCGTCGAAGGTGGTGCGCTACTCAAGCGCGCTATTACAGTTTCGACTCATTTGCATATCAAAATCAGGGGATGGATATCTTAACACAGGTGCGTGTTTCAGCCCAGTCACCCGCCTAACTGTTCCTGGCCTGCATAGAGGGAAAAGGGATATGACGCCGTGTGTCGCCAAGCAGCTTACCCTGGGCATGATGAATGATAGGAACACGACGTCAACGCCGGTTTACACTGACGGGTGACCTACTCGGAATGGCTCGTCCTCGTCATTTGTAATTTCGTCTCAGTCAGTCCCTTCTGGTCGCCACCTTCCTCACAGAACATCTTCTACGTGTGTCGAGCTCTACGCCATTCTCTTTGCTATGCAAAAAATATCAGCCAGCCCAGCTCAGTCTTGGTCGTCTTTACAGACTCAAGACCCGCGCTCCAGTGTGTGGCCAACTTGGGGATACGTGGGACCCTCAGTCCTGTTGTCTTTGACATCCTGCAAGTTTATAAGAAGGCGGCCGTTGCAGGGCACACTGTCGCATTGCAGTGGATCCCCGGACATGTCGGCGTCAGCGGCAATGAAGAAGCAGACAGAGCCGCCTTGAGCGCCCATCAGCACGCTGCTCTTTCCCCGATAATGATGTCTTCGGACGACCGAAGACACTTCCTTTCGTCACTCGCCGGCCCCAAGATGCAGGCTCAGTGGCAACACGGCATAGCTCACTCCCTTCTCTCGGATGTAGACCCCACGCTTTCTGTCGTACTTCCTCCGCGACGACGTGCCCCTTTACTGCACGCTTCCACCGCATGAGGCTCAACGTTATCTTTACACCTGCCTTTCAACACCGTCTCGGCTGCACCTCGTCTTCCTTCTGCCCCACTTCTGGAGTGCACAGCGACCTCTGCCACGTCATCCTGGCTTGTGGGCCACGACCTACTGTATATACTGACTTACTTAAAAGACTTAAACACAAACACACTTTCGGCATCTGCATAAATGGTATTTGCAAGGCGAGGTTTGAACCCTAAACACCGTAAATAATGTTTGAAATGTTGTTGACCAGGACGACGAGGCATTCATTAGCGCATTATTAGGCTACAGTCGTCACTTTTAATACTTTGTGACGAAGGCTTTTCACAAACAACACGCTGTGGTGCTTGCGTTTTCGTGTTTTTACACCCATGCGATATGCATGACCGCAAACTTTGTTACGACTAGAGTAGATAGCTTGGCAGTGTCGCTGGCATCATTCCTGCAGCTGAACAAGGGATTGGCTGTCACATGAGGAAGCGCAATCCTGGAAGAGAATTAATGACCAGCCCCATTATTCAGAAGCAAGCATTATCACGCTACAATTTTCGAAACTAACAGTGGCATCCTCTGTCTAGGAGATGGCGAGTGCACAGAACAGTAGACATAGTTGTGGTCTTTAGGGCTTCGTACATCATGTCAGTCAGAAAGGCGAGCTTCGCAGGTGCTGTCGCTTCCCATTTAAGGAAGCAGTCCAAAAAGCTGAAGTAGTCCTCGTGGCACCTACGACGAAGTCGTCGGCTGCGAAGTGCCGAGAGCCGAAGGCTGACTTCAGAAACTGTCCAGGGCAAGTACACTCCACCGTGTGAAACCACGCTGTCGACATGCGATTCGTCGTCTGCTCAGGGGCCAGAACAGAGCGGCCCAAACGAGCAGCCACTCGGCAAAACAATTTCCGCGGTGCTGGAGAGGGGCGCGAGTGTTATGGTCGTGTCAGTATGCAGTAAGTCGTGTTGTGGGCAATACCACCACGAGCGTGCACTGATGGAAGTTTCTATGCAACGTATTGAGAGGCGGCCGTTCAACCTCGCAAAGATTCTCGGACCGTGGTCGAACGCTGCCCACCAGATGCAAGGCCTTCTTCTTGTTGCGGAGTACTTGCGCTCCACTGTCCTGGACCGACTTCACAGGGAAACTGGGCCGACATTTGTCTTAAAGTGGGACTGCACAACAAAATCACCACAAAGGTTATGGCATATCCGTAACCTTTGGGATGTTAGGAACATGTGTACCAAATATTTCGTTCCGAAACTACGCAAATCTTATTCTAACGAATTTATTACGAAGCGAGGGCTTCGCCTCTGTGAAGCGAGAGGGCGCTGAAAGCAACACACTGCTGACATCATCCGGCGTCTGGCAAGAGAGAAAGCAGGTTTCGAAGCAGACGACACTGTTGGATGACGTCACGGTATCCTCCTCCGGACGAACCGCCGTAGTATGGAGCTCTGTTTTCTGCTCTTCGCATTTCGGTTTCGGTTTGCTATTGTCATCATTTACGAATTAATTACTCGCGCAAAATGAATGCAAATGTTGTATTTGGTGTGGAGTGGGTGGTTCGTCTTAGGTATGATGCTAACCTTTTTTTTTTTTTTTTCGAATCCTTGCGAAATCCCCCTTTGAAGCGGTTGAGCAAAAACCCGGGGAAAACAGAAAAGCAGCAGAGGCTGTTTGAGCACGTATGGCCTGGGAAAGCAACGAGTACTTCAACCTTGACATTCGCGAGGGCTGCAATGTATTACCTCAGCTTTGCGCGGACGGAACATAATGCAGCTCACGGAGACGTTTGTGCTGTCGCAACATCTCAGTTTTTATTGACATTGATTATGTTCATGGCACCAATTGGACGTCGTCCAGGTATACAACGTGTGAGCTAAAGATGTTTACGCAGCCCGTGCCATAACGGTGATCGCCAGTATTCCTCGTAGTATTGGAAAAGAATATGGGAGGCTAGTTAGTGGGGGAGCTGCGAGTATGCGACGGATTGGGTTGGATTGAAGTTGCAGGAAGTTTGAAGTATACAATGGGGTGCGAACCAAGTACGACTGCCTGGCAAAGTCAAAATGGCAAAACGAGGCCCATCCACACCCCTAGTCACAGATGTGTTAATGGCTTGCTACACTATCTATGCAGCAGGCCACAGGCTAGTTCTCCAGTGGGTTCCAGCCCATTGTGGTGTCGTGGGGAACGAGCAGGCTGACAGCGCCGCAGAAGCAGCACCTTTCGTATCGGAAACGGACCAGTATTGTTCTGCTGAGAGGACACCGCCGTTCAGTTTTGCGACGCCTAGTGACACCCCTGGCTTCCCGCCAATGGACAACCGACATTCTTCCCCCTCTCTGTTGAGCAGAGTTGATCCAACGCTCGCTTTCCGCATGCCACGAAACACCTCTCGTCAATATGCTGCATTAATCCACCGGATGCGCCTCGATGTGGCCTTTACAGCTCAGTGGTGTTACCGCTTGAGACAAGTTGACTCCCCCACCTGTTGCCACTGTGGTGTTCTTGAGGATCTGGAACATATTAATCTTCATTGCCCCCACTGCCAACCTTCCCGAACCACACTCTCCGAGTCTCTTCGCCAGCTGGACTCTCGCCCCATCTCCCTATCGAAATTGCTTGGTCCCTGGCCTAATCCAGCCCAGCAACGCTCTGCGCTCAAAGCTCTTCTGACATTTCTGGACACCATCGGACTTCGATCGTTATTGTGAAGGGGATCGTTATTTTATTCCCCACATTCCCACCAGCAATGGGGTAGAGTATCCCCTGTGGCGATGAACCTCCCCACTCTCCAAAGCCAAAAATAAATAACGAGAGTATAGAGAGGTAGCAAGAAACCTTTGAGACCTTGTCTGTGTTTGTCGTTTTTTTGTCCCCTAGTCTCGGGTTTTTAAGTTACGGACCAAAAATAAAGTTGTTGTTGTTGACCTTTTCTCGTTCGACAGCACCACCAAAAGTTAAGAGCAACCTGGAGCAACAATTTCTTCCCCCGATGTATCTCGGTGTTGGTGCTACTTGCTACGGTCTACCCCCACACCGAGGCAAAATCAAGAGGCGTTGAATAGCAAAACACGAAAAAAGAAAGAGATAATAATAATAATATATAAAATAATAATAAAATAAAATAAAAGTAATAAAAAGATATATTAAAAAGACAGAAAATATATAGAGAGGTGCTCACCGATTTTCGAAGAATTTTTCAGTTTTCTAGCGGCGAAGAGAACAGCACGGATGTCTGTCGAATCAAGTACAATGGGAATTCTTTCCCACATCGTACCTGCTTTTATGTGTGAGACAAATGCCGACGCACCATGAATCGAAGTGTGACCCTCTCCCTTTTGAAAAGCAATTTGCACGAGCCTTTCACGAGTGCAGGGAGACATCGGACAGGTTTAATGCGGGAGCACGGATCGCTAGTGTGGGGAACATGAAATCCATAACTCGGCTTCAAAAGAACTATGGCGCAATAGGCTATAGACGTGGTGACAAGAACGTGCGAGGTAGAGGATACATGGAGCAAGTAGCTCAGTTTGGCAGACTGATCCCATATTCCATGGAGAATCAGCACATTAGTGGGTGCGACTCCAAGGACATAGTGGTATGCGTGTATTCTCAAAGAACACGATCATAATGTGGCATGTGTTTACCGTGTCCTCCCAATCTGCCGAATCCCAACTCGCCGAATGCATTGAAGGCCGGGATACAGCTGTAATTCCTTGACCTCCAAATGTGCTGGTTTGACTGGTCGAATGACTGACATGTCCCTTCCCAATTCGCCGAATTTACCTTACCACCCTGACTTAGTGGCTAAGACCATCGCCTTCCACATGGAAATTGGGAGGTGACCCGATTGCGCTGTCTGGATGTTTTCTCTGGGTTCTCCTCAGATGTTGGCAAGGTTCCCTATGAACGGGGCCCAGGGGACACCATCCTCACAGCAATGCCGGTGAGAGAAATTACGGACCCGGGGATGCAAGAGTACGGACTCCTGCCCTGGGCCCGCCTCACGTCTCCTGGTTGGCAACCGTCGGGCGTTGGGTCGGGCTCCACCCCCCCCCCCCCCGCCTCTCGCCTGTCCGGTCTCCCAGTGTAACTTGTCTTCCACCGCACCAGCAGGCGGAACGCTCGGTGACTAACATGTCGTCAACCAACCAATTCGATTGTTCGCGGGGCGTTCTGTTCTTCCTACGTTCATCTCTCATGGGGCTTTTCATTGCCTTGACAAGCATTACGCTTTCGCTAAAATTCATCCTCATAGCTAGCCACAACGTTACTATGATAGGACCTCTCACGATAGTGACGCAGAGCTTACGGCTTCTAGGTCTTGGAACCGTAATAAAATACTACCTTTAAAATATTTTAATAACAAGCACAAAAAATTTTGCGGACTGAAATGCCTCGAAGAGATAGGTTTCATAGTCTAAATGAACAAATTACTAAACAGCACACATATTGTTAATGAACGAATGTCGAGAAAACATGTGAGCTGGTGGCAAGGATCCAATACGAAAAATCCCCGAGACCAGGGAACACAGACCAGAGAGATCACACACAAGAGAATATGTTTGTAAGTCAAACGTCGCCATGCCAGTACTGGCATGGGGACGTTTGACTTAGAAACATATGCTATGCGTGCAGCCAAAGCGCTCCGGCTATTTTTTTCTCTAACACACAAGAGAAGTTTGATACAGAGATGTCACCCTTTGTTACTCTGGCCATGGATAAACTTATCGTCTTCCTATTAAACTCTTCAGCTGTGGCCTTATCTGCATGTGCTGCTACGTCGCCTAGTCCTTGGTTTTCGTCATAAATATTGCTAATGATATTGTGATTCGTGGGTGTCATCTTTCAACATCATTTCTAGTTCTCCAGCCACTGTTCACTAAGGGATTCAATGATTCTCGCACGTTTCTGTAGGTCATTTTCCGCCATATCCAACTCGCCGGAAAGCTCCTTTATCATTTCCCAGCTTCCCGAAAGGGGTTGACGTTTCCCCTCACAGATAATCCGCTTAACTGCATTCGGCGAACTGCGATTCGGCAGATTGGGCTGTGACCGTGTTTACCGCACGGAACTACAGCAGATCGATAGCGCCCCACACGGTCATGCTCTCACATGCGGTCACATAAAATCGTTGTAGTGCCAGGTATTAACCTTGACTTGCAGAAACCCTATAAGGAACCGGTGGCGTTACGGGACGAGGTTGATAGGCAGGTAGAACAGTTACTGAAGTGGGGCTTTATATTTCCGGTCGCGAGTAAATGTGCCCACCCTGTGGTGTGTGCGGCCAAGAAAGATGGTTCTGTTAGAATGTGTGTTGATTATCGAAGGCTGAATGCGTTTACAGAACCAGATCGGTTTCCGATGAGGGACTTCACCAAGTTGCTTTACAGTGTTGCCCGGGTACGGTACATAACTACCATGAACATGACGCGTGGTTATTGGCAGATTGCAATGGATGAAACCTCACAGAAATTGACAGCGTTTGCCACGCATCGGGGTCTTTATGCTTGGAGGGTCATGCCCTTTGGGCTGCGCAAATCGGCCGCCACCTTCCAAAGGACAATGAATGAGGTGCTCAACGATCACCGTGCATTGATGATGTCGCTGTATTTTCAACGACATGGGAGGAGCACGTGGAATGTCTGAGGGCAGTGTTGGATGCAATCGCGCGAGTGGGGTTGAAGATCAACCCGCGTAAATGTAAGTTTGCTCAGCGGCAGGTGAAGTATCTAGGACATGTCGTAGGCAGCACTCACTTGACCCCACGAGGGTTGTCGCGATTCGCGAATTGAAGTTGCCGCAGACAAAAACCGAGCTTCGACGGGTTTTAGGGCTATTTAACTAATATCGAGAATACATCAGCAATTACGCGGAAAAAGTAGCTATGTTAACGGATCTCACCAAAAAGAAGATACCGAATGTTATTCCATGGAATTCAAGGGCACGTAATGCGTTTGAAAACGTTAAGACTTCGTTAGCGTTGGCCACCGAACTAAACACAATTGATCCTCGGACGAATTACTGCCTTACTTGTGATGCTTCTGAGTGCGCGGTTGCGGCCTGCTTCTCGCAAGTGATGGATGAGAATGAAAAACCCATAGCCCCCATAGATTGCCCCTTCCACAAGCGAGGTGGGCGGTGATCGAACGGGAGGCGTATGCGATTATATGGGCTCTCAGCAAAGTAGATACATGGGTGTATGCGAAGCATATCACGGTCAAAACTGACTACAATCCGCTTGTGTTCCTCGCCCGTTCAGCATCATCGAGTGCCCGTTTAACTCTGTGGGCGTTGGCGCTTCAAAAGTATGAGTTTACTATCACACACATGCGAGGTGAAGCTAATGTAGTTGCGGATACACTGTCCAGGGGAGAGCCACCTGTTCCCCAGGAAGGGTAGAAAAGGGGGATTGCTTTGTACTGGGGCAGCTTGTTAGGTCAAACGGAGTTGGGTTAGTTAAGTGGGTGTATTATTTAGAAGGGGTGTGTGAGCCATGATTGCGCTGGAATGTGCCCAGGGTGAAATTGATAAGCTTTGTGTGTGTGCCTTGTACATGTGATGGACTTGCAGTGCTGGATGTACTACGTGGACTCCTTACTCTGACAAGGGTGTCCTGGACGGTCCCCGTGAACTCGGAACATTTTGCAGTCTGTCTGGCAACCTCGGCGGATATGATACACGATGGTCAAGACAGTTGCGGGAAGGCGGCGACAGGCGACATCAACACGAGAAGTGCGGCCCAAGTCGCAGCGGTGAATGCTCTGAAGAGTGGGGCGTTCGACTGAGGGAACCGGAGCTGACTTAAAGGGGGTGGAGTTGAGGACGCCGAGGAGGACGATGAGCCGAGTGGGGAACTCGCGTGCAGAGCGGAGCCACGTCAATCTGGAGCTCGGAGCTGGTGCGAGCGGATGTTCTATCATTGTAAAACGTTATTGTTATTACAGACTGGGTCCTTGAATCTTGACAAGTCACCTGTGACCATATGCCTGTGGCCGCTTTTTCTTTTTTTTTTTTCTTTCGGGCTTTGCTCTCTTCGCCCTGCCTCCTAGAAGGACACGCTGATGGCAGTCGAGCGGACTTCGACGTGGATATATGAATATCGGAGGTTTCAAGGAGCCCACCCCTTTGGAACGTGAAACTTGTTCAGTAAAAGGACATCAACTTAAAATATATCCTTTGGCAGGAGGTGGCAAGGTGTGTGCAAGGCGAAGGTGACTAAATGAAACGTCAAAATATTATTTGTGGCACATGGCAAATCGGAAAGGTGAGGAGATAACGGTAACAAAAATGCAGCAGCCTGATATTTCTTTAGTGAGCATTGCAAGAAACACTCGTAAGCCAACATTCTCTTCGTATCTCAAAATTTCTTGTAAACACCTGATTTCTAGATGTTATTAGCACCGTACTTTTTCAGGAACGGCTAAACTATCATTTATGTTACTAAACAATGCGTACAGCAGTTTACTACAGTAAGCATTGCCACATCGCGTGCAACAAGCGGTGGTAAACGCAGGCCGACGCTTCACCATGACAACCTCAACGTGGACATTCGCTCCATGCGGTTGCATAGCTTCGATACCGTTCCGTTCACACTGAGTTGGCGCTCCGTTAGCCCGATTCAGTTGGCAAAAGTTGCTCCATGCGGTTGCCGGTAGCGACCGAAAACTTGGGACAGTTGCTGGTGTTAAAAGCCAATCAACGTGAGGAGCATTTCCACGTGACCCCCGAAGGCGTGAACGGATTTCCTTCCCGCCGTACTATACCTGGCATCGGTTCAAATCCGACAGGGATAAATGATAATTTTCTTTTTTTGTTGTTTTACTAACGCCACATAAAGATATCAATAGGTATCAATAGGCATTTTTTCGAGGTATTGGTGATCTTCTGGCGAACTTACATGGCTTAGGTTTCAATAATGACAGTTGAAAAAAGGCACCTGCAGTTGCGTTTGAACCCATACGCTCTGATTCCCGTAAGGTTGTTCGTGGGTGGAGTTACCGAGTTGGTACGTGTAAACGCAGCCTTGCGATAAGAGTAGGACGTGCAGTTCAAAAGGACGTGCTCGATGGATTTTGGAGAGGCACCAGTGGAGTGCAACGCGGATGCAAGAAAGAGGTGTCTGTTGGTGTGGAATTCGAGTTTCCGTCCATGGCATCACCGAGTCCGCGTGGTTCGACATTCATGAGCGGGGTCTTGAGACGACGTTATCTGGTGACTTTAACTGCGACTAACAAAAGCGAGTCAAGGCTGTATTGTTTTTGAATAAAACCTCAAACCCACTTGGGATAGCCGCTGAATCGAGCTAACCGTTAGCAGGATACCAAGCGGAGAGAAGCTGGCGGTCCAGAAATAGGTTTTAGGTTCCCCAGATAGGAATTGTGCGCGTGCGCAGTCGCGCTGTTACTCGCCTTCTGACTGGTGATATAAGCACGTTCAGTTAAAGCCCCCTGTTCACTCGCTGCATGAAATTTGCTACTGTAGGTGCGGGTGCCGCCCTCAGTTGACGTTCGCTCTTGAGATGCAGTTTATTCCTGAAGGGGCGTCCTTCGCCCGCAACGGGATGTCCCCTCCGCACAAGAAGTTGACTCCCAATACGCAATGCAAGTATGGCAGCCTTTCGCACAGCCCCTCAACTTTCCCTTTCCCTCGTGCGCGTAGAACGGTCTTATTGAATCAGTATTAAAAGAGGTATCGCAACAACTACACGTGAGCCGACGCCGAGTGCATGAATCCACCATTAGGTAGTGACCCGGGTTCGAATCTGTGAGGCGTCTGTGTCTGGGTTCTTTTCCTCGGTTTTCCTTCGACGCTTTGAGACAAATGTTGACACATTTTTTTTTGATTGGGTGTTAGCGCCGCGAAGCAACTATGGCTATGAGCGACGTACAGATGTGAACAGACGGAGAGAGGATAGCAGGAAGGAGTGGGGGACAGGGGGGTTAGTATGCGTCCTGGGCCGACTTCAGGGGGAACTGTGCCGACATTCGTCTGGAAAGTCTTCGGAAAACCCAGGGAAACCTCAGACAGCACAGCCGGCGGTAGGATTCGAACCCACCACCTCCCAGTCTTCAGCACGACCTTGGTTACCACCAACGAGCGGACGCGTTAGCCCACTCGGCCATGCCGCTGGTAATGTTGACACAGTTCCCTGTGAAAAGGCGCACGTACCGTACGCTGCTCGCCTAAGCGTGACCGTCTACGGCAAGCGGTTCTATCATCACCACCACCCGTAGCATCCCAGATTCGTGTCTTGCCAGCACCACCTACTGGGCACCTTCACGACCTCAGAACGTAGTGTTGTGACGCGTCTGCATATGCCTGCTTTCTCAGTGGACAGACGCTTTTTTACCCGTGCTTACTCCAACCTTTTCTTTCTCTCATGCACAGAGACCTACTGTCGTAGCGTATTTCCGCTGGAGCTGCTATCTTTCTCATCACCGAGGGAGCTGTTGCATGTCTTCGGCAGTCAAGCGAACGGTCACCAGCTCGCGTTAGTAACTAAATAAGCCTCTCTTCGGAGTATCACACAGAGTTCAAAGAGCGAGAATGCGCTATCTTGTTTCCGCGCCACTCTAGCCATGCGCCTTTAGCGCACGATACCATCTATCGTATGCGGGTGAAATGTTCATTTCTCTTGCAAACACGTGGAGGTATAAAAAGAGAGGAGGGGACATGACAGCTGGAAGCTGAGGCCAATTTTCTCTCGCCGTCGTCCGTGTTGTCAAGACAATCCGTCGAAGATTTCGGTTTCTTTATATCACTGGCGGCAGACCGTGAAAAGGGGTATGCTATATCATTAGAACGAACTCCAAGCGGACTCGCGAGGGCAAATTTACAGCACTTCCACATGTCGCCATGACGCTTGTTGGCGAAGCAAGCCCATTGTTCCGGTTTACACTGTCCTGATCAGATGGCGCGGCTATGCCAGACATCCATGCAAATTCGGCAAAACTCGTTTTACATCGGAGTGCTTGCGGGATGGAGCCGTGCCCCCTCCTCTCTTTTTATACGCTGTGCAAGTGCGTCTCTACCACAGGGGTGACACAAACCCGCCATTGTTGTAACTACCCTCAAGCGGGTGCTTTTGGCAAAACTGCCATCTTGTCCTGGTCGCACGTCATAGAAAACGTCATTTTGAGGTCATGTGACTTTTTGTGAGGTCGTTTTGCCGCTTACCGACATATTCCCGTCGTCATACCGAGAAGAGATGAACGTATTTTGCCAGCGTAAACTATGCGGTGCTTCTTCCGCAACGTGGTAGCCTATTCCTCCTTAGTTTAAGTACACTGCATCGGCTCAGTGAGTTTTAACACGCGGTCGTCATCACATCTTTGGAAGTCGTGAACAATACAAGGCCTTATGTGCAAAACTACGCGTTTTACTGCGAGGTTATGGGATAAAAATAATTACCGTGATCGGAAAACATCCAAAACGTCGCGCAGAAACAACAACCGCATTGTTTACAAACGGTTTGGCCGCCGATCACGGGTGCCGCCATCTTTAATGTCACGTGTGCCTTGACGCTTGCTGTGACGTACGACCAGGACCTGTCCAGGATGCATTGCGTTCGCCCAGCACGCTTTCGTCTACGGAGCAATACACTGGATGTCACCCCTGTGGTCTCTACGCATAAGAGGAGGTAGTGAGAAGAAAGAGGGAGGGCGCCGCCGTAGCCAATGGGGCTTTCAGAGGGGAGTAAAAGGAGATATGGCGCAGAACGCTCGGTTACTTGCAGAGCGTATACCTTCATGTGCAAACAGGTCATCAAGGTCGAAGGCCTTGAGCTCACCTTGACACACTCTGGTGCTCTGGTGAACAATACATGGATTATCGCAAAACAATCATGCACGGTTCTTTATCCCACAGCGAGCATTATGTTAGTCGACTTTGATCCTCAACTGGGGATGGTACCGGTGTGGTGCGGGAACAAAATGGCGCTCCTGCTCTCCCTTCTACCTCAGTGTCGATACTCTCAAGCGAAGCTTATTTAGTTACTCTAGCTCGCGTGGCTTTGCGGTTAGCGTGCTTGTTATGTCATGTCAGGACTGGGAGGTACTCGGGTACGAATCCCGGTTCCGGCTGTGCTGTCTGGTTTATTTCCTGAGTTTTCCTCAGACGCTTTCAGACATATGTCGGCCCAGTTCCTTTAGAAGTCGGCGCAGGACGCATATTCCCCAGGGCGTCCGTCGTGACGTTGCCCACATCTGTGAGGCCGACAACGGCGGGACCGTTCACCGCCAGCAGCCCATGCGAACGCTCGCTTCACGAAAGGAAGAAACTGCATATCACAGACAAAGCGTGACCGCGTAAAAACAACACGGAAAAGATGAAGTGATCGGCGCGTAGAATTTCAACATACCCAAAAGTCACTGTCTTGTTTTTGGACTCCGATGCTGCGCGTCACTTAGCGTTGCCCTGCGAGGACTGTCAGGACACATTCGCTCAAAGCGTAGTGTTTGTGGTGTCACGGGGTATGAGTTCATATGTACGGGACGTGCGTGCATCTTATCCTGTTAATGCGAGAAACTCCTCCCTGAAACACGATACCAAAAGGGTATATCGATATCAGTCAGCAAGCGTCGCATATGTTCGGGGCTCCTTCCAGGAACGGTGGCTGCGTGCCATCACCTTTTGTCCATTGTATTACATTCGATAACATTTTCGATAACATTGTTATATGCGTCGATATTTTAGAAATGTGAGGACTAGAACCTAATCGATATGTATCACTCCACAACCCCGGCAGGCACAAACTACGCATGGCACGCGTATTTATTCCCGGAAGCTCTGTCGGCATGTCTCGGCTTACAGCCGTACGCTGAACAATACCTTGGCTCTTGTAATGTTCCTCAGTGGTGTCTATCTCCGAGTTTATCATGCCTGCCATGAACTCGGGCTGCATAACGTAGCCCCTAAAGTGGGGTGGGGAGATTTCTTTGTTTTTTCTTCGCTGCTCACGCGCCGTTGTGCCACTGTACTTCACCGGTCACTTGAGTGGAGTAGCACACGTCACGATGTCCTTTCGCGCGTCCTCGAGCTGGCTCTGCAAATCACCCACGCGCATCTTTCTTTCGCAGGAACTCATTTTATTCTTTGGGGAATAGTCTGCTTCGGACAATGAAAAAAAAAATAAAAAAATTGGGGGGTCACCTCAGTGCTCCTGTACTCGCGTGGAGAAGACACAGTTCGGAACCAGTTGCACTGACGCGACACGACCGGCTCCTAAAAAGAATGAGGACGTGCAGAGTGCAGGCCTTGTCGTCTGCTATACAGCGCGGTTTCTTGTGTGCGGTAGCATGGCGGTGTTGTGTTTTCTTCCGTTTGTTCGCGCTTTGTTTGCACAAAAAATTCGTAATCGGTTATTGGGAGATTCTCGTTCCTCCCTAATACGTCCTCTTTTAATAGTGCACACGATGGAATAATGTCCGTATAATTGTTGCCGGGGATGGGATGGAACGTTCTGCTTTGGACAGCCAGATGATAAAGTACTATAGTAATCTCATATCCGCAATGGGCATGCCGATGTGTACCTATGTTGTTCATCCGTATCACATCATTCTTGCTTTTCTAGGCGATAACAGATTTGCTACACAGATCAAGATGGAGGGGTACGGAAGAGCCAGGCGACGAGCATATGTAATTAGGGTAAAGTAGGGGGGAAATGTTTATTGAAAAAAAAAGGGGGAAAGGTTACTCAGGCGTAGGCCAATTTGCTATATTCCTTTAAGAAAAAGAAAAGAAAAGAAAGAAACACACACACACACACACAAAGGGGCCTTAGAGGCTGGTCAAGAGGCAAGGTGGAGGAAGACGGGACACGGGGCAAGACGCGCCATTTTTTGTTCGACGTCGGCTGTCGCAGAGACGCGTTGCTCCATGCGCTTGAAACTTTACTCATAGGTGGCTCTGCATGGCGTCTTCATTGCAAGAGAGAACTGTCTGGAGCAAAAAAAATCGGTTACTTCTGCCTGGAACGTAAAGACCCGGCGCAAAAAGGCGCAGTTTCTTTTTTGTATTCCTTTTTCTTATCACCTGTGCAGCAGCGTTTCGCAGGCTTATTCTGGCATTGTAAGTTCACACCCTATTTCTTTATTCATTCGTCTAGATATATGCAAAATATATGGGCTCTTTTGGTTATCCGGTGTTGAACAGAAAAATTAATGCATCCGATTATATGCACGAGGCAAGACGCGACAATTTAATGTAATTTAAATGTATACGTCGAAAAGGGAAAAAAAAAAAAGAACACTGTCAAGGAGCCCGCGAAGAGGGAATCACACACGTAACATGAAAAACGGTTAGGAGCGACTAAGATTTATTGGAACAAGAACTTTCTTGCGAAAGTTCTTGTTCAAATAAATCTTAGTCGCTCCTAACGGTTTTTCATGTTACGTGTGTAATTTAAATGTAATGTAATTTAGATACGGATAAGTCAACGATTAGTTGGCTTTATGCTTGTTCCTAAGAGATTTCTCTTTTGCATATTGCCTAGGATTTTTCAGCATTTTATTATTGTTATTTTTTTTTGTTTCCTAGGATATCCCCAGCAAAGCAGAAGCGCGCGTAAGAGCGTGCGACCCGCGACACATTAGACCGGCGGTGCCTTCCTTGCAAAAGACGATGGAGCAAAATAGCCGGGTTCTGTGTGGTTTCATTGCATGTCATGTGGGCGGTGGGCACAAGGGGGCACACCGGCTTTACTTTGTCTGCTTGGATTGCAAAAACTAATTTGTATAGATCATTACGACGGCGTGTCTCTCTCGGCGTGCCTTTTCGATGTCTCGTCTTGCCCCGAGCGAGCGAGTAAGTGAAAAAGAAATAAAAAAAGACGGAGAAAATTGGCACCACCGTCATGGAAGCCGGCTACTCCATAACACGTAAACAACTCAGAAAACATTGACTAGACAATCTTAATTTTTTTAATTTCTTGTTCTGTGTTTATTTTGGACCGGCTACGTCCGTCTTGCATTTACAGGTCAGAAGCTCTAGACCCCTGAGAATGTGCCTAGGGCTAGTTTTTGTTTAAAACACGAAAAATAAACATTACGTGTTTAATTGCACATTTCTCTCTCATCTTGCCGCAGCACCTTCCCCTATAGTTTACTTATGCGTTCACTGCGCGAACAAGCAACGTGACAGGTATTTAAAAAGGAGAACTATAAGAAATAGTTATTTTACAACAAGTATTTTAAAAGAAAAAGGAAATAAATTCAATTCAGTTCAATTCAATATTCAATCCTAGCTGCTCTCCAGTGAATCATATTCAGCGTGCGCAAAAACAAAGCCACATGGGTAGTATAAATGATCAAAACCAGTTTTGGATTGGGCATAAGTAGGGGATTTGTTCGGCGTAGTTCGGCCCGGTACCATCCCATATTTTCTCAAGACCACATTCGAAGCCACACTGAAACTTCGATGCGTCGTTCTCCCCAGGAACCGCTAGGCGACGACGTCAGTTCACCGTACTCTGCGTCGCGTCGCCACACGCTTTGCGGTCGATGGCATTCTTCGGACTTCCACCAGTGGCACTTTACCGAGCATCACGCTCCCATACCGGTCGCGGTCCGACTGCAAGACCCCATCCGCACCGCCACGCCCGTCCCAAAAACGCTGCCCGCCTTGCCTTACCACATGGCTTTGATATAAAATACTGTCCAGCTACGGCCAAGAGCAGGGTTGCGGAATGGGATCATCCATTCCATTCCAATGCCATTCCGAGGAATGGAGATTTGTGATAATTCCATTCCTTTCAATTCCTCGGAACGAAAAGGTACGGCCAATTCCCACTCCTGGAATGACTTGGCTGTCCCATTCCATTCCTTTAATTCCATCAATAAAAGAAAAGGGACCGGTAACCGTGCTGGGTAGCCCAGCAGTGCTAAAGAGGAGATTAACATTAACCATCGCGGAAAAAAGCAAGAAGACAAGGTTATTTCGCCCTTGACCGTGTGGCACCCAGGCCAGTCCATTCCAATTCCATTACGCCTGCGAAAAAAAATGTCTAATTCCATTCCATTCCTAGGACAGTTTCGCGCCATTCCATTCCAACTCCATTCCGGGCTCTGATAAATGTGGAATGATTCCGGAATCATTCCAACCCCGGGGTGGCAGCTCCGCAAACCTGGTCAAGAGTCACCGGGACCAATGTTATATCGGGGACCCGCACGGAGATCACTGAGTTCTGCTCCATGTGCAAGTTCTACTGAGTGCAGGGCGCCCATAAACTAACGTAGCGCAGAGAGAGAGAGAACCATCCTAGGCCTAACTATGATCTATTTTGACAATATTGGATTATTTGACGTGGTTTCTTATATGACTTATTTCAGCAGACTCATTTCGACGGGTGGAATTTTAATGTTTTAATTTCAAGGTTTCATTTCAGCATACACCCCTCTTGTGCAGATTAGAGACAGTGGGATCATGTTTCTGTCCTTCTGTGTTTGGTTTAGAAGGAGATTGCCCCATGGATGCAATAGAATACTTGCAGTAAATTTACGCAGTAGCCGATTATTCCCTTTAATGGCGATAGAGAAATGTGTGTGTGTGTGTGAATGTAGGTGGGAGTGCGCGTTGCCAGTGGAATGAGCAATAGACGATTTCAGGAAATCCCAGTGCTTCTTGCGCACGCGATACGTCCTAGGAGATTACTGTCATGAAGAAGGGAGAACAGACGACGTTCCGTTTTCGCTTCCCTGAACCTCGTGGACAATGGCCAGAGAGAAATCGAAACTATTTGTAGACCTTCTCCTCCTTTATTAGCAAGTTCCGATAGTTCAAAGCTTCGCTAGGGTCTTTGGGATTTTCTGAAGTCATCTGTCAGCTGTCGAGTGAGGAATTGTCCGCGCCCCAGCCGAAATAGACGAACAGTCAACTTGTGATAATAAGGCGCCAGTTGAAACCGAAAGTAGACAAATAGACGATTTCAGAAATTGCACGGACGGCCCACCAGAGTGCGCCGTGTTGCGAAAGCCCCGCTGCACCTTGGGATTTAGTTTTCATAAGTCAGAGAGAAGAAGAAGAGCGCAAACGGTTTCGGTTTTCTCTCTCCTGCACATCCCACACCTTCGAGCAACAGGCAGACGAGCACGAATGTAAACCATTTCCCACGACGCATTGCACGATGCGCGTGACTTGGGCGACGGAGGGCCCCCGTGCGGAGCACAAGGGCAATATCTGAAATCGCCTATTTGGCTGCTTTTAGCCAAATCTGGCAACCCTGGCGGTTGGGCGAAACGCTTCCACTAATGTGCGATGCAATGTCACACGAATTAAAAGAACAGTAGCTTCAACTAGAAACGGCAATACGAAGCTGTCACGGCACATCTACCTCAGAGGTGTTATGTCTAGGAGTTGTTTATAGGAGACCATTTCCACAGAAGTGGTCTCAAGGGGTAATATGGTCAAAGTCGACATATAAAATTAATTGCAAGACGTACCCATACGCACCAAAAACTCCACACGCGAAGGCGTGGATGCACGTCATCAGTACCACGCTGTTACGTACGAAATCGCCACGGGTGTCGCTGTCGATCAAGCGACCGCAGCGTCCTCCAACTAGTGCACGGTACCTATACTCTGACAGTCGAGACCGTACAAAATTTCTCTTACGATAAAAGGAAGATGCATGAGAAGTTCCGTCCTCTAGGAACTAGGTTTCGCATGAAGACGACAACGTTGAATTATCTTTCAGGATATTTTCCCATTGATGGTGCATGCGAGAATATTTATGGGAAACTGCAACTTCTGTAGGAAAAGCTAAAGGAAGCGGATGTCTGTCTACGGAATTCCGAGATAATACGATTCCGAACAACACAACGGAATTCAAGTATCTCTATTTGGAGCTCACCTCGGCTAAATCGCGTTGAATAATACAACATGGCGAAGACGAATAACGAAACGGAGAGGATGGAGAAAAACGATAGGAAATGAGGGATATCCTTCTTATCTCACAGGCTTGTCAATCAGATATGCATGGTGTGATAGGAAAAGCTGTTCCATATTTATTTCTGTCTTCTGTTCAATTTGTGCTCCTGAGTCTGTTTCTCTCCGGAATAGGGTGAGCCTGGATATACGATTGCGTGACTCACGCCAGCCGTTAAGAGCAAAAACAAGACTTTGAGACGTCGTTCATTGCCAGCTGCCATATGTTCCTTGCCTCTCCATGAATAAGAGGAACGTCGAAACGAACATATCGACGGATTTCCATCTCAGCATTCAGCTTTTTTTTTTTTTTCTTCTTTCTCGCTGTAGCGTGAACTGAATTACCGTGCATACACCGTGTAGTACGTATTTTAAATAGTATAATTAGAAACTTATCTTGAGTACTTTTCTTTTGGTATTTATTCTTAACCCCGAATTCAAATTCGTAGATGTGACTCGACTTGAAACCGCATCTTGACTTGTGCAAGTCTGCGCCAAAGCCATTCTTCGCTCGAGACGGTTTGCGTGACTCATGACCCTTCCGCTGGCTTACTTCGTCAATACGCAACACGCCAACTTTAACTGCGTCTGGGAGTGAGATTTTCGCTCAAGTTTGCATTTAAAATTTTAGATGCAGTATGAAAACGCGACATTTCTTAGCGTCAGCGCTTATAATATGTGCAACGCCTGTCATCTGGCACCAAGGCTGACGCATCCGCTCATGTAAAGCCAAGCCAAGGCAAGATTCTATGTGTCATGTGACTTCCCGAAGCTGCCGTACTGGAGCGTTATCCAAGTCGGGTTCAAGGCAGTCCGAGCGCTGACTCGACATTTTCACCACACGTGTCAAGTCGAGCGTAAGAACCCTTCAAACCGAGCAGGGTTTCTGAAATGCATTGGCGCTCTTCCATGCCATCTGCAAGTCAAAGGGGGTTAGTACCTTATTTATCCATCAGAAGTATTTTGTAGTCTATCTCGTGAACGGTTTTGGTTACTTTTCTACTCAGTACTACTTATTTTGTCACTTGTCGGCGTGCTGCCGCCAACTTTTATCTCCTTCTTTTCGCTGCATTTGCCCCCCCCCCCCCCCTCCCGCTTGTTCCAGGGAAATCCGCTCCTTTCTTCAGTTTCCTTTCGTCACTGTGTTCTTTTATGGGAGCCTTCCGTTACTGTGGTCTTTCCACGTATCTGACGAGGTCTTGTTATCTGTTCCCTGATACAGCGCGTCCTGACCTCGAAGGTGACTTCAGTTCCTGGCTGTTTCCTTGTAGAGGGGTGTCAAAAATAGCTTTCAGGTCACTCACCTCTATGCACTTGGAATCTGGTATTGCGCGGTGGTGACTTGCTGCATGGGTCAGGGACCAGTGCTAACCTTCTTGTCCATTTTGTCTCTGAGGGATATAAGGAGACCACTCAGATATGGTTGCTACCAGGGCGGTATTATACTGGCACGGCCGGTTATTTGCCCGCTCTGCCGGTTGCCGGTAGGAACGTGATACCGGCAGCCTTTTGCCGGTATTTGTGGCTCAAGGCCTTTCATAAGGGCTTATACGGGGTTTTTCCTTCAACATTCCACTACAGCTTGAATAGATCTGGAGCACAGACTCAACTCCGCAGTCACCGGTCGTTTGCTTAGTTACCCATTGTAACTATTATTCATTGTTGTTGTTATTATCATTGTTATTCATTAAGTCTTGTGTTCAGAGGGGACAAGAGCAGTGGTTGTGCAAAGCTGTTAGTCGTTGTGTCGAGCCAGCTAGAACTTAGGCCGTATACAACCACCAAGATCCCTGGCAGCAAAGAAGGGTTTGTCTGCGTCGATGCGTTTTTCAAAGTAAGTGGAAGTCCAATCCGGTTGCTCCAATACGATCCAGTGTAGCGTTCACGCCTGTTTATAGTAACTTTTAGCATCAATGATCCAGCCACACACAGGAACACATGTTTCCTCGTATTATCTTGAGCGAGCACGCGCGCTCTTTTTCTCTCTCTCTCTGTGCTCGTCCACCTCTCACCCACTTCCCTTTCCCCTATTCCACCTCCTCTCCTCAGCCGGTATTTTTCACTACGAAAGATGACAACCCTATACTCAGTAGGATTACCGTACAGTTTTTTCTTCGTCCGTCTGTGGCGTTTGACCACAGCATGGAGAACACGTAGTGGACGCCTTTACGTGCTTGGCCATATGCGAGACCGTTTTTTTGAATGTCCTTCCGAGACCGAGAAGAACATTTTGTGGAATGCAAGCTGCGCTTGCTCAAGTAGGTTCTATCGGTTCGGAAAATTGCGCACTAAAAACTCGAGGAAGCACATTAATGCTCGTTGAAGGTTGAAGCTTGCATTTTGTCACTAAGTGACGTGACCTAAGTTATGTATCTGCTATGACTGCTTCCATGATCTGCTGTCTTGCTACTGCTGTCCTGTGCGAAACGTCACATGTATCGAACTGCATTGTGATGCGAATAGCGGCTCCTCATCTAGTTGTAGTGACGCATACGATTTCTTTCCAGGCAGCGCATCCAAGTAAAGCTCATGGATAGGCTCTGGTAGATGCGGTGCCGAGTCTTCCAAGTGAAATAAGAAACGTGAGGGTCACAGTTTTCCAGAAGGCTATGCCCCATCCACAAAGCCCGATTTGAAGATTACATTGCTCACAGGGCTCTATCCTAACAGCTATAAGCGTACAGACAGGCAGTTTGTCAAGCATGCACAAACCTACTACGTTCCTTTGTTCAGGATTTTGCATACCTGTCTCCCGGCGGCTTTGCTCCATCGTAATTTATCAGCGTTTACTTATCAGCACACGGGATTCTGTAATCAACGACGCCAGTGTGTCTCCAAGCCGTTCACATTATCAGAGTTGACACCTCAGAAGAGGAATCCCATAAATCCTCAGCTCATCGGGCAGCCGCTAGAGTGGTAGGCAGTTTGTCAAAAAAATGCACATGCATAACCCACTATGTTTCTTTGGTCAGGTGAGACCGAAATGCTCTTTTTCTTCGTTTAGGGGCGGCAACCGTTGCATTGTCATGGTGCCCATATACTACATGTCTTTTGCTCTCTAACTGCTATGGTAGAATGTTGATGCTGTACATTGCTAGAGATGTTGAGCAAAACCCTGGGCGTACAATGATGCGATGCTGAAACAAATTTTGGATAATCAAAACCCTGACGCCGAAGTGACCGCGGAGGTCAAAATGGACCAGAAAAAATTTGAAAAAAAAAAAATACTATCGAAGATCTTAGCACTAGGATGGAATCCCCTGAAACGAGGCCGAAGATGCCGTAGTGGGCAAATACCGTGCAAAAATCCAGCAGGATTCATAATCTTGCGAAGAGGCCCCTAATTGTTTATGGCATCGAGGAATCGCAAAATGAAATGAAATCGGTGTCTGCATTCGTGATAAGGCTCTAAATGATGTCTTCAGTGACACTTGGGGTGTGCAGAAAAAAAGAAAATGATATTGAGCGAATTCACAGATTAGGTCGCAAAGTATCAAATAGAACTCTTACTGATATCATGGGGATTTTTAACTTTTCTGATAAGGCGGAAATTCTCAAATGCTGTTGGGTGCTGAAAAGCACAAGCATTTCGATCAGCAAAGATATTTCGCTTGGTGTTCGTAAGATTCGTAAAAACTTCTGGAACAGCACACTAGACTAGCGGAAAACAGGGCTTAAACCCAAACTGATACGCGACAAGTCGCTCCCAAATGGACTGTTGTATGTTTGGAGTGTTGAAACTTGGAGTAGAGGACGGCTCTGAAAACAGCTCAGCAACTTAATGGAGGTACGTATAGTCACAAGGTCAAGGTCAGGGTGTACCGAGCCATCTTCTGGTCACGCTGTTGCTACCCCATGATGTCAACAGGTAGATAGGATTTACCGTGATCAGTGTTTGTCAACGCTCATAGTATTGTAAATAAAACCGAGCCTCTGGAAAGTGTCATTCTGAAACACGACCCCGACGTAGTTGCTGTTACTGAGACGTGGCTAAAGGGCAAAACACATGTACGACAAAATACACGACCCGTCGTGCGACGAGTCGGACAGTTTCGTGTCACGAGTTGTCGCGTGCTGCATCAGCAGACACATGGGCGGCGACATCCTTACGGCATGTCGCTCTGAATCGCCGTGTTGCTGGTGCAGCTAGAACAGCGCGGCCAGAGATACACTCGCTTACACTTTATTTAACATAACGAAATGTGCTCACGGTAAACGAGAACAATTCATTCCTTATTTCACGTGTCTTTCAAGGCGCAACACGACGAAATCAGCCACTGTTTGCATTCAGAACACACTGTCCGCCATTTTTTCTCGGATCCATCGCATCTACCGGAGAGGCAGCATCATTGGCTGCTTGGCTCATGACGTCACTACATCCGCACGACAACCCGCCGACGGGAGCGGAGATATCTGAGCAGTTTTGTCGCGCTGCGACTTGTCGCAGAGCGCTGCTGCGGCGACCTATTTCTCCAAAATCAGTCCCACGATGCTTTGCGCTGCGACGCGTCGCACGACGGGTCGCACATTTCGTCGTACATGTGCCTCGGCCTTAAGGCTTGATATTGAAAACTCTGAAAGTATATATATATATATATATATACGCTACAAAATTTAGGTTCGAACGACCAGGATGTTATACGATGATATATACGCATGTATGGTGTTAAGGCAAGACAGGGTGTCAGATATACGCGTGTGGGCGAAGGGTTTTCAAAATATGTAGCATCCACGTATACCTCTGACATACATTCACAGAGTTCTGCAAACACCAGCGTCAGAGCTAATGTCATATGAGCACGTTATGTGATCACCACACCAAACAAAGAAGTGTTATCTTGAGCGCTTGCAAATGTCCATGTGAACGTTAACTTGTGCATTACAATTTTTTTATGATTGCTTGTGTCTCAAAGTTCCGACAAAAAGTATCTAAGTCCTAGAAACATAACGGAGCTATTGTTCAACGCTAACGTGTAAATACTACGGGACTATCAGAGCGAAACTCATCTATTGCTTGCAGACTACATTCCAAAACACATACTGTATCAGTCTTCCCAGCAACTAATCCCTTGCCTTATTAGATTCTAAAATGCCTCCTTTGTTTGCTCGACTCCCGACGTGTGTAAACAAACTCCGACGATGGAAACTTTTTGTCTACTTGTCTGAGCTGAACTACTGCACAGTATGAGATGACCAGCAGCCAAAATTAATTCTGTTTTCATAAAACATGTAAATTTGGGGGTATTAAAAACTGAAACAGATGAACATAATTCGGTCGACACCACATTCCCTACGCTTGCATTGCTCGGCAGACCTCCATACGTCCGCCATCTTGGAAGCTTGGGGCGCCACCTGTAGCTCATTGGAATCGCGAATAGACGCCCTGCCCCCCGTTTGCCTCCTCGCAATGCCGGACGTCTTCCCTTCTGAGCACATGAACGTTATCCAAAACTGTACACTGACATGTTATTGGAGCTACATTCAGAGCGGGTTTTCTGGCCGAAAAAGTCTTCACAACGGCATGCTATACAACTAAATGCTTTGCTCACCGACAACGCACGCGCAACCTTTCTTAGGTGTTGGCGTCCGCTCTTATGCTTCGTTCACACTGTTGCATTTTCATCCGTTATGCGGCGCGGCACGGTTGTCATGACAACGAAGCACGGCAAACCGAAAAGAGGGAGGCTTGTGCAGTGACGTCACGTTTAGTCATGTGACTCGGGAAAACATATTGCCGCACCGGAGTTACAGTAGGAGGGCATGTCGTGAGTTGTTGCGGTATGCGTGATATTGGAAAAACAAATGCTGTTCATTCGGCCCGCAGTAGGACGCATGTGACGCATCCACATGTTTTCCCGAGTCACGTGGCTCAAAGGCGTGTGACGTCAAGTGCACGAGCCTCAACCAGCCAAACTCCACGCGGTAACGGTTATCTCCGGCTACGTAGCTGCCCCATGAGCGAAGGCGCACCGCGCAAGCGCATCACTGGCATCACTGCTCTGCTGTCGCCGTTGCTTTTCCATCATGGCTGACTCCGTTAAAAGCACGTTGGCTAAACAAGAAGCTCTAATTGATCCGTATGCCGCAGATAAGCATGAATACAACTCAGTTTCGCCGACCACTGTTGCTTGTTCATAGCTGTCGCATAGCTGTCGCATAGCTGTATGCAGGCTTTACTCCGGTTTTTACGGATGGCTCGTCCACAAAATCCAGCTCTGCATGCGCCTATATTATTCCGTCCGAAGACATAACTGGTATCTTCCGTCTCTCGCATCTGACTTCGTCAACATGTGCTGAGCTACATGCTTTGCTCTTTGCCATGCGCAAGATCCTGCAGTGTTCAGCTCGGCCATGGGTCTTCTACACAGACTCGAAAGCTGCTATCCAATGCCTCGCAACAATGGGCATTCGAGGTCCTCTCGTGTCCATTGTTGCTGACGTGCTTGAAACTTACAAGGAGCTGCTAGACCTAGGCCACTGCGTAGTATTACAGTGGGTACCTGGTCATGTCGGCGTACCCGGCAATGAAGAGGCCGACCGGGCGGCCCTGCGGGGTCATCATATAGCTTCAGCCCACTCTATCATCTTGCCCAAAGGTGATCGTCAGGCCCTCGTCCGTGCTCTCTCTGCAGACAAGACAAGATCACAGTGGCTGCATGACATTACACCCTACTCTCTGCTCCACGCAGTGGATCCTTCTCTTTCACTGTCGCTTCCTCATCGCCTTCCGCGACACTACGCATCCCTGCTTCACCGCATGCGGCTGAATGTTGCATTTACACCAGTTATGAGGCAGCGTCTTGGCCGTGCGCCCTCGGACCTTTGTGCAGCATGCAGTGTGCGTGCAGACCTGCACCACCTACTTATGGACTGCCCGGACTACCAGCGGGAGCGTGCGATATTGCAGCACGAACTGCATGCAATCGATCATCGCCCCTTTACCATAGGCAAGGTGCTGGGCCCATGGTCCAGTCCAGCTCATACACGCCAAGGTCTGCGTCACCTCTGGGACTTCTTGTCATCAACAGGCCTCTCCACCCTGCTTTGATTACCGGACCTTTATCATATCCATCATCATCTCTCATCACGTACAAGTGGCACTGGGGCAGCGCCCAGCCTGCTGGCCGGCATCAGCCCCACCTCATCATCGTATCTCTATTTGTGTGTGTGTGTGTGTCATAGCTGTCTGTAGTATGAAGGCGTGGTGCAGTGGAGGCGTGTTTGGTCAAACGCAAAACGTTTTTTGTATCAAGAACGCATGTTTCTGAACAGCGTGTCGAATACGACAACCGCCTCCGTATTGGACCCGTAACCACAACAGAAAGAAGTTGCAGTGTGAGCCAGGCATAATTCGAGAAGGCTCCACTGCGCGGTGCACCTAAAGGTGGGGGCGTCCTCACGACATGCATCTTAGCCCTCCTGCATAAGTGAAAATGCCACGGGCTTCCTGATAAGGCAGAATAGCGGGCACGGTGTGACTTTTTTTTTTTTTTTTTAGTTCCGACCCCCCTCGGAATGTGTCGCGAGCTCCCCCACCCCTTCGGCGGTCGCGACCGACAGTTTGGGAACCACTGCGCTGCGCTAAGTTACAGCCAGAGGTAGCTAGTCCTCGTCCCCGCGTCGCTTTCTAGCTGTGGCAGTAAAACTCGCTCGTTTTGGAATGTAGCACTGAACAAGTCTTTTGTATCAAGGTGGCGAAGTTGGGTTCTTGTCTACGATTAGGAGCTCCAATGTCTGCTTCTGCTGAGCTGCAACCATAGTGCAGGGCCACGGGATAAAGGAATTACGTGAAAACAAGGCTTGAAAGCGAAGATATTTTCGTCATATCACAACAATGTCCGTTTACCGTTGCACACATACGGTAAATAAGTACTTAGCGGATACGAAAAAAACAAAACAAAAAAACAAAGAAGGTCTGGAACCCGCCCGCCACTGAGACACGTGAAAGCTCTGGTCAGTTCCAAACAATACGCTTTCGCAATACTCGAAGCACTGTTCATTTTGGCACACGTTGGCTGTATGTGTCTCTGTAACGTCACACAATTCTTAGTCTTTGCTGTCAGATGTGCTGCTGCTACTAAGGCGGTTCTCTTCTATCCTTTGCAGGGCATCTCCTGTCGACCTGGTCGTCCCGTAATTTTCGTGGGGTCCCTGCAGCTGCCTTCTCTCCCGTGCTTCGCGGCGTTTCTTCTGGATTAACGTCGGGATGCCCACGGCGAGGAACAAGAAGAAGAGGCATGCCAGCATCACTGCTAGAGGACGGGCAGGTCGGAAGTCCATCTTGACTCGCTCTGAAAGAAGTCCGTATGACAGAAAGTGGTGAGCCTTTTAACCATCTGGCAAGAGGTTAGTGATAGCACATATTCTATTAGGATCGTGTGACTTAGACACGCAGAGAGAACTCTAGGTTCTCTTCTGGCGTATTTAGTGCGCCTACTCGTGTACATGCTTCGCACAACTGTTGCAGAGATTTCAGTGGATCTGTTAGGAAGTTTGACATTGGCATGCGCCGTGGGCGACATCATTTGATATACATAATATGTTGTGGGTTGGTACTCTCGGTTCTCTGTGAGCTCTGAAATCCAGTTTTATGATCAGCAGTGAACAGGTGAAGCCACCGAAAATCCTATGCTCTGGTGATGGTGGTGGTTTGCCTCGAAAGGCGGACAGGTTACTCTACATATGATTGTGACGACAACAAAAGTGTCTATTGCTTGTTCTCTGAACTGCGTCATGATGTTAACAGCCTTGAGAAGGCTCCAAGGGTCTCGAATTAATGTCATGGAAGCCCCACTGCTGGAGCCCATGATTATCGATTCGTTAGCCGCTGTTGCTTCCCGTAACGTAAAAACCGTATCTCAGATTCGCAGTGATGAGGATAATCGCCTAGCCCATCTCCTCGTTAGAGATGGTTGCACACTGTCAAGTTGCAGGAAGCATGTGTGTCTTACACGTGCTCGAGGTCGTGTACCTCTCGTTCTGGAGGCTGAGACATCTGCTCGTACATTTACGATGTGCAAATTCGAAAGCGTTGCTTATATTAACTAAGGAACTGCATATATATCAGCACGAAGTCGCAGGTCTCATTGAAGGGTAGCGATGATTTTTTTGTTCAGATTAACTGCTGTAGATACGAACATGAGGAGTGTCCGCCCTCGTGAGAACGTTGAGCTTCGGGCGGGAACTAACCCGTTCTCTGCTTTGATAGACTTCAGAGAGATTAGAGAAGAAAAGAGAGATAAAAGAAAAGCTATGCTAGCAATAATTACAGGAAGCTCTATTAGAAGTTTTGGACTCTCAAATTTAAGCTCTTTCAGTGTTTCGTAAAGCTAGGTTTTCGTAACAGACTGTTCTTGATGCTTAGCAGCAGAACAGAAATGAAGAACACAGGCGACGATCAGACAGCAATTCAATAGGGGTCAAGTCAAGTCCAAGTAGTGATCACAAAGGGGCTTGCACATGGACATGGTGTTTTCTGTTGGCATTCTGCTATAGCAGGGTAGTAAGGCCAAGTTACCATATAATAAACGCAAAGCGCTCCTCAATGATTCGAAATTGTCATACCTGTCTTGTTTCTTTCATCTTCAACCTGAAGATCTGTAAAAAAAAAAAAAGTGGAAAAAATCCTATTAAGCAAACGTTCAGACCCTCGGGAAAACTTGTTCTTGCTGTTTAGTGAACAGCACAAAGACGAACTTGCAAAAACACAGGGAAAACTCACAAGGGTCACGAAGACAGCTTTACCCCAGAGTAGGCTACTGTCATTGAGGTACATGAAGAAGAATTACCCGTCATCTGTTTGTGAGTCTACTGGTGGCACATGCAGAGCCATCTACCGGGAGGAGTGCCAAACCGTGTCAGCTACTCACATCGATCGCGCTCCCACTTCGCCTGCAGAGCGATATGTCGCGCTGGGGCCCGTGCAGTAAAACCAGAAAGAAAGTTTAGAAATATTCCAGTGGCCATGCAGTGTACGACACACTCCTCAACTATGGCTTACACCGTCGTAATAGTCCGAAATTCACCTAGCACACATTTCTGTAGCGTAAATCCAGGTTTACCGCTGGAATTCAAATATATGATTTTGAACTATACGGGGATAGGATAGCCAGCAATTGTAGGATATCCAGGACTTACATGCGTGTTCGAATCAATAAGCTTGACCTACGTTTTAATGTTGGTACATGGCGAGGCATCAAGTTTTGTAACCGAGGCAGGCATATGTTGGGTAGAATACATGTCTTCAGCGTACAGGAGAAAGGAAATACATAAGCCAGTCAGGTTTCCAGAAGTTTTTCTGATTGCCTTACCTAATTGCTTATATACCTTCCCGGTACCATAGTCATCGTAAGGAGAGAGGCGGAAGGGGGATTGTGAAAAAGGTGTAAGCGAAGAAATTGGATTGAGGCGATGGCCTCTCCTAAGGTGCAAGTCCAGAAGACACCTTACCTAATTGCTTATACCATAGACATCGTAAGGAGAGAGGCTAGAAGAAAAGATGAAAAGACAGAAAAAGGGAAAAGCAAAAGAATTGCATGGAGACGATGCCCTCCCACAAGCTGCAAGTCCGGGAGACGCCATGGTATGGGCATGGCTATGGCCCTTCAACGCCATTTCGCCCGGGCATTCCTGGTATCCAAACGAATCTAATACCCTAGTCAGACAGCATTTCAAATGTCAATTGCGAGAAATGGCCTTCGGCCTCTCAAATGACCTTTGTTCGGGGGCGCCTGCCAGACAGGCGGGAAAGGAGTGCTCCTCAACTGACTGCCCTCACCGGCTCCCTTTTTCGGTTTCGTTTTCCCTGTCTGTTGTGGAAATTTGAAGTTGGTCTGTGCGCCACAAATCAAGATGCAGAAGTCATATGCACTTCTCCAAATATGATATCTAAATACGTTTACACAGTTTCACTCCATTATCCGCATTTTATAGGTTTTCCTACATTCAGCTGCGAAGGTAGCGAGGGTACAATGGCATAACACTGTTGTCGAGATTGCTCCTTTCTGCACCTCAAATGTCGTTGGGGGCCTCCTTTCGCGTTGATGGTCATTTCTTAGAAAGGTCCTTTGAGCTGCCGTCTGACACGGCTCTGAGAGGTCATTTTTGCAAATGAAAATTCCCCCGAAGTCCTTCGAGCATGCCGTCTGACTGGAGTATTAGTCGTCTGCATGTGCTCTGCATATGAAGTGAGTTTGTCTTCCCTGCTAAAATTGGGTGTGCTTTGTTTTTCCGCAAGCAAGGGGTATTGCACTCTGTAAACCTGTACTGTGAGAGAGGCGCACGGAGCGTGTAGGAGGGTGCAGTGCCGTTCGCAACACGCTAGGTCTACCATATCTATTTAGGCAAAAGACTCAGACTGAGTACAGACCTTTTTGAGTATGATTACGTAGCACGGTGAGAACTCATGAGTGCAACCCAAACACCTGTCTGTGGTTGAGCGCTATGCACATGAGTTTGTTTTGACTCGTATCTAGGAAAGTTCCGGAAGGAAGAGCCGTTACGGTGTGACAAGCTGCGTTAAAACATTTGCTTTTTTACCTTCCTCATGTCGTGTGCAATGCATATATTTATTTGCGAGAAATAAACTCAAATTCGACTTTACGAAACAGATTAATGGGTCAGTGTGTGCAGGGTGTCACGTAAAGTGTCTTGCCGTGTTTCACCCATGGTTTCCATGAATTCACGAGTCACGAGTGCGCCTAAAGAACCACCGTAGTTCTCCAATACGAGACAAGTCGCAACTGGCGAGACAGTTTACCACAATTCGTAGCGGTTGACGCTACTCCTGGAACATATGTTGCAGCTCATCTTGAAGCAGCATCGAGGACGCGGACAGACAAATGAACCCCAGTTTCTCCAGTTTACTGAATTATATTCCTTACTCCATTGCTGCCTGGGTCGGTTTGTTTCGATTCACTTTGTCCGATCCGATACAGGTAGCCCCGTTGACGGCACTGTCAAAGGGGTTCCGTGAAGCCTGGATAATACAATGACACTACTCCAAGGTAGAGCTTTAATAGAAACTATTGTCTGCTATATTTCTACATCGTGAGCAAGCTCAGAAAGAGAAGGCGAAGCAAACATTCTTGTTGCGAGGTGTACATGCCCAGCAATTCCGGATAAAACGTAAAGCAGGCTTCACCTATCACTCCTCTCGTAGAAGCCATGTATTAGGAATAGAAAAGCGCCTGCAGCACGTTCCGTGGATACCGCTTTGCATTCGTTCGCTAGTGGGACGTTGCCTGTGTCATAGTGAAACATTTGATACATTTTTTTGTTGGCGAATATTGTGGTCTTCGAGGCTCCATTTTGGTTCCAAATTTCCAACCCGTAAAGGAGGTTCTACGCGATGCACTGAAGCTGTGGTTGAAGCCCCCTATCTGGCGAGTTAACGTAAATGCACCGTGCATATGCAAGAAACGCGTGAGTATCTGCTCCGTACGGCACCGTACACTTGTACGTACACTGTACGTCTTGTACACCGTACAGGAAGCCAAGTTCGGTGCATGCAACTTGTGAGAAAATGGTCAGTGGCACGCAGGCAGGGAACATCGTGCTAAACAAGCGGTGGAAAACAAGCACAGAGGGTGATATTAGTTGATTTTTTTTTGCTCTCCTAGGAGGTTGGGACTAAATGTAAAGCACATATCACCAACCTACCGTCATTGGATGCACACATTGAAAATCGAAGAGCACGTTTTGCTAACACGGCTCTTCATTGGAAAGCAGAGCGTTGTTTTTGTTATGGCGATGCTTTTCAATGCAGATTTGTGGCTAAATTCTGTGAGGTTCTTTTGAAGTTCCAAGTTTTTTCGGTCGACAGTCGAGGAAGCTACACTTGAGTGTCCCAGTGTGGGGGTTCCTCTGCACATTTCCGCAAGAACTTCGTGTGCTCCAAATACGGCTTGCGTGAATTCGAAATACCAAACAGATACAGCTGCTTCCAAACGCCAAGTCCTGAATAAGCTGTGAAAAGGACAACGAAAATTAGATGCAGAGATGGTGATATTCTGAGGGTAATTGTAACATACCAGTCACGTATATATATTTACGTTTACCAGTCACGCATACCTAATTTATTCACTAGATTGATGTAACATAGCACGAGCCCGCAAAAAAAAAGTTATGTTTTCACTGAAATTTTTCGTCATGTGAGGGTTGCTTCATTTGCATGTGCAGCACTCAATTTCACCGTGCAACAACGTTTGGTGCTTTTTGTTCGTTTGGTTTAGTGTAAATAAAAATAAAATGGTCATTCGATTTCCACAATGCAGGTATGTTTGTGATCTCTCAACTCTGCTCGAAGTACGCAAGTAACTTTATTACAGTATAATCATTGTTCTTTTGCGCGAGCGTTGGGCTTTTGTTTCCTCTCGGTCATTCAGTCAAAGCCGGAGCCCCAGCTCAGCAGCACACTTGAAGCCTTAAAATGCGAAGGTCGCAAACAAATACTGAATGAAGTCATGCCAGACGGCAGCAATGAGCCTTTCGAGGAGAAACGGAGATACAAAAGGAAAGGCGTCCCCAAAGCCCGGTACTCCCGACAGCTTAAGAAAGGTGCTACTCACGGGAGCAGACACAGCATAACCCTTGCAATTGTCGTTATATACTTATCACCACATAGGCGTCTTATTTGTCCGACGAAACCTCACTTCGCTCCTCAAGATATCACGGTAAGACTAGATGTCTTCTAAGTCTATGAGAAGTAACAAGGGACGCGACATGAGAGTTTAGATCACTTATGTGGAATAGCATGGGGCAAACTAATGCTGCACGTTTGGATTGTGTCCTCAAGCGTTACCTAAGGGTCTGTTCGCGATGCTTTCTATCTGACAATATGCAACGCAGGTTTACGCCCTTGTTGCGTAACCGTAGATCATGGCGTGATTTCATTTTTCTACATAAATGTATGACATTATAGACGCGAAATCTGTAGTGAATCTTTTGAGTTTTCATTGCAGCATCTCGCACTGTCGGACACACTTCTTTGTTTTACGTCAACGTAGTTGTTCGTTTAGTCGCCCTCACACATCGATCACCTGGACACAAAGGCACACCGGTGGATTTCCGTCATTCGCCACTTTGCTGGGCCGAAGTGGGGAATGAATGAGAAGTCTCTTTTGGCCATCCACAAAGCCCTAGTCCGAGGAACTCTGCTATATAGCCTACCAGTCTTGCACGGAATTTCGCAGACGCAAGAACATCGACTGCGGTGTATTCTAGCACGGAGCTTAAGGGTATGTCTTGGCGTCCCGAGAGCCGCGGAAACGCGGATGGTGATAGCAGAAGCCCGCGAAATACCCATTGAAGTCTTACGGCAGAGGGAGACCATTCGCCATTACTTGCGCCTCAGAGCACACCACCGCCGCCATCCACTAATAGCAAAAGTTTGTCGCCGGAAGCAATGTAACGCATACAACTGTTTCATGGAAGTGAAACCTAAGGTTCCCCCGTTTTCTGCAAGATCACTGGTGCCCACGACGCCTCCGTGGTCGCTTCCAGTACCATCGATCGCATTGTCAATTCCTGGTCTTAATGTCAAACGAAACCAAGTGCCTACATCAGTTCTGAAACAGCTTGCAGCGGATATGATGCACAATCGCTATTCTGACCACACTGCAGTTTTCACTGACGGATCCTCCAGTCATGAATGTTCATCGTCTGCATTTGTTATTCCAACTGACGGTGTGTCACATGGATACCGTCTCTCACACCGCACATCATCAACGTCGGCTGAGTTATATGCTATCCTGTTGTTTCTACGTAAGACGCCCTGTGACGATCCGCGGGCCTGGGTCATCTACTCAGATTCAAAGGCTGCTCTTCAATGCATAGCCAACATGGGAATACGTGGATCGCTCGCCCCAGTTGTCACTGATATCCTCCATCAGGTTCAGCTTCTAAGCGATCACGGTCATCATATATCCCTGCAGTGGGTCCCGGGTCACTGTGGTTTGAGCGGAAACGAAGAAGCCGACAGAGCGGCAACGGCTGCCCAACAGTCTCCGGCTGTTGTACCAACGGTGTTATCAAGAGGAGACAGGAGATCACTTCTGAATGAGCTCATTCAGCCACTAGCTCGCCAGCAGTGGAGTCGGGACATCACTGACAGGTCTCTCATGTATTCTGTGGATCCCACTATGTCCTTCTCAGTTCCTGACCGTTTACCACGCTATTTCACGTCCCTCCTGCACAGGCTTCGTCTCAACGTTGCCTTCACTCCCCAGTTCAAGTGCCGAATCGGATACTGTGACAGCTGCCTATGCTCCAAATGTGGCGTTGAAGCGAACATTGAGCACGTCCTAATAGAATGTAAGCTCTACGAAACGGAGAGGCGGCAACTCTGTGCTCAGCTGAGTGGTGCTAGCCGACAGACGTTCAACCTGGCTGCAATTCTTGGCCCATGTCAGAGCCATGTCCAACACCGTCGAGGACTTCTGATGTTCTTGGAGTTCCTCTTGGCTACCGGCTTGCTCCAGACGCTGTAGGGTCCACCCCTGCATCTCAAGGACCATTGGCGCTTCTTTCATGTGCTTCTTCCTTTTGTGCGACGTATAGCGTTGCGCAACCAGACGACGGGAGTTCGAGTTGGACTTGCACATAACTTCATTTTCATATTTCACATCTCATGCTTCTCGTGTAATGGGGTAGGGTACTGCTCTCAAGCAGTGAATCACCCCAGGCCATAGTCATGATTTAGTTGTTGTTGTTAGTCGCCCTCTCGACGAACACAAACACATTTTATTTTAATCTTTTCACGAATCACATTGACTTGTTTTAACCTTCTTTTCGCAATTTTAGGCAGGAGGTGCACCGTAACGTCAACTTGTAATGATGTAAGTAATGTAATTATGTAGGCAGGTGCGATACTGTGTAAGCGTTCGCGGTTTGTAGGCGTCGTTTAAATGATGTATTATTACTAAATATTAATAAATAGTAATCTCAGGTTTCCAACAGCTCAATGATTGGTCCCGTTCACCATCCTCAAACATCGTACTTTAAAAAAAAGCAACGAAACGCAGCAGCAGAGTTGTGCCTAACTCGTTACAAGTAACTCGTTACTTAGTAACGGTAATTTTTGTGGTAACGAAGTAACGATTCAGTTACTTTTTAAAAAATGGTAATAGTAACAGAATCAGTTACAAAAATTGGTAACTCCTTACTGGCGTTACTGGTTCCTTTTCTTCAGCGCGGGGGAGCACATTTCGGCACTCCGTGTGCGTGCAGATTTGACCTGTGTCACCCACGAGCACGTGTGACTCAAATTATTATTGCAGTCCCTCGCTGGAGGTGTTGTTGGCTCTCTTGTTTCCGTAATCTCTGACCGTCACTCCTTCCCAAAACGCGTTTCGACTTCTCAACTTTTCTTGTCTTTGCTAAGCTTCTGAACGCCCTAAATTATGACGCAGCCCCTCGTCTGTTTTTGGGAACCGTTGGTGATTGGTGGCGCGAAACCCGGTGTCTTTTCTTGTGTTTTAATAATATCCGACCACCCCCACTTCGGCAGCAGATGTCTTCGCACGAAAGAGAACGAAATCACAGATGTAAGTTTCGAGTATCAGCTTCTTGTGAAGTGCAATTCCTCCTTAATAATGAGTTGAGTAACGAGAACTCGTTACTTTTGTATGTTGGTAACGAGTAACGTATTTAGTTACTTTTTTCTGAAGTAGCGGGTAACGGTATTTAGTTCCTTTTGTTTGGTAACAGGCACAAGTCTGCGCAGCAGCAACTAAATTATACCGAAAAGGAGAGATCGACGACTTCAGCCACTTGTATGAGTAACAATTCACTGTCATTCAACGTGAGTAGCAATTCATTGTCGTGGTAATTGTAGCCCAAACCAGCAAGCAACTCCATTATCATAATTGGCCTAGCTGTTGCCGCCAGGCAGCGTGCTAAAGAATACGGCCTTTCCTTAAAGGTGCCGCGAATTATCGCATCTCAACTTATTCGCAATAAATGTAAAATGCAATTATCTGCATCCAACGTCAACTTGCAATCCCAGTTTTACAGCAATGGGGGGTGATAGGCGCGTAGAAAACCGACACCTCGAATACCGAAACTCACGCGACTGTGACGTCACCGCAGTTGTCTCTGCCAGTGAGGAAGCGCGAGAGTGGGGTCACGTGCTTACGGCTATCAGTGGGAATGACAGGAGCTCTGATGTCAGAGCTTGACGAGTACGCGTGTGCACGGGTTTATATCTCACCAAGTACGCCAAGTAGAAAAGTAATTATTTTCCCTCAATACTATAATGTGCAACACAACGTGTACACGATGTAATGAACCACGTGTATCGAAGTTTCACTACCCCTTTAAGGCTGTATGGCTCGAAGCTATAAAAGGAGCAATGAGTGACATTCAACGTGGCTCGATACTCTGTCTCATTCATCAAGCCGCGATGTGTATTGTCATTGTGCAATCAAATTTAAAACAATAGAGATAGGAAGCAGCCGCGGACGGCCAGCACGATCCTCGCATGACGTCGAAGAGTCCCCATGCGTTACTTCTTCGTCTCTTTCTTCTCAGCTCACACGCTACTTGAGCCGCGCCGGCCACGTCAGATGCCAGTGGAACAGGTGCCGTCACGACGTACCCTCCTCCTTTCACCGATCGCTCTTTCAAAGAGTGTGTGTGTGTGGGGGGGTGGGGGTTGAAATATGCGGCGAAGAGAGGCCTCGCGCATGCGCTGCAGGTCGCCTGCGCTCGGATAAAAAAAAAAGAAGAAAGAAAAAGAAGACCCCCTATACAGGGTGTTTATTTTTATCCTATACATATTTTTTATGAAAAAGCTATGAGAGCAGCACAGATCTCGTTTTTGCAGTTCAGCTAGCGGACCATCCTCTCCAAGAAAGTATGAAACCACAAGATGACTAACTACAAAAAAAAAAAAAGAAAGAAAAATTCGTTAACTCTTTAATTAGATGTTCTCGGGTAAAAGCGAGATAGCAGAATGAGAGACTATCCTCGTTGAAAGCCAATCAGCATTTAACAAATCCTGAAACGCGCACGTGCGTTAAAATATCCATCCCCGAATTTTGATATGCAAATGAGCCGAAACCGAAACCGCGGCGACCGGGAACGTAGAGAGCCCAGCGCTCATTTGATGTCAGAGGACCACGTGATTTGGAGCGATGAAAGTGATTGGGGCGGGCGACGATCTGCTGGCCAGATAAACTGCTTTCATGCCCAGATAAGCCTCAGTCGGCGTAGATAATACGCTCTTGAGGCGTGCTTTTTCCGTTTCGGCTCATTTCCATACCAAAATTCAGCGATGCATATTTCACAGCACGCGCTCAGTTTTCAACGAGGCCTGTCTCCCGTTTTGCTATTTCGCTTTGACCCAGAATTCCCTAATGAAAGAGTTAATTAATGAATTTTAGGTAATTAGTCATCTCGTTGTTAAATACTGTCTTCCAGAGGATATCCTCCTGGCCGTATAGCTCAACTGCAAAAACGACATCGGTGCTGCTCTCATAGCTTTTTTTATAAAAATTCTGTAAATCATAAAAATAAACATCCGGTATATATATATATATATATATATATATTGGGGGTCACCTCAGTGAGTGTGCACTGAACAAATTTTTGTTGCTCTGTGCTACGCTGTAAGTTTCGAGGAAGAACGTTTTCCGAAAAAAATATCGGAGCAGAATAGCATACAATGCCTCCAAACCGTTTTCGTGTGTGTGACACGCTCTGCGATTTCCTGCCTGCAATAGCCGCACGTAGTCGCGCCCCATTAATCACTCAAAATGCGGGACGCTTAGACATTAATACATTGCAGTATAGGGAAGTGTGGTAAATTTGAAACATCTTTCCACTTAAACGTCCAAGAAAGCAAGTTCAAACTACTACAAAAGTCAGCAATGTTCAACACTATGTGCGCACTGTGCTTTTAGCGCTGCATTGCTGCGCGAGCTCAGCGCAGTATTCCCGCAGCCGGTACACCCCGCGCGCCACAGCTTTCAGCGGCTAGGCAAGGTGTCACCATTACGCCCAATTGACATTTGAACCGAGATTAGCTGTCGGTCAACTTGAATTTAACCCTTAACTCTGCTTTACCAAGGGAATTGTTATTGTCACTGAAACATTCATCAAATCACTAACTACCGCTGCAAAAAAAGAAAGAAAAAAAAAGAAAAAACAATCTAGTGCTAACTTCAAGTTTTAGCGACCCTTGATCTCGGTGCAAAGTCAACCAGCGTTGGTGAGACCGTGCCTAGGAGTCCGAAATATTCCCGACCTCCAGTGCATGGCCTGCAGCATTGCTACAGATGGGAGCTTCATGACGTAGCTGATTTCCAAGGAGGAAGGGGAGAGTCACCCAGATTATGTTTTTTGAAGGAATGACTTTCTCTTGGTAGATACGCTCGGTAGAACTAAGGAATGACATATTTTGACATTACAAGCCCCGTTCTTCATGTAATACGTGCTAACTAGAGCATATTTAGCGAGCTGCTTATATAGTGCCCCTGTTGCCCTTTGTGTAACCCTTTGTGTAGGATGTTTGCGGAACGGTCGGGCTACAGCAGGTGTTTGACACCCTATGTGTCAACACCATCTGCTAAGAGCTGACACTGCAAAAATCGTGATTCATACTAAAGTCTTTCTAACTTGTCCTTCCGGGAAAAAGTGGAGCAGAAGCGCACTTGTCCGCATACAGGTTGACAGGTGTTTACTATAGCTCTTTTTGCAGAGAGAGTTTCTTTCACCTAGGCAAGTATTCCGCGTGCATTCATCGACGTTTCCCTGATCTATAGCGCCGACATAGCTGGAACACAACGTGCCACAATCATTGTGGCTCAGCGTTTGCTCGTTTCGCTGGTACAACGCCTCCACGTGGCACCATATTTAGCTTCCGGGTGAGGTCTCGCATTCGGTTAGTAGATTTCGCGAACTCCTGGAGCGTCACAGTCACGTAGCATGCGATTTGCAAATGCGCAAGAAATAAGAAAATATGCTGGAAGAATACACACGGGTTGGATACGACTCCTTGTTTCTGTACCTATACAGCTGCGGCAGAAATGCAGTCTATAGTTGCACTGTATACCTTCCATGAAACATACAGCGTGATTCTCAGGCATAAATATGTTCGTACCTGTATACCATTCTGGTCTCTAGCAACGGTGCATGTAACGATATGCCGTGAGGTGCTAGCACGATGTAGGAAATAGTGATGTCACGAACCTGGCAAAGTTCGAGTTCGCAAAAGTTCGAAACTTTCGAACTTTTCTCAGAAAAATTCGCGAAAGTTCGCAAAAGTTCGACTTCACTGCGCATGCGCTGGCGTGACCTGCCCGAAAACGTAAACAGTCCAACGTACGCCACTCAAGGCTTAATCACATCAGACAATGTGTCCTCCTGTACGGTATGTACGATAAATCAGTTAGCTTTCCTTCGATTTGTACTTTTCTAGCAACAGAAACTTATACCTGCGCCTACCACGGTACCACCTAGCATTTCTACATACACCTTCGCAGAGTAAACAGACAGTAAGAAAAACATGGCATGCAAGGACAACGGCGCAAAACTGTTAGTTTAGTTAAATCCTAAATGTACAAACTACGTTTACCACGAAACACGAACACTAGTGGGCTCTGGTCTGGGGCGGACTTTCGTCGCTTACCTCTCATCCAAGGCACCACACGAAGTTTTATAGCCAGCTGGCAATTATACCACCCTCTTCTGAGTCTTCTTGAATAACAGCAATATGAGAAATATCTATTTTATTGGCAAAGGAAACCGTTTTCTGCTTTCTGTGTTGTAGCTCACAGCATAAATATACACTAAACACTATAAACACTAAACACTATACCATCCGTCGATCGCAGCCTTGCTCATGTGGGCCGAAATATGTACCTCGCACAGGAGGGCGCACGTGACCGTTCATTATTGCTTGATTGTTTACTTTTCGTCCGTTTCGCTCATAGTTAAAAAGCAGCTAAATTCAGCTGCGAACTTTTGCGAACCTTTGCGAAACTGACAAGAAATTCGAAGGTTCGTCGAACCTTGCGAACCACCGGGTTCGCAGTCGAACCGCGGGTTCGCAAAAAGTTCGTGACATCACTAGTAGGAAATCGCTGGCTTCATCGTGAACCGATGACTCTGAGAGTGACGCACACGCACGTATTGGTCGACATGCGCACTAAAGGGCACCGTTTGTTTCTCCCCGTAAAATCTATGTTCCTATATGAGATAGGAAGGTGTTTTAAGCGGCATTTAACAAGAACTCTTTTTTTTATTACTGTACTGCTGTTAAACACACGACCAGGACAGAATAAAAACCCAATAGACCGGTCCAAGCCCACGTACCTTTCACCTCCCAGGGCACAGGTGTCGTTGTTAAATGCATGGTTGAACCTGGAAAAGGTAAAAACATACATAAAAATGAAGTCGTACACTAAAGTTATCGTTTCATTACGCATTTGGTTAACTATGAGCATGCATCTTGTAATTTTTACGCGGGTTCCCTGTAGTTACTGTTAAAGTTCGCCAGCGAAGAGGTTGTTCACAGTACTAGTAGAATCAGTAAAAATTCGTCGCATTGAAATCGACGTGAAAGTACAGGTGAACACATTCATTAATGTGCCGTCCCTTACGAAAGATAAAGATGTAAAAATAGGATGGCGAAGGTTGTACTAGAGGAAACATTTTCAGTTGAGGAGCCGTCGATATTTCGAAGAGAACGCTGTTCTACCGTGCGGCTACTATACACTATTAAATAAAACTTCACCACATAACACCGATCGGAGCCTCCATTCAGGATGATATTGCTCTTTTTCCTGACTTGTTGCCTCCCTCTCTTCTCTCTGATTTCCCTCCTCTTTCGAAATAAACATATATACGTATAAACATATGAATAAATCAGCAGAGAGAACAATGTAATTCGGATTGTTGGTTGGCTAGGACCACGTTATGTGGTGCAGTGATGCTCGAAAGCCGTAGAAGTACCGCTGTCTGCTCGAAGCATCAGCGGCTCCTGGTCTCAAGATTTGGTTCTTGTTAGTATTATCGGATGGCTGGATCGGTCTTACGTAAAATTGTAGTAAATGATAATTCCTGGTTTTACAACGTCAGTCAACTACGAGGTGTGGTAAAAGACGTAAACAAGTTTATCTATACCAGACATATTTTAAAATGTGCCCCCTGTTTTCTTGGTTTAACACTTGAGGTAGGGCATGCGCTTCACACATGTACTTCCATATAATAAACACTATGGAATGAGGCCTTTTGAAAAACGTAGAATCCTACCCAAAAAAGTCCTGACTCATTTACGGAGTTAAAATACTAGTGTCAAAATAGAGAATGCATTCACTTGAAAGCATGAGACCTCCGAGGACTCCTCCCATCGTTGTGTTCTTGTGCCCTGCACAGAGAGAGTCGACGAAAGCAGCTACATTTAGTTTAGACCACACAACTTGAGATGAACTAAGCAGCGGAACGCGTTTTCATGAGCTCCGCGAGCGTCATCGTTTACTTGTCTAGTCATAACTGCTGCTGGGGCGACAGCAAAGAGTTGCATCGTTGCAGATCAAACTATTGTGTGTCACAGCTGTCACGGTGATAAAACAGCTTCGGGAGCAACGGCGTTCAGAATGGCGTTTCATGCTTTCCGAGCCGCTTGCTTGGCCAGGTGCTTCCCGAAGATATTTAAAGAGGAGAAAGTGCGATTGGGGGTGTGTGCGAAGTGATATCTCGTAAGCAGGGCGATGCTTTTCTTTCTTTTTTTTTTGCTACTTTTGTTACTTTTCACCGTTACAGTGAAGTTTGCACGGCGCCATTTCGGGCCCAAACGGCCACAGATCCCAACAGTAGGTCGTTTCATCAGCGTGTTTTGCACGGTGTTTCAAACTGTATGGTGCCAAGGAAGCTACAAAACCTGTAGGAAATCCACAGAAGAAGCGGTGCTTCTTGAAAAGTGCGAACAACTCGAGACTGTGCATTTGAAAGTGCCGCGTCGTCTGCTAAACGACCGCGTGTTGCGCAATTTGGAGCGCTGACGTTGCTGCTCACTCGCGCCACCTGGCCCAGAGAAACAGGTCTATACGTGATCGTAAGTCGTGTTTTTCGTGTTAACGCCGCGAAGCAACTGTGGCTATGAGTGCATAACAGACGTGGACAGATGGAGAGACGACAGCAGGAAGGGGTGGGGGACAGCGGGGTTAGTATGCGTCCCGGGCTGACTTCAGGGTTAACTGTGCCGACATTAGTCTGGGAAGCAATTGCGACAACCCAGGAAAAACCTCCGACAGCACAGCTGGTAGTAAGGTTCGAACCCACCACCTCCCAGTCTTCAGCACGACCTCGGCTATCACTAACGAGTGACGCTGGTCCGAATTTGTTTGGGTGAACGTATAGCTCTCCGTTCTAGGAAACTCAGACGTGGAAGAATTACAGGGTTGTTTGGATTTAATCCCACATGGATTTTATCCGGTGGATGGAATTTTTTGTATTTTATCCGAGCAATTTTATCCGGAGATTTTAGAGATTTTCTTCAGATGGGATGATGTGAAAGACAATCTGAATTCAACGTCACACAGAAAACTCCTGCTTTATTTTCTTGTAGTGTTGGCTGTTTGCAAAAGCCCAGGTACGCGCAGCATTATAGCTTCTGACTTTTTTAACTTCGTAACTTTTTAATTTAACTTTTTTTAAGTTATAACTTTTCAGGTTTAACTTTCCCGCTTTCTTCTACTTCTGTCCATTCAGTAAGAGACTTTCTTCCGCTTCCTGGAGGCACTGTAACTGAAGTGCGCCGAAACACGACAGCTAATCCAGGCTTGTATAGGATCCACACCATTCAACCACGCGTGCATGGAACTCCACTTTTCGGAAAACAATAGAAACTGATACAGTGTTGCTGGGACAGGCAATTCCGTAAACAGAAACTATGAGAAGTCACCTGAAATCAAGAAAGCAAAGCACATTTGTGTCACAATGTGTCAAACAGGTCCGCCATTGTGACACTCTTTGTTTTTAGTGCCTTGAGACTTCGCTTTTGGTGACAAGCTCGGTGATGATGTTCTCATTTATTCTTTCAAAGCGTTTCAAAGCGTCGAGGTTAGTGTAGTTTCCCTTTCTTTTATTAATAACGCGTCCTGGGGTAGCCAGTCCCGAGTGGCTCGAGACTACCATCTCCATTTTTTTCTTTTAAAATCAATCAATCAAAGCACATTTGTTTTTACTCTCTGTCACATTTTTAGCCTTGTATATATATTCTTCAAAAATATCCAAAAACATACGGGTTTTATCAAAAAAAAGCCCGCTGGAGAGGACCTTTTTAAAAATATCCGGATTTTTTTCAACCCTGGGAAGAAAGCATTCTGCACTCTAAAAACCAGCGGCATCGCCGAGCGGGTTAAGGCGTCCCGACGCTCGTTGGTGTGGTGGTAGCCAAGGTCGTGCTAAAGACAGGGAGGTGTTGGGTTCGAATCCCATCACCGGCTGTGCTGTCTGAGGTTTTTTCCCTGGGTTTTCCGAAGACCTTCCAGACGAATGTCGGCACAGTTCCCCCTGAAGTCGGCCCCGGACGCATACTAACCCCCCTGTCCCCCACTCCTTCCTACTCTCCTCTCTCCATCTGTCCACATCTGTACACCACTCACAGCCACAGTTGCTTCGCGGCGATAACACGAAATTTAAAAAAAAGAACTCTGACAACAGAACCAACAATCATTCAGAATGATATCGTTCTCGTCCATTTTTAGTCGAAAGCATAGCAAGGGTGGAGAACGTGGCGTTGGTCACGTATACGATGGTCACATACACCAGCTATGTTTGGAGGGCAGTGGTTATGGTTGGAGAATGGTACTGTCAGCCTGCACGGAGGTGGCGACTCGGTGCACCGAGGGGATGGTGAAATGGGATCGTGGTACAGAGGGGTTTGCTGTCCCCTCTTGCTCTGGGGGTTCGGATAGTCCCGCAAAACTGTCCACCAGAGAAAACATGTGAGCATTGGTCAGTGGTCTTCCTCGGGACGTTTCCTGCACCAATGGTAACCGTCAGGGCGATTGGCGAAGTTGCCCCATCTAGAGTCACTAAATAAGCTTCGCTTCGGAGTAGCGACACTGAGTTCCACGTGCGAGCAGGGAAGTCATTTTGTGTCCACTCCATACCAGCGCCATCCCCAATTCGACCTTTTTCACGACGGCTTATGCGCCTGACCTTGAGGCGCCGGAGAGGGCTATCTCCGTCTTCATTAGATGGCGCAGTATGTGGATGACAGGAGTGGGGAGTGGACCAGTGGGGACCAGTGGGGAGACCGCACGAACGGCGTGAGCTCGTCGCTTCCACTCCGGACCGGTTTTGGTCTTTTGTTCTACCCACGTGGATTTGTTTTGACGCGCTCTGAGCGTGGTTCGCTGGAGAGCCACTGGGATATGACGTATGTGATAGAGCTCCGACATAACGATCCACGCCGAGGATGCTGTGTGTTAGGGAAGCGTGCGTGATTGTTGAGTGATTTATAGATGTACTGTCCACGACAGCGTCCCGAGGAGGTCAAAGTGAGCTCAAGGCTGTCAAGATATCTCCTCGTGAGCTGCTTGCAACAGGAGCAACACTTCCGAGCGCGTTCGATAGATGGCATCGTGAACGCCGTTAGGTCAGAGCTGCTCTGCGCTAGGTGACGCTAGCGTGGCGGGGAAACGAAATGGCCTCTCTTTGCCTCTCCTGCCCTGTCGCTACTCCGAAGTGAAGCTCAATTAGTGACTTTAACCTCATCACACCAGCTAGGGAATGTTCAGCCGACGAACGGCAGCCCTTGTCGCGGGTTGGGGTGGGGGACGTGGGGATTCGAGCGGTCTGCCTGTCTAGATGCTGTCTGCTCGGGGAAGGGGTGACAGGGGTCCATCCGCGCGGCAACCTCCAGCGCCGCAAATCCGCGCAGAAAGCCCTGCTGAACTTCCTGAAGGCAGTGGACCCTCACGTTCGGTTGCAGTGCAGGAAACAGTAGAACCAGCCTTCCGCTATCCCCTTGTCGCAGCATAGGATAAAATGGAAAGCTGTCCGGGACGACCTCATCCCTTTGTTCCCCCACTTTGGGGGAGACCTTTGCCGCCATTGCAACTCTTGATGAGCGTCCCTGGTGCGTGTTTACTCTCATATGTACTTATACAGAGTGCTTCCTTAAAAACTGGCCAGAATTTTTATGAAAAAAAAAAAAAAACTGCGAGAGCAGCATAGATGTTGTTTTTGCAGTTGAGTTCCACAGCCATGCGGATATCCTCTGGAAGAGTGTATGTAACTACCAGATGACTAATTACCTGATATTCATTCATTAATTTTTCTACTTAGGGAATTTTTGGAAAAAGCGAGATAGCAGATTGAGAGACTATCCTCGTTGGACACCTTTCCACGTTTAAAAAAACCCTGAAACACGCACGTATGCTGAAATATCCATCCCCGGTATGCAAATGAGCCAACGGCGTGCCTCTTTCACCCCCACCCCTAGTTTCGTTTCGCAGTCTTCCGGAAAAGAGGAGACACCGTCGGGCTCACCGCTCCGACTTACCACCTGCCAAGGTCAAGGTCGGTATTCTTGCTGACCTTGGGAAGGTGAGTTAAATTTAGTTTACTCGACCTAGTTTTGAAAGCCATGTACCGACGTCACCCAGTAACTCGACCCAGTTTTGAAACGCCGTAGTAGAATGCTACTCCCGAGTTAACTCCAGTAGTTGCAGGAACATTTCCGCCGTAAATAAACGTAGAGTCGAGAGAGAGAATCGAGAAATATCACGGACGTCTCGCTGTCCATCACTCCGTCGGCACAGGTGCAAAACCCGATGAATCGATGTTACGGGGATAAGTCACCTTGTACAGAAGATACTTTTGTATCAGTTTCGATGCGTGTTCATTGATACAAAAAAGCACGCGCTTCCGATTTTCAAGAAATCAGGAAAGATAACTTTATCATTCTGAATGCTCTTTGATTCTGATCGTGTTTAAGTTTTGTTCTTACAGCGCAATCAACAGTTCACATTATGCCCATCGACTACGGAATTACTACACGACCGATACCATAAAATTACACTGCACAAACAGAAGCGGACATCGTATACAACAGCGAAAATTTGCAACAACGAATTCCACTTACATATTCGACCCATTCATTCGACAATGCAGCACTATTACAGAATCGCCAGTCTTTCCCAAGATTCTTTTCCATCAAGCACATCCAGAAGAATGTCCGTCAACTTCAGTTGCATCATTTCATGCCACCGCTACGTAGCGACAAAGGTCACACCGCAAACACGAACTTTCCGCAGTAACAGCAACAGCCTTTACACCTAAACCATCTGGCCTTATAAGCAAACTTCTGAGCTGTTGCTCCGCCCTTCGAGGCATGCGAATAAAACGGATCTACGCACCTGTCTCGAGCATAGCCTCCATGTGTGCTGTTGTAGAGCCGATGCTGTCCTCACCGATCCTCAAAGCAGAAAATACGCACTTTCACTAGCGCTGGGCGTCGATGCGTACCCTAAACAATCTCGGGAGACGCGCAGCCTTTTCCCGGCTGTTTTGGAAGTTTACGACGGAACGCGCAGCTTGCGGGGTGTTCCGAGAGCGTGGTTAATTCACTTGCCAAGCTGAATAGCACAATCGGTTTTTCCTTTTTTCTTTCTTTCGTCGTAGCAGAGTGTTACTCGCTGCTCTTTTCTTGACAGCGTGGGTTCTATAGGCGTCGTTGTATGTGGCTCTTCTTCTTTTTTGTGTGTAATACGTGACAGAAGTATGTGAAGTGTGGCATGACAGAGACTTGAGAGACTTGCGAGGATAGACTCAGAGAACTGAGGATATATGCTGCAAGATTTCATGTATGTACATAGTGTCTCGTGCGCGTTGTGTATTTCTGAAGCAACGAGCTTGTCTCCACGTAACGTTACGACAATCTGCACTGTACACAAAAAAGGGCTCGAACGTTGAAGCGTGCTTGCAGTAACCGACCGAGTGCGTCCGTGAAGTCGACCCAGGGCGTACGATGTCCCGTATTCGCCTCGAGATCGAACAGCGTCGCCACCATGCGGCTGCTCCGTGAACTGCCTTTAGTGGGGATGCGCCGCTTGAGCCGGTGCTTTCGCTGTGGTCACCGTACTCGAAAACGTGCATGGAAGGATCAATTTCTGGACTTTTGGGCTTTTAAAATCGGTTCAAAATGAGTGAAAATGATTTGGTGGAAAACTTTTTTCAACTTTTCTAGTTCTCTGCGCCAGCGTGCTTAGCAGGGAAGAAAACTATACAGAGCGTGCATATGTTCCACTCGGCCTTTGTTATATTATATTTGTCACTGCGGTTCTGTGTGTCAAACAAAATGTACCAAGAGCTAAGGTCAATGTTGTAACAGCTTTTTTTTTTTATTTATCATAGGCATACAGCTATGTCACAGTTATTTATAGAATGGTTTCTGTGCTAGCTGTTCGAAGTTACTTCATAGTGCTCAGTTAGGATATTCTGCACGCGCTAAACACAAGTTGTATCGAATGTATGAATATATGGAATATATGAATGCATGAATATATAAATATTTATGGCACGGGTGCTTTTAAATGTGTGAATTTGAAGCTTTCGTCCCCTTTCATCCGACTGTATGACAGGCTAGACTTTTATCTTTCACATACGTAATCATTGGCACACATCACTGGAACACATGCATTCAAAGTAAAATGCACCATCCCTGAACGTTCTATGTAAACGTTCTACGCGTGTTTTTTTTTTTTTTTTTTTTGGCGGGGGGGTATGAAGCACGTGTGCAACAGCATGTTTCAGAATATACCTGCCGCTGGAACCAAAAACGTAGTTTATATGTAGTTATTTCCTGACCGGTAGCACCCCACACAAAGTCAAGTCCACCACACAGGTGTGGTCATCTGCTAACATATTTTAGCACCATTTAATGAATGCCCGAACAGGAAATGAATCAAACCTCGAACCGCTCCCGGACTCGCACGACCTGAATAACCACTGCTGTTATTCGACGCAAAAATTGTAGCCAAGGGCCCTTATGTTGCATTCTTGCACATTTGTACACTTAGATTCATTGTTATTGTTGATACATTTAGATCAGCGGAGACAGGAATTATGAGTTCTTCCTTTATTTTTTAAATCCTTGTTGTCGCGACGTAAGATAAAAAGGCGTACAGGGAAAGACGAATAAATATTCGAGCGAGAGCAGCAAAAGACTAAAACAAAATCTAGCTTGGAACAAAGGAGGCAGTATTTCCCTTCAAAAGCATACGGGAGATGTCCTTTTCACAAGATTTGAGCGTTTCGTAGTGCAGCACTTTTTGTCAACTTCCACACCATATCAGCGTTCTAAGTATCGCATTTCAAGACGTCCGCAATATGTGAGGCACTGACAGCGGCATTTCCTCCAGGGCATCCGTGGCAGCGCCACCTACAGTTCGATCTCGAGGCGAATAGTTAGCAACGGAAAGCAGTCAACACGCAGCGTTTTTTGTTTTTTTGTATGCTCACCTAAGTAAGTCGTCAACTTCAGGTTCACAGTTAATGATTCCAAAAGAAATTCAATACAGTTATCAATTATGAAAATAAAACGACACCGGGACGGTGTGGTACAAAACTATGTATACATTTATCATGGAGAACATCAACAATGAAAACTGTCTTCTGGGCTTCCTAGTACATTACTCCTTTAAAAGTGTTACAACACAAACACACGATTAAATGCATACGAAAGGCTCACAACCCGAAGCGCCTAGTGTTGTCTGTTCTTCCTGTGTGTGTTGTCGCGTTTAAAAGGGAAACAACGAACATTATGCTACATTAGTTTGCAGCTATCCTTGTGTTTGTTCATGGACTTGTCTGACCGTCCGCAACACAAGCATGTACAAACCTCCCCGAATATTGGGCGGGTTGGTACATGATTACAAACATTACACATAGAGAGAGATACACGCCCATGCATACATAAAAAATGCAAGAGAGAGTTCATACAGAACTAATACACGGAATGAGAACTCACCGCTTATCAAGTATCGTGCTACCTGGAGCACAAATTTTCCGATTAAAGTCGCCTCTTCAGTCATCTTTCCTCGTGTGACAACATCAAGTCGATACGCATTGGAAAGAACTACACAGCTTGCACGGAGGTCGACAGCGTTGAACCCGATCGCGTTGTGAGCGTTTGTTCGTCGGAGTGCCGTAATCTTGATGCCGGACCCCATTGGCAACCGCCGTGCAATGTCACGTGATAATCGGTTGTAGCGGAAAGGAACCCAATATCTGACTTCCGTCCCCAGGAGCTCTTTGACACATATTCCGGCCCATATATGAATGGGATTTGGAGGCAACGTGCTATACTGGGACATGGGGGGGACTTCACGAAGTACACGCTACTCGTTGAATACGTATCTTAAAATCGCTGAAATTCCCCAGTGTCGGGGAGCTCAAAAGAATGACATGACGCACAACAGTGACTGACGAACCAAGGATCGTCAGTTCTTTCTTGGTTCGTCAGTCACTGTTGTGACGTCCGTTTTTAGCTCCCCGACGCTGGGGGATTTTAGCGATTTTAAGGTATGAACTACCGAATCGTCCAGTTTTTAACCCTTCTTGAATACGGAACGAACTCCAATCAGCGGCACCGTTCTTTATGCAATCTCGTACACTTTGAGCAAAAAAGGAGCCGTCTTAGCCCTTTTGGGGGCAAGATGCATTGCAAAAACGTTTAGTACCATCCGGCCAAAATTCATGGAAGTATATGCACAGTTTGCGGCTATTTCAGTGCTGGGGAATAAATTTCAGGGTCACCCGAAAGAAAACTGGGAGCAATTGCAATTTCGAGGATTACAAAGTATAATTTGTCTTCAAATTTACAATTTTTTTTCTTGGAGTGCATAAACTGTACTCGCTTGTAGTTCCACTTAAAGGTTACGTTACTTTCAACAGCAGTGTTTTGGAGGCCTTGACGTGAACGCGTTTTATGTGTGTTTGTTGTGTTTATCATAATATAGGAACCTCAACGTATGCTTTTGAAAACTGCATTGCGGGCGTGCTCATGTACCGTAGCGGTGGGGGGGGGGGGGGGCTATGTTTATTAAAGTACAGGATGTTTATTAAAGTAAAGTAAAGTATATGTACCGCCTGTAGCGGGACCTTGTCGTGCGACCATGTATTGAACAAATTGAATAGTAACAGTTGAAGTAAAAGGCACCAGCAGTAGGAACATGTATCACTGATCTCCGGAATGAGAGATCACCCAGGCAAGGCCCAGAGCAGGGTTCACTGCTGTCGTTGCGCAATATGTACGCTATTTGATGTCAAATTTCTTTATAATTCTCCTGGAAGACTCAGGATCACCTCGTAATGAGATCTTAAGAAAGTAAAAAGTAAGGACAGAACTTGCTACGCTTTACGTTACCTTTTCAGAGTCCTTTAGCGGTCAAGGCGTGATGGTGAACAACAAGCCTTCAGTGGGAATTTTCCACTCATTCCGTTGTTTACACTTCCTACGTTCCCAAATCTTCGACAAAGTGCTCGCGACTTGTTAAAGATAATTGGGGGGGGATATGTCGATAATGCATAATTGTCCTAGTTCGTAATGTGTGACTTGTAACGTGCACGATGTCGAGGTATCCCCTCACCGTAACGACACGAGGTGCGGACTTCCGTTGTAGGGCTATACGGCTGCATGGTGTGGCCAAAGCATGTGACGTGCCCGTTATAATTTTCGACACCGCAGTGCTAGGGGTTGAAACGCTACTGTCTAGCGCACGTACAAACCACCCTAAGCACCGGAACATTGAGTAATCTTATAGCTGGGGTTAATATGTCATTGGCCTAATGCGGTATGACCCACTGACGTTTGATTACCATGTGATTGTCCCTGTACAACTTCACGGGACCCTCACGTTTTCTGTGCTTTTGTCTTGTTCATCATTTTGCTTTACTGATAACATTGTTCGCTCTTTTAGCTCAAAGACGTGCACTATAGATTATATTGTCTAGTCTCATTGAACAATTTCGTGAAGAGGCTGTTATTTTCCGACGTACACACACAACTACATTCGGTATATGTGTTGGGGCAGATAAGGTACGGAAGACGTGGCTACAAATCACAAATGCACGCGACAGAGGGACCGTCGAGTGTTTGTCGTTTCCTATTCGAGTGCAAATGCTCTTCCCGGTGACAACATGCCACGGTTATAAAAGGAAATGTGCTCTGAACGTTTCAGTAGAAGCATTACGTTGACACAGTTGACATTAGCGTGAATGTATTAATATTATCTGCCATTGATGTTACTGATGCATTTTGCTACAGAGACCCTCAGAATACTGAAAATAAACAATTACAAATTTTAAATAAATTCGTGCTTGTGTAACTCTAACTGTCCTTGGCCGGTTCGGAATACAGTGCGCCATATTTTGCCTGTTTTCTAAAGAATTACGAGTAAGCTTCTAACTAGCACCCTTCATGTAGGGATAAGCTTCTGCGTCAGAAAACCGAGAGATAACAGGGTGAGACCGACTTAGTCAGAGAAATCTTCTTCTAGTAGAGCTCTGTTTGCAAGCAAATGACGTCATACTCTTCGACAGCGCCACCAATTTGGTAGAGTTGAACTACGCTCGAAGCTATAGGGGCGGGCAAAGTAGTGCCCGAAAGCCACGGTCTTGAGGGGATTACGATGGTCAGTGAAAGGGACGCGACCTTCGGTCCTACTTTTCTTTCAGTGGGAGGCAGCGAACAAGTACTCATTCGTGGAACCCAGCCCTCCCGTTCTGATTTGTTTCAGTTTCAGTCTGTCTACCAACGTCATGACGACGTTTTCCGGGTAGAGGTCTGTTTTTCCTCTCACACGCAGTGACCGTGATCCACGAAGGGAGACTGGCCAAGGCTATACAGGACTATGTAGAGTGGATATATTATAGGTGAATGAACTATATAAAATGTATATGTCCCTAAGATTAAGCAAAAATTAAGTATACGATGTGTGTCAGCAAAATAAGGAGACTGCTCGTGTGGCGTTTGATCTGGCAACATTGGGGACTCCTCCTGCGCGACACTCTACGGGTATACATCCTGTTTACGTTCACTTCGAATTTCAACGCTCCACCGTTTCCACGTGTGCATCAGGTAGCTGGACCTCTGTATAGATAGTGCTTCACGAAAATGGAGCAAAAAAAATTACAAAAAACAAAAGTACGAACAACGTTGTGCAATCAAATTTTGCGTTAGGCTCGGTGAAAATGCGGCTCCGACTTTTGAGAAGGTGAAGAGAGCCTATGGGGTAATGCGTTATCACGAGCTCAGGCAATCAGGATGCACAGAGCCTTTCTAAGGGCCGAGAAAATGTGACGGAGGAATCCCGCTGCGGAAGGCCTCCCACTTCAAAAAATGACGAAAACGTGGATAGCGTGAGAACCCTTGTGCGACCGTCGAATAACATTCAGAGTGATCAGAGACGAGTTGAATTTAAACCGCTTCACCGTTCACGACAGTTTAACGCAAGAATTGAGCCATGCTGAAAATGTGAAACGGACGTGTCCGTCGAGAGTGATCCGAATTTTCTCAAACATACGATAATGGGTGACGAAACAATGGTGTTTTCGAGTCCGTGTGACTGTTTCTTTCCCCGAAATTCAAAAACCCATATCAAGGGACCATTTCGGAACCGTCGCGAACATTCAGAAACCGGTGACGGAAGCAAGTGATGGCGATACCGGTTGAGGACTTCCTGCGCTGCTACAGCAACGTCTGCACAAGTTTGCGGCTTCGGATGGGAACTATACACTCTAAGAAAAAAAGGAGTACTTTTACTCCTTTGGGGGACTAAATGCATTGCCACAAAAAATAATCCCTTTCGGGAGTAAATGCACGGGAGTAAATGAATGTCACAGAGTGGAGGCTACATTTCACGCGCTGTTGTAAGAGTCCCAAGTACACAATTCGCATGCATGCATGAAAATACTTTGAAGCAAACCGTCAACCGTGATATATCGAGTGATATAAAATCTTGCACCATACTAGGGCAAAATTTGTGAATAAAGATCCGCTAACAGTTTCTTACACTGTGTGGCTGGAAAATTGCTCCGTTGTCTGAGTTATACAGCCTTATGTCGTTCAAATTGACCAAGGGTACATATTTACGTAGGCTGTTGCATTCGGAACACCATTCGCGAAGTTTAGTGACAATTTGCAGTCCTGGGGAGTAAATGTCGGGACTAAATGTCGGGTTAGGGGACTAAAATGGGGAGTAATTGTATACTAGGGGAGTAGAAGCTGCAATTACTCCCCGTTTTACTCCTTTTTTTCTTAGAGTGTACCTTGAAGTGAATAACCTCGAATTGTAACTTTCTTGAAAATATAAAGGGTTACAAACATAGGCACATTACTTTTCTCCCACCTCGTATGTATAGTGATGTACGTGGGCGTATGACGTATGAGCATACCAGGAACCGCTGCCGGAAGGAATGCGAGAGAGAGAGAGAAATCAATTCTGGGTTGGCAACCGAACCGGCTGAGCAGACGCTGTGACACTCTGATCCATGGAGGAAAGTATCCTAAGGGGAACACGCATCGCAGAGCAATGAGAGAGAAGTGACGTGAAACGTCACACGTCATTCTGCGCACGAAACTAATGGAAACTCACAGATGCTGGGCACCGCCATTTGCTACAAGCAAACGTGGGGGTCGATGAGGAGCGAGCGTTGGTCAACACGGCGCAAATATTTGCAACAGCAATGTTATGCGGGTGAGGGCATAGAACTCTCATAATAACTAGAAACTAAGCTGGAGGAGAGGGGCATCTCCACAAGTGAGCCGCCACGGTAGGCCGATCATATGTTAGCGACAGTATCGCATACAAGCTCCGTGCGCTTCTCGCATGTCGCAGTACAATGCTTAAACAGTACACAGTGTTCGTTCTTTGCGAGATTGCAAGCAATCCAAGCTCACACGATCATAACAGACACAACGAACGCACTTCACACACAGCGTGGCACACGGAGCTCAGCCGAAGGAAGGAAGCCGACATGGATTGGATTGGATACCAGGGTGCCGAAGCGGGCTGACGTTCACGCGTGGAAAGGCCGAAGCCGTATCGATCATGGCGCCTTCCAGACTTCCATGCTGGGAGGAGGTATCGCCACCGTACAAGTCCTTTGCTCTCCCCCATTACTCTATCTCCCAGCTTTACTTCTAGCCTCTCTCCTTATGATTTCGATGGGTGAGGGTTCGTGCGAGGAGGTTTCCTGCTCGTAACACAGCGACGGGCGAACTTCCGACTTCTCTCAGCATTACGTCACTCAGTCTCCTTAGCGTTCTTCCTTGCTCTTTCCCGTCGACAAAATGCATGTGTTTGTACTTTTCTCTTGCATAGTACTTGTGGTAGGGGTTGATGTGGCATTCATTTTGTGAACGAGAGGCTGCCTCCTCTCGCTGAATGCAGGGTACAGAGTTGCTCCAATGCACAGATGCGCTACGACATGAACTGTGCGAAGTCACAGGCACGCGGTACGAGTGTATACATAGGCGTGAAATGCTCAAATGGGGGAATAATCGTCCAGTATACAGGGTGCTCAAAATTAAGCTTTCATGAGCGCTACGCAAACACAGCGATGACAGGAAACCGGATGATAACTTTGCGCTACTTGTGTAAGAAACAGGTGCTGCTAATTATATAGCACCGGTTCCTTACTCAAGGAACTGAAAAATAGCACCAGTTTTCTTTTGTTCGCCTATTTATAAAGTGATAGTGAAAGCTTCATTTTGAACACCCTGTATACATATACGTTTACCGACAGGATGTCGGCTTTTGAAAACCGCACCTAGGTGGCTCTCACAGCTTTACTCTAAACAATATGTGAAGGATAAAAAAACATCCTGTCCTGTATATACGTTTTTTGTTGTTATCTTCACGTCTTTCATGAAAAGCTACGAAGACAGCATATATGCCGTTGTTTGATGTTGGCATACAAACGGCTCGACGGCCATCCACTCGGGGGGGGGGGGGGGGTATGTAACTAGTAAATGCTAATTACGTAGGTGCTTTCATTAAAAAAGTGAGATAGCAGTAATTCTGAAACGTGCACGTGCATTTAAATATCTATCGACGAATATTCGTATTCAAATGAACCGAAACCGTAACCGCGCGTTTCAGCAGCGTATGGTCGTCGTCGGCTTATCTGGGATGCATGGCATGAAAACGTTGCACGTGCCGCAGGGTAGCACGATGGTCCAAAACGGTTGTTTGGGCCAGCATATCGGCCAATTCCAATAATATCCGTCGCTCCAAAGATCATCCCCCCCCTCTGAAACTTGGAATGAGTGCAGTCCTTCCTGCGCGTGCGATCCGCGTGGTTTGTTTTGCCTCATTGGGGCGGGGGTAGGGCGTGCGGTAACGTTCGGTAGACGGCTCATTTCCATAGCCATATGCGGCGATCGATATTTCAACGCACTTGCTCGTTTCAAGATCTTTTTTTTTTCGAATACAAATGCTTTCAACGAGGACTGTCACCCATTCCGCCATGTCGGGGGACACGAGATTTATGCATAGCACAACCGACACCTGTCGCTTACTGAATTAAAAGACTGCAGTGCGATAACAGACTCGATATAATGTCATTACGCAACATAATCAACGTCCAAAAGAAACCAAACATCGAATTAATATGCTGCATGCGGTTTGTATAGCTTTCGTCGGCAGGACAATCACTGAGGGTGCATGGTTTCTTCCACCGCCTGCTCGGGAGACTTTGCACCCACGAGAGGGCTTCTGAATGGAATATCCCCCTCCGTGTGACTGCGCACGTCAGTTTGTAGCGGCCCCGTGGCTAAGAGCTCGCCCATCTCGGGAGCCTCGTAGCCCTCCACGGAGAAATCATGGCCGTCGGCTCCCTGCATTGCCTGCGTTATCGGCGGTGTCGCCATTCCCCACCGGTCGTCCTGGAACGCCTGTACAAACAAATTACAATTACAAATTACAAACAATTTGGACAAATTAATGTGTTCTGCTTTCTTTGGGCAGTGACACTTAGCACTCCCTAGAGGTGGAGCACTCCCTTCTTCATTGCCCTCACTACGAACCTTCCCGAACCACACTCTCCGAGTCTCTTCGTCAGCTGGACTCTCGCCCAATCCAGCCCAGCAACGCTCTGCGCTCAAAGCTCTTCTGACATTTCTGGACACCATCGGACTTCGATCGTTATTGTGAAGGGACTCGTTATTTTATTCCCCCCATTCCATCCAGCAATGGGGTAGAGTATCGCCTGTGGCGATGAAACTCCCCACTCTCCAACGTCGAAAAAAGTTGTTGTTGTTGTTGCCTAGAGGTGGGTGACCCCCTATACCCTGGGGTCCGTTTGCGCAATCAAGCCAGGGGGCTTAATCGCTTCATCGTCGTTACGGTCGTTACAAGCTAACTAGTGGCGGGAAATTCAAATAGGTGGGCACGTGACGCATTGCTCGTGACGCGTACCACGGCCTTCACGTATCGCGCGAAGAGCGCCGTGCACGTGTTTTAGCACGTGCCCACCTTTTTAAATTTCCCACCCGCCTTTTTGAATTTCCCGCCACTCGTTAGCTTGTAACGACCGTGACGACGATGAAGCGATTAAGCCCCCTGGTTAATAACACTACCATAATCATCATCATGATCATCATCTCTAACAAACATCCTTAGGGTAGCTTTGCGAAGAGCGAGCACCGTTTTACGAAGAATTCCCAACGCGCCAACTTCGCAATACGCTGGATTAAGCGCTGGTTATAATTGACTGCGAATTTTCTTCGAAATATTTTGCACGATTATTGTGAGCATCACCTGTACGCGTGTGACACCTATTGTTTGGCTTTGGTTTGGCTCCGCTCTTGCGCTTTAAGTGATCCGAAAATTTTCGCATCAATTAACCGTGTAACGTGATTGATTGCAGGCAATCGTGCTGGGCTTACAGCGTTATGAATCTCGCGTGCGTGGAGAACGAACATGAAAACTGTCAGATTGATGAGAATGAGATCCCCGTACACTTCGCGTGCGCGTTTGTGTGAGCACTCGGTAAAAAAAAAAAGAAAAAAAAAAGAAATCAGATGTGTGTATATAGCATCGTAGGCTTCAATGAGAAATACGTGTGTTTCACTCGCAAGGACGGACAACGCAGGTATGAGGAAAACGTTCTCATCGAAGAACCCTTAAACGGTAAAATGTCCACGTCCTCATAATGAAACAGCAGCAATAGACGACAACAAAGCTTAAGACAAATGACACCCGCATGTTGACATCGTCAACAACCCTTGTCGTCGTCTATTGCTGCAGTTTCATTATGAATATACGTATACGAACTCCTCCATTCAGTCCGTCGATCAAAATGTCTACGGTACAGTGTTGTACAAGCATACCTTCCTCTTCGACACAGCACTGCGCACGCAACAATAGAAGACCGAACACCAGGTCACCACGAAGTTGATCACAGCCAGAGAGAACAGGATCAGCGAGCTCTTAGGCATCACTAGAAAGAAGGACCGCGGTTTAGTCAGCGGTACGTCTACACGGTGTCTTGCCATTTTCTCTACTAACTGCACGCTGAAGTCCCAAAGTAGGTTTCGTCACTGTTGTCACCACAGTTATTGTTGCCGTCGCATTGATATCCGGAGAAGATGCACCGGTTGTTGTCACAGAGGAACTGAGATGGGCCGCATGTCCCTTCTTCGGCTAGGGACACGAAATGACACCAGATGTAATTTCAAATCAAAATAAAACTTTATTTTACTACCCCAAAGCGAAAAGCTGTTGGAAGCAAAAGCCACCTAATTTGAACCAATTACCTATTATGTTGCCTGCGGCCTTGCAGTAACGGCTGAACTGGCCTTTGCCCGCATGGCATAACATTCCGTTCAGCACTAACTGCCTTATTACTAAAGTGTCTCTGTGCGATATTAGGAACGAGGAAAATAACGTGCTGTTTTTCTTTGACAATCAATTTGAACAGGACAAGAACTACACGTCGTACGAGTCAGCACTGAGCGGATGTAACCGATCGTCCTTGAAAGACGTGGACGTTTGCCTTGTGCACCCTCTCTGTCAACAGCAGGATCCCGCCTGTGACCTCTCGTCAGACAATCACAGTAAATTCAAAAACACTCTTTCTGGGTAAAAAAAGGTGTTTTTAAGCAAATACACCTTTTTTAATTCCACAAAGTTAACGAAAACCCGCAAAAGAGGTGCTAAAAAAGGTGTATGAGAAAATACACTCTTTATTACACTAAGCGCTGTATCAAAAAGGGTGTTTTTGTGCGTTTACACCTGTCTTTACACCCTTCAAGTAACACTGGGGTATAACACTGGTGTTATAATACACCCTCTCTACTCTGGTGTTGAAATGGTGTTTTAATTCGTGAGAGAAAAATCACATTGGCTTGACAGCTCCGCTCATTAGATAATCACATTATAGACGATAGCTTGAGTTGAAAACACAGTATTTGACAGGGAGGGATGTGAGGAATCTCGCTGATATCTGACTCGTTGCAGGCGTACGTGTTAATTGCAAAGACACATTTTCGTCACCGTTACAGACGAGTTCTGCCGCACTAAGCTTAGCGAACGTACCCCAACAAACTCTATTTCAGAATATGATCAATCTGGTACGCCAATTTAGGCTTCCGCCTCGATGCCAATACACGCGAGGCTACCGAGGGTGCCCGGGCTTATTACTGGCATCGTCTGAAGATGGCAGCATCGTAACGCCGCTCATTCCACGACCACGGACGGCGTTATGATGTTGCGATCTTCACCTCTTCCCTTATGCATGCCCAACTGTTTTGCTTTCATTCGTTTTTTTTTTTTTGCTCTCTCACAATGTTGCTAGGACGATGAGGGTTGCCAGCAACGCGCTGCGTTGCGCTCCAGTTTAGGTTCTGCGGTGGAACCACTGCTGGAAGTGTGCTGTCTCCAGGGTGGCTGTTGCCATACAAGCAAAAACGTCGGACTGCATGGCTCGGCATGCTGCTGAGGGAGCTTTTATGAAGGATTTACTGTGTGGAACCAAGCCGACAAAGCTAGTTCTCAGCTAGCTAGCTAGCTGGTGAAGGTGCTGTGAGAACGTGGACTCATTTCCCATTTATAGCACTGGCAGCTGGCACACAACCAAGGGACTGCCGGGTGTGGGAATGCTTCCTGGCATTTTATTACACCCTTTCGAAAGGGTGTAAGAGTGTTAAACCCACTCCTAAAAGGGTGTTAAAGGGGAGCAAAAACAAAAAATACGCATTTTCAAGGAAAAGCACCCTTTCAAAGGGTGTTTTGCACAGAATACACCCTCTAAAAAGGGTGTTCCAGAACATACAGTGTAAAAAGTGGTGTGAGTTATAGGACAAGCCATTTACACCCATAAGGGCGTTTTTCAGTTTACAGTGTACTATGTGACTTCAGCTATATGTCGTGGCCTGTCATCTTATTGTCTAAGTACAACATTTTGCGAGATGAACCAACAAACAAGACTACAAAGGTTTACCTTCGGCATAGCTTGTAACGATGATGCGCAAAATGTTGCCGTCCACAAAATATGAAATTGGAGTTTTAGTGTAGAGCTGAATGGAAAGCGTATAGCTGGTTGTCCAGTGGATGGGGTTCTTCTTTGTTATCTCTCCACACTGTTCCTCGTCTTCAGTGAGGTACCTTGTTTTCGTCTGCGCAGGTTGCGTACCCATATTAGCCACATCGTGATATCTAGTAAAACTACTTATCCCATCGCAACGAACACCTTTTTACTATTCGCACCACGAACCGTACGGCGCCTTCACAATTGCCTACTTCGACTGTAATACTTGGAAGAAATATCCACTCGAACCGAGACAAACATCCAGTTGCCGATCATTTAAAAGTAAACTAAAAATACACACCTAAGTTATAACATATATAAGTAACAATTATGCTCCGAGTAACACTGTGCTCTGCTCCTCACCTTCTTGATAGAACATGTTGTTAAACAAAGTTACTGACTCCTATATTGCGATGTATTTTTTGTGGTCGGCCCGTACATTAATTTTGTCCACATGAGGGTTTCGTAATGTGCGACGTAATCTCGGAACACGGCTATTCGTATCTAGAGGGACCATGAAGAGATCGTCAAAACCTCTGTAGGTATATGTAATGCATTCTTGGACGCTAATACGTTCACCATGCAGAGTATGAACCAAGCATTGGTTAGTATAACGAAGATATTAACTAAAAACCACGGTAAAAAAAGGCGACTGCTGCGACACGACCGTTGTCGGCACGACTGAGAAACTAGATGCGACGTCAGAAGCAGGTGACGTTCCCCGCTGTCCAACTGTTGGTGACGGTTGGAAGTGTGAGATAAAAAAAATAAAAGAAAAAGAATGTGTGTCACATCCGGCTATATTGTCGAGGGTAACGTACTGCCTTGCTGAGATCAAGATCGCGGGTTCGATCCCGGCCGAGGGCGGTAGCAATGCGTGGGAGGTAAACATTGCTTCCAGCACCGTGTGTCGGAGATTTCCGGCGCACGTCAAAAGAATCCCAGGTGGTCCCAATACGCTCTGCAAGTAACCGAGCGTTCTGCGCATATCTCCTCTCCCGGTTACTCCACTCGGGAAGCCCCATTGGCTACGGCGGCGCCCTCCCTCTTCCCTCTCACTGCCTCCTCTCATGCGCAGAGACGCACTTGCATAGCGTATTATCCGCAGTCCTACCCTGCGGCACGTGCAACATGTCGCCGCACTGGGCATCATCGTCATTATTATTATTATTATTTTTTTTATTATTATTATTATTATTATTATTATTATTATTATTATTATTATATGTTATTGTCGAGGGTCACAGGAGGCAGGGCATTAAAGCAAAAATCTTATTCAATTTGCGAAAAACATGGTACGAGAGAGAACTTACGCGCACGAAGTCAATGCAAGACTTGTTGAACTGGCCTTGACGCAGGTTCATTTCTTCGATGGTAACAATGAGTCCCGTGCCTCCGGATCCAACGAGCTCGTATTCACACGTGTCCCTGCCTCTTCGATTGCGCCTCTGTGTTGCCCACACAATGGCCGAGGAGAACGGCATGCTGGTGTTCATTAGCGTAGTTTTCGTCCTCTCCGGCTCGGCGCAGTTCAATTGCACTGTCACAGAGCCGACATGTTAATGATATACCATTTATTTGCAAAAAAAGACGAAGAAAAACACCTCCGTAGGTCATGAAACATGCTGTCACCATTTCTACTTTCTATGTAAAGGATTGCACGCAATGTGAAGTGGACGGATTATTCATGCAATCTGAATTAGTTTGGTTTACCTTTCAAAAACATGATTTCTTTCTTTCTTTCTTGCGTTTAGTACAAAAAAAAAGCCATGAAATGGAATAATATAATAAAAAGCATATATGGTCGTCGTCATGCGATGCATTTGACGGCGATGTGCGGTAACACAAATCAAGTGCTACACGGCGTAAAGTAAGTAAAGTAAAGTAAGAGCGTAAGACATCTACGAGACAGCGTATTTCCATATGGTGAGTCCCTCAGTGTCAATAGGGTTCCGCGTGGAGCTAAGAAGTCGTGAGAGGTAATCGCATTGGCCCAGGTGCAGAGCGCTTGGGTCCCGAAAACATGTCAGGAATGAACTCACCCGTTGCGTATATATTTTGTCTCTTAGCAGCAAGAGCGCACCCAAGAAACTGCATTGCTAGAGCAAGAAGCAGTAGCACAGCCATGTTCCGAATGAAGCCGAATATAAGCAATAGAACCAGAACTACTTCGTCTCAAAAGCGTGGCACGCAACGCTACCACCTTCTTCTTCTTCGTCCCACGCAGAATGGCCATTAGCCCCAAGGGAGATCGGCCCACTGATCTCTATGTATAAAGGCTGGATCGCGCATGGGAGAGGGGCTCGTGGGGGAGAGGCGTGCCTTCGGGCCGCCATGTTGGTGGGCCCTAAAGTGCTGTGTGTGCCCAAAGAAAACAATGGGAGGCAACAGAGGTTGTGAGTATTTATTGCGCTGCTAGCATTGATCGTTGTTTGTCATCACACAATTTTGTAATGTGCCAGTATACTGATGTATCCTAACAGTGTTTCACAGGTGTCCTGCCGTTCGATTCTAATTACGTTATGTTTTGCATTCCGAAATTAGACCGTCACTGCAGTGCAGCGCTGGGGATTGTACTACAGCACGTTTCCCAGCCAATATTTCAATAAGAAACGACTTGAGGTTAACAACAACCATGTATATAATATCCCGTACTGCATTCTGGACAAAAATTGTTCCATAAAGAACGGTCCGGGAAAAGTTATACTCGCATGGCAGAAAGAGATCGTTCTGTAGAATCACAGCCGTTGTTTTAGCCATGTATGTGTTTAGTATGATTTATATCAAGCATCGCCTTAGAAAGAGTCTTTTAGTAAACGACAGCGGTGCTTTGCCTCGCAAATATGGACGCACTGAAGCAGCCCAAATAATTACTTCACGCAATTAGATCACACTCGTTAGGACAGTTAATCAGGTTGTGATGTAAGCTTAATCAATTAAGTTACTTAGAAAGAGGTAACACCTCCTTGAGACACAGGACTTATCTCTTTTTGAAGTACAGCCCTTCTATGTTTGTTTGCTTCTTCCTTTATTTGTTCTCATTATTTGCAGGCGCGGTTGTGCAAAACTGAATGTCCTTCTCCAGCACTCACATGCTTCTGTTGAATACAACTGCAGCGTGAGAAAAGCTGCGTGGGGACGGGGTCCTGCTATCCAGTGCTGACTTTGTCATGCTTGTTATATGAAGCATGTTCCAAAAAATGCAGCTCCACGTATGGTCTTCAAATTGCAACAGGACTATTTGGAGCTTGAAACATTTGTCATTTTGGCCCTCGTGTACCCAGTCTGTGAAACGCAAACAAAAAAGTCTAACACGATATGCTTTTGTAATGAAGATCACTGATGATGAGTAAAGAGAATATACGAGTTCAAGTTTATTCAATATTTTATATCATTCATTATATTATTCAACATTTTATGTCATGTTTATACAACATCAAGTTTATTCAAGTTCAAGATTTATTTCTTGCACTTATGCGTTTCAGGATACAGTGAACGCGCAGGGAGGTCGCAAAAGACTACATTTATTGTTTTGTGACCTTGCTACAATGGCAATATATATTTTAGGAATGACAATGGTCAGGTACGCTCTCTAAATTTGTAGCACTCAATTTTAGGTTGGAATGAGCAATGAATAGCAACTTCCCTCCTGATATTTTCTCATACAGTCAAGCTCCTTTACAACGAAACTCAGGGACAGCAAAAAAAAATTTGCAGTAAAGGTATTTTCGTTAAAAAGAATGTCCATTATTGGACCTATAGGCTCCAGCGGGACCACAAAAAAAATTTGCAGTAGTTGTATGTATTTTCGTTAAAAAGGTGTTCGCTATAAAGGAGTTTGACTGTATACGCTAAATTTTAAATTTAGTGTGACCGAATATGTGATAATATAATAATATATAAGAATATAATATGTGATAAATGAATGTGATCAACAGTAGATGTAAACAACATGAGTAGCCAGACAAGTGCATTCCCAATAAATAATTTTCTTCTTATTGCGTATATGTGCATGCCTATTAACTGAAACAATTATCACAGCTCCCTGACAAGTTTTAATTTCTGAGAGTGTACTGTAGAGGCTGCATAGATCTACAACAGTTCATACAAGGTATTATATACTGTGAATGCCTTTAAAAATCCCATGTGACACATATGCCTTTACTTTCTGGAGGTGCTGTGGATAGTCAAAGTTTGTGGGCATTACGCAGGTTCTGCACCCATTTCTTGAGTATGTCGAGGCAGCTGTGAAGTAACCTGCATTGATGGTAATTATTTCAATTTTTACGGTGCATCGACAACAAAGGAAATAATACATCAGAAGATTGGTTTGGGTGCAACCAGTTAAAAATGAATATGTTGTTTAATAAATGCATTGGACAAATGTTAAAACATCAGTTTAAAACATGGTTTACAATCCCTGTATCTTCTAAAAATTAAAAAGATGAAAAACTATTCTAAAAAGAATATGGGGAACTCTTCTAAAAAGAATTATAATCTCTAATTATTATATTTATGGGTGAAGGAGCCTAAAGTGTAAGGTGTGTTTCTGATGTGAACATGTAAGAAAATATGCAAAACTGAGAGACAGTGCGTGCACTGAGGTTGTTCCTTCCTGTAAAGTAGAAACCAGTGAATGAGGAATGTGATACTTACCTGTACACCCAGCCGTATCACCCTGCACAGATTATTCACTGGGTAGCCCTCATGACGAAACCTGTATTGAGAGACCACTTTTGTCTTAAAAACTGCTACAAATAGCACGACGCGCTACAAATTATTACTATCGTAACAAGCTGACGATACAGCTCAGACACAAAGGCGTTATTCAAATCGCGCCACACCACCGTTACGTAGGATTCTTTGTCACAAATCAAACCAAGGCACGAAACTATACCAATACATGAAAAAAGGTGACAATCGTGGTCTCATTATGACGTAATACCGAACTTGTGCGTGAGGGTAATTCAAAGAAATGAATGTGGCACTTGCTTCCGCAGGGAACACCGTGTACCATATGTTAGCAATGCATGCAAAAAAGCGCTCGAGTGCTCGCACATATATTGATGACAACACTACCTGTGTAGTGTAACGTGTTCTTTCAAGCATGTTATGCACTCAAACTGTATTTGCCGCCGGGTAAAATGCAAGTGTGCTCGATTGAACGTCGGAAGAGCGATCAAGCAACCTGCATCCAGTGCTCGTTTTGGGCAAAAAAACACTTCATAATGGTCAACTAAATATACAGAATGGACGTCTATTTATTCCTCGATAAAGAGTGACTCACCTGTATAAATTTAGGCCCTGTAAGCTTGCCAGTACGGTTGGTACGACGGTAATTGCAAGAAGTTGCCATGATCGCTGCGGCGACTGTTGTGGGTACAGTAAGATGGCGGCCGGTTTCTTCACGCTCGCGCTCCCTATCCGCGATCCAGCCTTTTACAATCGAGATCAGTGGATCGGCCAGGGCTACGAGGGCTTCTTGTTCTTCTACGTCCAAGAAAGCATATAAAGCCTCCTCTTCCTCCTTCACCATATAGGCGCACACATACAGTCGGGATGTGGCTAATTTCAGCCAATATACGCAGTCGGTTTCGAACACAGGACTGATGGTGCCTCGTCTTCGCCCTATCTTCACCCACGCCTCCTCCTCTTAGCTATGGCCGCCAAACACAGAGTCATGATTGGCGGACTCATCGACAATGTCATAATGTTTAAGTGATTGGGCTTTCTTTATCTAGGTGGCAACAACAACTTTATTTCGAGACGATGAATGGGGAGTTTCATCCCCAGGGGCGATACTCTACCCCATTGCTGGTGGTGATGCGGGGAATGAAATAATAAGCCCCTCCACAATATGGATCGAAGTCCTATGGTATCCAGACACCTCGACATGCATCGACATACCTCTCGTCAACATGCCGCATTAATTCATCAAATGCGCCTCGATGTGGCTTTTACAGCGCAGTGGCGTTACCGCTTGAGGCAACTTGACTCTTTCCCAATGCAGTCACTGCGGTGCTGTAGAAGATCTAGAGTACTTCTTCTGTACTTCTTCTACTGTACTTCTTCTACTGTACTTCTTCTCTATTGCCCACACTATCAACCAGGGTTGCGGAGTTGCCACTCCGGGGTTGGAATGATTCCGGAATCATTCCAGATTTATCAGAGCCCGGAATGGAATTGGAATGGAATGGCGGCAACTGTCCTAGGAATGGAATGGAATTATGCATTTTTTCGCAGGCGGAATGGAATTTTAATGGACTGGTGTGGGTGCCACACGGTCAGGGGCGAAATAACCTTGTCGTTTTGCTTTTTTCGTGATGGGTAATGTCAATCTCCTCTATAGCACTGCTGGGCTACCCACCAGCACGGTTACCCGTCCCTTTTCTTTTATTGATGGAATTAAAGGAATGGAATGGGGTTACCAAGCCATTCCAGGAGTGGGAATTGGCCATATCTTTTCATTCCGGGGAACTGAAAGGAATAGAATTATCACAAATCTCCACTCCTCGGAATGGAATTGGAATGGAATTGGAATGGAATGGGTGATCACATTCAGCAACACTGATATCAACCTTCCCGACCCGTACTCTGGATCCCTTAACGAGCTGGACTCTCGCCCCCTCTCTCTAACTAAAATTTATCTAGGTGTCAGTGGCATATAGCCTCTTAACCTTCTCTATACTTTCTGGCCTAGATGTAAGCGTATATGCATTGCAAGTGCACAGCCGTCATCACCATCTTCGTTTCCAGGGTCCTGTGTCCATCATAGTGACGTCTAAAGGAAGTACTTAAATGAACCTGAAGGTCGCTCATCTTACGTACATTCCTCACTAACGAGTTAGGTAGTGAAAGCGACATATCGGTGAAAGTTTTGGTGTCGCGGTTGTTACAGATTCAGTAACGATCCTGAAGCAGTGATCGCCACGGCGAGATTGTCAGATCTTCGGTTTTCAACTTGCCGTGTGACAATCACACAGGTCAAAGCATCGGTATGTGGCATTATGCGTATGCTTGCACTTCCATGCTCCTCGGAATCCCCAATCGGAAGCGCCAACCTCTTTGAAGAACCGTAGGACACCTACCTAGGCTATAGAAAGGTCTGTGAAGCTGGATAGCACCACATACGTTGGGGTAAAGCAGCTGACAGGCAGTTCAGGTTGACTGTCTAATTCGGCAGTTTACTGCTTCTTGACAGATCACTCTTGTGGCGAATTCGGGTGGTCATTTCGTGGCAACACGGCCTATAGGGCACGAAAATTGCCAGGTCGGCGTCCGCGCTGAATCACGTGACCGCTGCCACCCGAGCATGAGTGGCAGGAATGTAGCGGTTTTTGGTCGATAGGGGCATCGCTGTCGCTCGTCTTCCGTTCCGTCATCTTCTAACCCACCCATGTGAACTTGGAAGTGCGGGCAATGCGGGTCCTCGCCACCCTTGCGGAGCGGGTGTGACGACATCGAATAAAGTTGGCCAATCCGCTGCACGGTCGCATCGAGGATGACGGTGATACGGGCTTTATTCACTGGGGACTATGGTACATAGGTACGTGATGTACACACTGGACTGGATGTTACATGTTCCGAAGTCCGGCTCCCAGTCCATTTTTCCGCCGCTGCGGCCGCTTGCAAGGGTGACAGAGAGGACCACAACCACCGCTGAAGGCTTCCAATCGGGCGGCCTGGGTTCAAAGGGTTACTGGGGGTTCGTGGTTGGCCCTTTTTAAATACTTGTCCAGGTCAGAACCGCCCGATTGCACACTCCCTCCACGCAATTTACGACCAGCGTGTCGAGGTGTCAACCCGTGCACGACCTAACTTTGGTCAGTGCATGCCGGCAGCGCCAGAACCCAGATTTATGGCCGTCGCAGCGGATCGAGTTGCCAGGAGGACCCCATAGCTCCCCTGCACCTGCAACGATGCCATTCCCTCTCCCCACTGACATTACCATTCATTCCCGAACAACACCAGATGTGAACGGATGATGTTACAATTTCGGCAAATATTACATACCATTCTCATAATGGTCATGCAAACACAACTCAATCCTCTACAATGATATAGATCTCGTGGGCCGATCAGTAGCGCCCCTATCGGATCGTGCCGACAGGTTCCTAGTGTTGCCGCTTATGACATGGTTGGTATAGACTAGTAGGTCGTGCTGTGGACACTGTCTAGAGACCACAAGGGACCTCTGACGCCTGTGCTTCAAAATGTGTAAGTCGTAGGAGTCAGACGAACACCTTTCTATCAATAAATTAAGTAGCGGCTTCAATAACAGCGAGTCATGCAATTTCAAAAACAAATTATTCATCAAGCTTTATTGCAAAAGTGGGTGCAGTACTTCCTGTACTTCTTTTTACAGAAACTAATAAACCTTCGACATGTACTTCTGCTGCTGCGCGTAGAGTAGCTCAGAGCTCTTCCAGTTTGTGCGTACTCTATGGTGCGACACATCGACCAGCTGAATTACGAGTTGTCCAACTAAATGGCATGTGAAAGAAAGAAAGAAAAAAGAATGGCGCGATGGGGGTAACAATATCAAGTTCACTTTCATTGACATTTTGATGACAGTCCAGGGAATAGGCGATGACCCGATAGCCATACTCTCCAAGGCACGGTCATCGCCGCCTCGCACGATACGAAAGTAGCCATTTTGACCGCAGTATTCGCCCCAGGAGTTCTTGACTGACCAGAACTCGGTACCGGTGGCGTTAACACCGTACCCAACTGCCAGTACAGCGTGGTTCATGGGTGCGAAACGGTTGAATGGCTCCAGAAGAAAATTCTTGTGGACACCTGTATGGTGGTAGACACCGCTGCTGTATGTATCTGGGAACCCGGGTAGACTTTGAAGCACACGCCTATGGGTCCGTTTTCAACCAGCGCGAGTCGTTTGAGTTCGTCGTTGCAACTGCATCAAAATGTACTCTTAAAATATTTAATAATTTCTGCAAGTGGTTTGTTACCGGGAAAACTGACAAATCACTAATTCAAAATGTTACCTGTACACATGCTTTCAAGTTATGGTTCCCGCAAAAGATTCGCACCCAAACGAGCAAAGCTATCCACGCCTTCAGCTGCATTTCGCATGGAGGTCATGTTAGCGAGCTCTTTGTGTATCTCTTTTCACCGACAATACCGTGAGATGCCATAACATACCAGTACGTGCACACACGCTGCTAAGAAAATTAGCCTGCGGAATTTTTTTCAATCATTTTTCAGTACCCTGCTTAACTTTCTTATCGACTGTGTGAATGCAATACATTTTCTTGCCATAGTATAAATACGTTGCAGTTCATTCCAGGCTGCTAATAGCTTGGCTGGATGGAGCCTTCGATGCAGACGCAGTTCGTTAGATCCACAGAACTGTTTGCGTGCGTACCTATCAATAAAGTTGTAGTCATAAATACTCGCCCTCCATAAAAGCCTCCCATATAGTGACATCGCGCGACACATGCGCGTTCGCAGGTGCGTTTAGTTGTACGTGGGGGCCGTTCCTGCCCCGGTAGGGATTGCTCTCCTCAGCTATACAACACCGAAATTCTGCGCGTACTTGCCCACTAGGTACGAGTAGCCGCCTTCATAGTCCGTGGGACACGAGCGGTCAAAGTCGGGGTTATAATTACAGTAGAGTCACTGAATAAGCTTCGCTTCAGACTATCGACACTGAGGTCCAAGGGAGAGTAGGACCGCCATCTTGTTTCGGCACCACACCGTTATCATCCCCTTTTGAGGATCAAAGACGGCTAACATAATGCTCCCCGTGGGACAGAGAAGCGTGTATGATTGTTGTGCGATAATCCATGTATTGTCAACCAGAGCGTCCCGAGGATGTCAAGGTGAGCTCAAGGCCGCGAACTCGTGCCTGCAAACGAAAGGAACATTTCACTCGCGCACGACAGATGGCATCGTGCGCTAACGTGCGCATTGCGCGTGCGTGTGGGTAGCGTGGTGCCGAAACAAGATGGCGCATGCTCGCTCTTGGAGCTCAGTGTCGATACTCTGAAGCGTAGCTTATTTAGTGACTCTAAATTACAGGGTATCAGACCCTTGTGAGTACTGTAAGCAGGAGATGACGTCTTTTGGGGGGATACTCCGGCTTCTGCTTGTTGCCTGTGGCTGTACTCTCTCGAGCTTCTATAGCATTCCCTTTGGGGGGAAGCTATAGCAGGTTCCACAGGGCCTTGCATAGAAGTTTGGGCGTTTGTAAGGTGTGCGATACACAACACGTACAGTCCATTATTTCGGTGTACTCTCCGTGTCACTACACAGTATGAATGCAGGTTAAATTTCAGGCGTAAATAGATTATCAAGCATTACGCCGGAGGAGCGAAGGCAAGCAGGATTACCTTCCGGATCACCGAGATACGTGCATCACCCCCGTATTGTCGAAAAGTAGAAAATTCGGCAGTACAGTGAAGCTGTGGATTGAAGCAAAACCCTCAGTTCGGGAGCCGCCGAAATTCTGAACAGGAACTGTTAAGTAGAAGAGTTCGAAATATCGGCAACTCCCTTCGTGATGATTTTCCTGCGATCATACTCTATTGAGTTATTTCTCCCATATTTTTTCCCCGTGGGTGTTAGAATTCCGAGAAAGCAGCCGGAGTTCTTAAATCGTTGCGCAGTGCTAGTTGTCTTGCCTATTGAAAACGTTTGATGAGACCTTCCGAACGGTATATGGCGATTTCTTCTGGCGAAGTTTATGCCACGGGTTTTCGCTACGACATTGAGAGTGGATGTGACACGTAGACTGCATGCCTACGTTAGAACTGGAGGAGGCTCTACTGTCCAAAACGGGATGCAATGCGCTGGCAGCGGCTTATACCGGGCGATGTAACCACAGTAAGCCATGACAGTTTGGTGGAACCTCGAGGAACTTCGTCTTGCGATAGCCCGATGCAGAGGATGCCGGTGAAATGGTGTTCTGAGGGCGGGAGTAATGGCGCAGCGATTCCTATCGACAGAAGTGAAAGAGCACAAACAAGCAGGTGCATACTGAGAGCTCGAACCGGAGATACGAAAGTCTCCGGTTCCAGACCTCGGCGGTTCTTATATTCGTCACACGGACAGTTGATGGCGGCTTGGACTCTGCTATAACTGTTGAGTTGGATGTTGTTACTGGTACTCCTGAAAAACCTTGGTGTTCTTTGCCCGAACGCAGTTTCTAGCTGTCTTTCTGACGACACTGCGACATTGTGCAGCACTGGGAGGTTGAACGCAACAGGAGATGTAGTATCAAAGCAGTGTGAAGGCCGGGAATGGATGCACAAGAGGAACCTCATTGAGAACTTGCCAGAAAGCGTAAGATGTTGGTACGGGCACTTGCTCAAAGGCTGAGGACTTCCGGTCGCCATACATGGGAGCGGTCCAATAATGTCACGAGGAATCGGTGATGCGTAACTCGAGGCACAACGATTCCCGTTTAACTCCAGCCAAAATCTGGGTAGCAGTCTTTTCCGAAGAGTCTTCCGTTCCCCTCGTAGTAAGAAACGTCGTGACTGCATTAAGCACCGCAGACCTTAGAGTTAGACCTGCAGACCTTTCCTGCATACCAGAAGCAGATGTCATCCGCATATAGGCTAATGCGAACTCCCGGGAGTAGCAGTAGGGGCAGAAATGGACTGCTTGATTAATTATTCTGACTCTCATCTGTTGTTTGTGTTTCAAGTGTACGTTTGAGGCGAATTCTTCCTGGGATATCGCAACGCGCTTATAGGACTCTACAATAAATAAATGAGTTCCGATTGCTTCAGAAATTAGCGTTGTAATATGACTGACACTGAACGTTGGTCGTTGGGGACATTACGGACCTTTTAGTACGCTACTGTAAATTGAAAGATCTGATTATTCCTGATATCCCGCGCAATTGCTTAGCAGGGCTCGAGAAATTCTCGATGACGTTTCGCTGTTCCGTTTGCTCTTATCGGATTTATTCATCGTATATATTGTTGTGATCCGGAGCCCGCGTGGCACCTTAGCGTCTCGGAGGCAGAGAAGTAGGGGCACTTTTTCAATAACACTTACAAGGGTTCTGCTGCTTTTTGAAGACGTCAGGCAGACGTCAGGCCTGTACCCTCACAGCCTCGCACTTTTAGGGAAACCGATGTCACTTTCGTAAATTATCCACCTGGCCACGGCGTCAGGTCCTGTACACATATTGCCTAGTATTGAGGCCAGCATTCGTGTTGTTTCGGCTGCCAAGGTGCTTCTGGTCAACACGCAGAACGGATCGCTTGTCCTTTACTGACCCAAATATTCCCGGAATATAAATGTTGGCACGGGAATACGGGAATCTTGCTTTGCCATCATTGGTTGCGCATCGAATGAAGGGACAACAAGTTTGAGGTGGACCATGTGCATTCCCGCGTCGCTTCAGCACGGGCGACAAAAGCAGATTTAGTTTACAAGGCCACACATATCCAAGCAACGACCACGTGTACGGGGAGTTGCCACTTTGTTTTGCCAATCACGTGACCTATCTTATGTTCACCACCCCTCACGCGAAGACACAACTTCAGTGGAATGATGGCAGTTGAAGAAAAGACACCAGCAGTGAGATTCGAACCACACCCTCTGATTTCCGGTCAGAGATGCTACCAATTACACCATGCTAGCTACTCTCTCTTCAGCGCACCAAGCCACGCTAGGAAAGCCACGGGGACACGTACTTCACCCTCTCAACGTATTCTCTCTTACATTGTTGCCATTTACTCCCACATTCACACAGGCGACCACACTTGCCATCTTTCTCATATAACTTTGAAGTGGATGAGGCAAACACAGAAGGACAAAAACCGCGACCTACAAAATTATAACGACGATGCCATAGGCACCCCTTCCCAGCGCCTCATTTTTGGAAGGTAGCGGTGGCGCTACTCATCGTCCCAGTTGTTGCTTCCTCAACTTCTACAATACTTTGTACTTCCACTTGCCTTAGTATTTCTGTACAAGCGGTGGATATTCCACAGACGTTTCATTCTGAGGTTGATTATCATCATCATTCTACGCGTTTTCATAGGAGCTACTGCTGTCGTCTGCTACGGTAGTCGTACATACGCTCCTGCGCGTTCAGAATTCAAATTTTCATCGTCCAATCGTGATGCAGATCTCGCGTGCCGATGAGTAGCGCCCCTAGCGGATCGCGGGAACGGGCTCCTCATAGGGGTTGCTGATTATGACATGGTCGTTATAACCTAGTAGGTCGTGGACAAAACACACGCCAAGCCTTACAATGCCCAGTTGCGCGCTGCAGTTGAATGATGACAGTTGAAGTGTGGGTTCGAATGCAACTGGCTGGTGCCTTTTCTTCAATTCCCATCATTCAAATGAAGTTTGCAACTGGGCGTTGTGAGACTTGTTCGTCCTCCTAACGATCCATTGCCTCATATACTAGAACGTTACCGTATGACACCTGATAGTTCGTGGTGTCGCGCCCTGGGAACAAGTTAATCTCGGTGGAGTTTGTTTGTGTACTTCTCTATTCAATGGAATACGAAGCAGTCAGAATCGAATTGAAGCTGTTATAGGAGCACCAAGTTTTAGTAACAAGCTTTCGTGCAGAATGTACGTGCAGCACCTCGCGACCATGCTTACAGCTTATCATCATCGTCATCATTATTGAACGCAGGGTCACGTGCGAATTTCCAATTTTTACGGTAACCGTCTCTAGTGCACCATAGTGACCATGGCTGGTGGAGGGGCAGAGTCGGCGGCGAGCGTACTGTCGTCTTACCCAACAGTGCGGCGCATCCTTGCCGAGCTGCCCGTTCAAGACCTCTTCCGATGCATCAACTTCAACAGCGTCTGGGAATGCGTCTGCCTCGGCATTGTCCGAAGCAAGTTGGCAGCATTAGTCGTAGCATCTGTGCGTAAAATGTCTTCTGTTCATTCAGCGCCACGTAATCCGTGTGCTAGCGTAGCAAGCTATTTCCTAAGCTATCACCGTTGGGTATGCCCTTAGCTGTGTACGGTACGTATAGGGTTTATTCACATGACGTCATCCGCAGGAGCGCGCCACTGCCGCTAGCAGATTTGCCGCCATAATGTAGGTCCGCATGTTCAGGCCTTCATCCACATCGCGTCCACCGTGCGTTTGGTGTTTCAAAGTTATTGTACTCTGTGAATATTATTTGTACCATAATCCAATAGCGCAAAGACAGCGAACGAAACAGGAACTAAACTTGGGTCTACAGGGACAGGGACTACATCATGGCGGCGATTTCGGCTTTTCGAAGCTAGTGCCCTCTGGAGGAGCGACGTCAGTGAATAAACTCTGTACTATATCACAGTTAGTTAATACCTTCGTGTGTGAGTTTACACTGTTCTAGTAGTCGTGCTTCGTTCAACACTTGCACGTACAGGTCCCGACAAGAGTTTTATTTTATTTATTTAGGGTACTGTTGGTTCACAAGTGGACCGTTGTAAGCGGCTGGACAAAACAGGATGTAAAGTTTCAAGAAAATGATACATCAGCTTGGTTCACAATGGTGACCGGAAGGCTGTTGCATTCACGTATTCTTTTTTGGATAAAACGAGTATTTAAAGTCATCCGTACGAGCTACGATGTCCTTTAAATGTCGATTACGCTTGTATCTAGAAATGTGACATCCCGGGATCAAAACGCGAAGAAGCGGGGTTCTTGTCATCAACTGAAACAAGGCGCACATTTAAGGCGCTGTAGCTTGAAATATTGTTCCACTATGGTAGCCCTGCGACATAACTCTGATGCCGATGTTGTTGTGCGATAATCTGCGAAAATAAATCTGGCAGCTTTCTTCTGAACCTTTTCTAGGTTATTTATATGTATGGCAAGATGGGGATCCCAAATTGTACAGGCATATTGCATTGGTGGGAAGACTAGCGATTTATACGCTTTCAACCTCACATCGTAAGACAAGTGTCGTAGCAGACGTTTGAGTTGGAACAACCTTCCCAGAGCCCTTTGGACTACAGTCTCTACGGAACAGTTCAGTCTAGTTCACGGAACACGCGAGCGGTGCATTTCCTCCTCGGTGCTACACCCTACCGGCGAGCAAAAACGGGCTCCTTTACTCGTCCAGAGGGGTGAGTGAGTGCGCTGGTAGCGACACACCGCGGTAATTTCGGTATCGCTTGAATGTGCTCGAAACGTGGTTTCAATTGGTGTCGTGCCGGCACACTCCTGTACCACTCTGAACGAGTGAACAAGACCGCTTCCACTTGCCGCTAGGGTGTCGCACCGAGGGGAAAATACACCGCTCGCGTGTTCCGTAAACTTTTGTCGGGACCTGTACAAGCGGAATAACAAATTACGTTACTCCATGATGGCATTATCTCGTCAACGACATGCCAACAGTGATACATTACTTTAAACCATTACCTTTATCGGTAATTAGGAAGATTGGGACAGATCGGGTTTCGATTCGTTATATAACTAGGGCAAATACAAAGGAAATGCATTCTGTTCCAGGAGAAGCAGTCAGATCCTGAAGATTCCCTTCCCAATTTTCGTGCTATAATGAGTCACCATCTGGAAATCTGTGAGCGTGTTGGCAGAAAGCCATCATATGTCATCATCTTCTTTACAGACGAGCTGGATATAACAGGCATGTCGAAAAAGAGTATTGAGCTTATGACAACCTGTGCAGGGGGTCGCTTCGTTCTGGATAGTTCTTATACAGCGCCTGTGGCGTCGACGTGTGCTTTAGTGGCGCGTCCCATATAGGAAAGGATGACTTACAGGAAGTGGAATACGTATTGCCAGCTAGAAAATGACTGGTGACAGGTATCCTACACTTTTCGAGCGGGAATGTTCGCTGGACCACATTACTCGAGGCATATTCCAGCGTGGACTGGACTGGACATATCTCTTAAATGTTTCATAAATGATAGAGCTAGCATGTCTTCTTCGCAAAATTTAATTAATTTATTCGCTAATAGTGTCCGCTAAAAACACATTAATAATGCTCAAAATACCACCTTCCACAGATCATAATTTATATTCATGTATTTATTGCTTCATATAGGCTTCACTAATCGTTCTGTCCACGAAGTATGCGTTGCGCTTTATATGAAAAATCTTCGCACTGAAAACAGAACTTCGCCACATAGCCGACCACCATCCCGAAGACATTGTTCTGCACGTGATTGGCACGCCTATGTATACGTGCTACATATCAGGGTTGATAACGGTAAGATTCTGTGCAATGGTTGGCCTGCTATATATGTGGCGACGTTCTGTTCAATTAAGCATCTTGTTTACTCAGTGTGCAGCGTGCGCGTGAGCACGAAATCAGCTATACAGTATTCTAGTCGACGCAGTTTGAGTACTTACCGTCATTTATATTCGAAAAGTCTAGATGATTTTCGTCATTACTGAGGCTTACAAATGTAGAGGCACTTCTGGATCTCATGGCTGCTTTTGTGCTATCTGTTTTCTTAGATTGACTACTATGAGTGACGCAAACATCCTGCTGCGAGTTTACAGCTACTAATAGTGGAAGTATAACAGCTGAATGTCAGTGTCCAGCAGATCGCATTCACACGATTTTTGATATAATCAGTCCTCGAAAAGTGAAATACAAAAGGTTGTGTGACGATGGACGTTCAACGCATTTGCAATACAGAAGTGTCGGAGCTCTGCGAGCTTTTCGGCGCGGAAACATCAGTGGTGGCAGCAGAAGTACAGGACGTCCTGGTATCATCCACATCATCGGCAGACATCTGCAAGCATCACATATCGGCGGCACTCTTCTTCTCTACTGAGGATGCTGTGCACTACCACTGCGACGTGACCTCGTACCTCAACTCGCCGGGTACCTCGGATGATAACATATGCCCATGTTTGGTAACCGTCTATGGGGGATACAGCGCATACTGTGTCGTATGGATGATAGCCGTAGCAGACACTAGACGTTGTATTGTCAGCTTACCAGCGAAGTGTATTCTTTCTAAGTATCTGACCTCTGCATGCCCAACCGAAAACGACAGCAGAAAGACACGCCACATTAGTTAAGTGTGTACACCAGAAAGCACCACAATATAGTTTTCTTTTTTTTTTTTTCAAAGTGGATGCAGTGGTCGGATTGCGACTGAGTTATGCGGATGACTAATACATCAGTGGTGGACATTCTTAGGCGTAATAGGATACGAGGAACAAGCTGATGCACAACCGTTATCGATGTGCCGCTCAAAATGCCTATAGGTGGATTCGGTGCTGAACGTTTTCAGAAATGTGGACTCGAATGGATACGATTTGATAGAGGCAGATGAGAACAAACGAATGGTGTCTAATCTGTATCAGCCATGTAGCGTTCAATGCACGGTTCAGTGAACGCATACAGAACCACAGTGAATAATATGGCAATTTCAGTGCAGGTAACATTTTCGCAAGTTGCACCGATACAGATATTCTAGCTGCATCAACAAATCGGATGTGCGCACTTATAAGTGGAACGTATCGCTCCTGTATACAACAATTTCCCAATTTTTCCTCTTGCAAGACACTCCGACGAGGGCAATGCCAGAGGCTAGGACAGGCTGCTCGGCCCGTGCATTATGTCAGACGAGCTGACTTCAACGACCCTTGTACCGGAGAGAAGGTTCAGTTCGCACTTTACTTCAGCGCCCTATTCGTGCGGTCTCTAGCGTTCCTGGAAAAGGATCACTTACGGGACGTCGCCACTTGTACATTTCGTACAAACTGTTTCAGGGTTCTTCAGCACCAGGTACATCGATCGTACATCTAAAACTAGAACAAGATTACAAGAGTCTCACGCAAGCGATTGCGGCTTACCGAGACTTCGTTCTCCAGAAAATCCTTGTATGCTTTCTTTCAGAGGTCCAGGAAGAACAACTCATGCTGCCCAGTTTACTGGGGTCTCAAGGGTGTCGGCCGCGAGATAAGAGCAAAAAGCATAAAATTCTCACCGCACCACACAATGGCCCAGATAGAGCGACGACTGTGCAGGTTCCGTGCAGCCTTCGGTGCCACGAACAGCGCTGTGGCCCTAGTATTTCAAGACGCTCAGATAGCCGACGATGAAGTCGCCCGAGTGATTCGAAAGGTGTTCCCGCAAGTTCCACTTCTTTCGGTTTCTGGAAGTTTAATGATGGACTTGAACAGGACAGAAGCGTTCTCGTTGCTGCACCTCGACGCGACCTCGACTTTCATATCTAAGAGCGTTGTGCTGATGGTAATTGCATTTTGAGTTTTGGTAGCAGTTATGGCGTGCAATGAATATTCTTTACTTTAGCCTATAAGCTTTCGATCTCACTAAAAGGTTTGGTTGCTCATGTGACGCTATGGCATCTAGGACAGTGTCTGGCAAGTAAGTAACTAAGTAATTCCTGTATTCGAAACGTGCTCGCAGAGCGACACTCGCCGAGTGAGCCGTGTTTTACTGACGCGGAGATTCGCAAGTGAAGAATTGGTTATGGCGCACGCACATTATACTTTGCAAGCTACCGCTGAGACAGCATATAATTATACTAACCATGGCAGTAATGTTTATTCACCTGTTAGCCTAACAAGTCTGCATAGAGTTCCGGAAGGTGTGTAATTTCTGCTTGGTTTAAGCCAGATCAGGTAGCAGTGTACTCGTCGTTCGAGCACTAGTGCAAAATGAGCGATGGGAAAATACTGTTGTTGCTGACAAAAAAAAAGGGAGAGATTGAATGCATCACACGCCAAATTCGGCTACTCCCATAAACACACCCCATACCCCAAAGGGGGAAAAATATAGAAAAGGGAAACTCTCCGCTTTCGCGATAACTATCGGCCAAAGGCCAAATCACCGCGGTTAACGTAGTGCACAATGAATCACACGGTCCTAATAGAGTGACTCCAACGCACACCTCTGAATAAACGCCACAAGCGTTGACAAGGCAGCATTACTCTTGTCAGGCGGCCAAGGACCCAGCACTTTTACGAGGTCAAAGTTGCGGTTGTCCAGTCGGTCGAGAGCAGATTTCATGGTAGCCCTTTGAGGTGCGTATCTATAACAGTGCACGAGAACGTGTTCAGTGTCTTGCACGGTTGCACAAAGTGTACAGTTCGCTGAGTCAGCCTTTCCCAATTTTATGGAGGAATTGGCGCCCGTATGGCACGTTCAGACGGAACCTGTGCAAGAGCGTCTGGATAGACCGAGGTAACGTGGACGGATCTCGAAATTTCAAATCCGGGTCAACTAGATGGAGCAACGAGGAGTTCCCGTCGCCTTGTAGCCATTGCTGTCTAGTCATAGTCTGTGTAGGAGACCTCAATATGTCTTGCACACCGGCTTTGGCGTAAGGCACTGTTGCATGTACACTGTCAGAATGTCGTGGACTACGGGTACCGTACACCCATTAGGCAGGAACGATATTATTGCTTGTAGACCAGCCTTTGAATCGCTATACAGTGAACCCTCGTTATTATGACCATGGTCGTTCCCGAAAATTTTGGTCATAATGCGGAATTGTCATATTAACGGGGGGCATTTGGAGAGGTTTCACTAAATTGTTCCCCAGGAGTATGGTCGTAAAGCGCGTATGTCAGATTATCGGGGGTCATATTAACGAGGGTTCACTGTATATGATCCATTGCGCTGCAGATGGGTATGCAACCACATATTGAAGAGCGAGTAGTATGGAGTGTCACGCAGTTGCGGCATGCACTTCTGCTCCATTAGGGGGTCATGGGTTTCGCAGCTATGATGTGAAAGCACTTTACCGGGAACCATGCCACAATTGGCGACCACTTATTCCGACAAAAGCTAAAATGTGAAGGGAAACATTCGTAAAGGGAGCGATATTCTCATCAATAAAATTGTTAGAATGTTTACTTCAGCATGGACTGTTTTTTTGTATCGTCCTGCAATATAGAACCGTAAGGCAACTCGATGTACTGTAAACACGCCATCATCTTCGTTGGCCAGGGATTGTTTGCACAAAACTCTGACTGCAACACTCGTTTCGTGCAAGCAGGCCCTGGCGTCTCGGAGAACATGTGTTTTCTGTTTGATTCCCTAAATATTCCTCATATTCGGGCCTTTCTTCCCCACATGACAGTTGGTGTGGCAGATAAGCTTAGCACATAACACATTAAAGTCTGCATAAAATGGATACCCTGTCAATACCAACCTGAAGTATTTAAGTGTTATTTATTTACGAGAGAACCCCATGAGGGGCGGGGGGTGATAGTAACAAGGTAATCAGCAACCTAATAATACAGAAAATACCATGGTGCTAAACTCGCAGTTAGTTAGCAAGATCACGACTGAAATGATTAAAACCCTTAATAATAACTAACGACTCTGGAAGACAGTTCACAGAAGTGATTGTGTGTGGAAAAAATGAGCGTGAAAAGTGATCAGTATTAGACTGAAAGCACTCGACCTTGAGAACATGATCGAGTCTGGGGCATACATAGTGGGTAGGAGATAAAAAAAATTTGGTCTCACGTGACTGCAGTGAAAGAACTTATGGAATCGACACAATCTGATGTACTTCCGGCGTAGAGCAAGGTCAGGTAGACCAAAGGTAGAGCAACAACAACTTTATTACAAGATGATGACTGGGGAGTTTCATTGCCAGGGGCGATACTCTGCCCCAGTGCTGGTGGTGATGCGGGGAATGAAATAATGAGCACCTTCACAATAAGGACCGAAGTCCTATGGTATCCAGAAAGGTGAACAGAGCTTTGAGGGCAGAGCGTTGGTGGGCTGGATGTTGCCAGGGACCAAGCAATTTTGTGGGAGAGGGGGGGCGAGAGTCAAGCTCGTTAAGGGATCTGGAGAGTACGGTTCGGGAAGTTTGGTAGTGTGGGCAATAGAGAAGAATGTGCGCTAGATCTTCTACAGCACTGCAGTGACTGCACTGGGGAGAGCCAACTTGGCTCAAACGGTAACGCCACTGTGCTGTGAAAGCCACATCGAGGCACATTCGATGAACTAATGCGGCATCTTGTCGAGAGATATATCGAGGCATGCGGAAACCGGGCGCTGGAACTCTGCTCAGCATGGCTGGGGGAGAATGTCAGCGGTCCATTGGCGGATAGCCAGAGGAGTCAACGAGGCGCCGAAGTACGGACCGACGATCTCCTCTCAGTTGCGCAATACGCGTCCGTCTCCGAGACGAGAGAGCTGCTTCTGCGGCGTTGTCGGCCTGTTCATTGCCTTTGACACCGCAATGGGCTGGAACCCATTGGAGAACTAACCTGTACCCTGCTTCGTAGACAAGCTTGTAAGCCATTAATACATCCATAACCAATGGTGCGGATGAGCCTCGGATGCCAGAATTTTCAATTGCTTGGAGCGCAGATGTTGAGTCAGTGAATACTACCCAACCCCGTGGGGTAAAGTGAACGATGTGCTGCAGAAAGAAAAGCATGACATGGAGTTCTGCAGCTGTGGATGAGGTTTGATGCAAAAGGCGACTGTCCTTCCACTACGCCTTCGGATGGGATGACGAATGCCGACGCGGACGTGCAATTTCGTGATGTGCAGAGGCTGCGCATATGCTGCGGCAGAGGTAGAAAGAGATAGCATAAAAATGGGCTCGAAGGACTTGAGGGGGAACTTGATCTCTGCGGTCCTGGAGGTCCGGAAGACGTGCAAAGGTGGGTGGCACAGGCAGAGACCAGGGGGCGTTCGGCGGTGTGACGGCCTTAGCTATGAAGCCAGTGAGAGCCTGGCGTGTCCTCTGCAAAAATCACTTTCAGGACGGTATAGAATTTTCCTGAGGAGTGGATGATGGGGAATGTGCGCACGCAAATGTAGGAAGTGTCGAGCCGTTTCTCGCTCACTAAGGACCTCCACCGGGAGTTCACCAGCTTCAGCTAGGACTTGCCGTGTTTCAGCCATTCTTGGAACTCCAAGGCAGCGACGAAGGCTTCGTGCAAACAGGGTCAGAAGGGTATTTAACGACGTTTTAGAAACCCTGTGCAAGGTTGGAAGGATGTAAAGCACAGTCGCCCTCACCAAAGCCGCGTGAACGACTAGAAGAGGGCGTTCATCACAGCCATATCCTAAGCCAGAAATATGTTGAATTGCAGGAACCCATCATTGCACTTTGGTTTCAAGGTGCTTAATGTGGCGAGCACAGCGCAGGTTCGAGTTCAGGACCACACCAAGGAAGCGAGGGGAACATACAGGCCCAAGCTTCTTTGCACCAACCCAAAGAGGGAAATTTCTCATAGCCTTGTGAGTGAAAGGGAGCTCGACGCACTTTTCGGGCGAAAGGTCGATTCCAAGTCGCGTGAGGTACAGATGGACATTATTTAAGGCTAGCTGCAAATGGCGCTGATTGGCTGGTCGTGACTTGCCTACTGTCCAAAGGGCAACGTCATCGGCATGCACAGAGACTGGTACTTTGCGAGGAATTATCGATTTTGGCCTGTCATTACCACATTAAAGAGTGTAGGACTTGGAATGCTTCCTTGGGGCAAGCCTTGATGAAAAGGGTGCTTAGGGCTTTGGCCGTGGGATGGGCAGACAACGGTAGTTCGGTCCGTAAGGAAATCGTGGAGCCAGCTGAGGAGTCGACCAGATACTAAAAAAAAACCACAAGGCAACGGTATCATATGAGCGCTTGATGTCCAGGGAAACTGATACAACAATCCGCCGATGAGCATGTTGGACTGTAGAGACTATGCCGAGAACTGGGTCCATGGAGCTTCGGTGGTGACGAAATCCAGCCACATCTTGAAAACCATTCTCTCCATGAGTTTTTCCCATACAGTTTGTCAGCCTCACAGAGCGGAGGATGATAGGGAATTTGGGGTTTGCCTGGTTTCAGGATGGGAACAACTAATGCCTCCTTCCAGGTAGATGGTACGGATCCCTGTCGGCAAGACGTATTATAAACATGAAGGAGAGCTGGGAGTGGCCGCTCGTGAAGGTTTCGTAGTGCGGCGTAGGTGATTTTATCTGGTCCTGTGGACGATCGAACATTCACAAGTTTCAACGCAGTCTTCAGCTCGATTAGAGTAAAGTCGTGGTCCATAACCTCCTGTGGACAGGGCCAGTTTTGGTGAATTTCTGTCGTCAAGCTCTGGACAGAACTGCTGTGTGCCCCAGTCGTCGAGGCAGCCTCCGGTGTCGTTGGAACGACGGAGAAATTTGTCGCTAGCGTGATTTTGTCCACATCCTTAACGATAGCCAATGCCACAAGAGGATTATTTTGTGGGGGCGCATCCTTCAGAGCTTGAATTGTCCTCGAGATCTTTGAGGCCGGGTCAAACGGTGAAAGGTGTTGACAAAACTTACGTCAACGCTTCCGGTCTTCTTTCTTACAGGGAGACTCCGGGGCAATCCGAAACTATTATACTGCCTGTGTAAATAAGTTTGGTACATTCTTCCGAAATGAGAAATGAAGTTGGTTTGGCAGTCGGGGATTCGTTAGTTGCCAAAAGAGTTGGGATGCTCAAAACGAAAACGAAACTTCTGAAGGTTCCCTCTCCCACCACCCTGTACCATGCGTGATGTCACCGGTAGTCTCGTGTGCGCCACCGCTTGTTGTTGTTGCCCCTGGAGCGGGATGGCGCTTATCCGCAAGGGAGATTGGAAATGACTAATGAGGTGCTGTCACCAGGATGGTAAAAACGCGCACGCGCTTTGTAACTCCTTTGTGACACATGGATGACCATGTGACCATCATGACCAATCATCTGCTTCCTCGGTTCCGTTCTAAAATACTTGCCAGCAGTAAATGCAAAGCCTACGGAAACCGTACACGAGGACCACCGGTGAGGTGCAGCCCAGTATTGCGTGACTGCTTCTCCGTGGAGGAGCGCCTAATCACTCAAAGGAAAATCTTCCTTTTCAAATTTCCCGTGCCACTTGGGAATGAGAAATTCTATGCACTGAAATATCATACGGTACGGATTGGCGTCGCACCGTTACCTCAACACGTTTTCAGTGCAGAGTCTCGCTTTAAGTTCTCGTGTTACTTCGGCTTTCATCCGGCGGTACGCTACAATGTAAGGAGGTGCGTCGGCGAGCCGTTCTCTCTGCTCGGCGACGTAATGCTCTAAGGTGGTTAATTACTGAAGAGGTAGTTTTATTGAAGAGATACTAGAAGGATAAGAATAAATGTTAGAGATGTATCGAGCAGCACGTTCCCATAATGAGTCAAGCAGGATATTAAGCATGGTAAGATGAGGGTCCCATACGCTACAAGCGTACTCTAGTTTAGGGCGTATCAGTGTTGCATAGGCAAGTTTTTTCCCAGATGGTGCGCATGCTTGTGGTTGCGGCGTATGAATCTCAAGTTACGATTTGTGTCACTTAAAACTGATTTAACATGGTTCAATAAAGTGCCAATTTGGGCCTGTTGGTCACGCATAAGAAAATCGCTAAAATAGCGCTAAAAACAAATAAGGACGACGCCGAACGGACGTACTGCACTTTCAACGAAGGTGCAGTGCTTTGCGTCCGTCCCGTGTCGTCGTTATTTGTTTTTAGCAGTGCTTTAGCGATTGTATTAACATGGTTCGTGCAGCTCAGAGTACGAACAAGATTAACCCCGAGGTATTTGTAGGAGTTGGACTCCGGGATAGTAGAGTAGAGTTGTTTAAAATATAATGAGTCTTATATGGCTGCTTTGGACGTGTGAAAGAAACTGGGGCACACTTCGATATGTTGCGGACAAGCTTCCAGATAGAACACCATGAGGAGGTATAATCTAGGTCGTGTTGAAGGGTGAGCTGATCGGTGAGAGAATATACTACGGTAGAGTACACAGTCGTCTGCGAACAGACGAATGCTTGAAGATATGGAAGTCGGGAGATTTTTAAGAAGAATAAGAAAAAGAAGAGGACCGAGTACTGACCCTTGCGGTACGCTAGATAGGACAGGAAGTGGAGACGAGAGGGAATCATTGACCAACAGGTGTCACCTGTGAACGGCTGTGCATATAGTCTTTGAACCACTTATGTACAAGATGATGAAGATTCAGCGAAGACAACTTTACGAAAATCAAGAAAAATGGCGTCAGTGCGTACGTTATTGTTCAAGTTACACTGTATGGCATGTATAAAACAGGATAATTGCGTACCACAAGAGTAGCCCTTGCGAAAGCCGTGTTGATTACTATGAAAGAAATTATTACAGTCAAGGTGAGGAAAGATCCATGAGAAAACGGTGTGTTCCAGTATTCTAGACGGGACGCGACGGGAATATAGACAATGAAATCGGGCGGTAATTAGAAGAAAAGTACAAGTGCGTGTTTCTAGTCTCGAGGTCAGTGCGGTCAGTGTACCACTGCGCGTGCTCAGCCGTTCAGTACGAAGCCAGAATTGACTCACTTCACTCGGCATCACCTTGCTATTGCTATCCGTCCATATTGACTACTTTGAAGTAACACGGGGCACGCTGCATCAAACAGTTATGGCCGTAAGTACTACAAATAGCATGAATATGTCGAAGTGCAGTTGCCATAATTCGAATCAGGAGAAACATACTGACGCAAGTATCCGAACCTAGTGCCTCCTAATTTCCGGTCAAGAATGCTGCACACACCACGCCATTGATTCTTAGACGTTGGAAGCTTGGATGTGTTTGTGTCTCCTATGTCTGTAGCCTGCCTCGGCTGTATTGCCTCTATAAAAACCTAACCTGGACTACCCTCAATGCTCTTTAGATTAGTCCAATTCAACAACCCTACCTTTTGCAAGATGGCAAGTTTCGAATCCGTTAGGCTTAGCATTCTCGTGTTTCTCCTGCGCTCATCGGACGGGGTTGTTGAAATGCATATATAAAAAAGAATGCTGCACACACCACGCCGTTGATTCTTGGACGTTAGAAGCTTATGTGTTTGTGTCATCCATGTTTGTACCCTGCCTGGGCTGTATTGCAGGTTTGTACTTGCAGTAGGGCCGTCTAACGAACGTGGCGAAGAACACGCACGTTTCCACACGTATTATACCGCAGGCAATGCAGATGGCAGCCGCGCCTTGAAACGACAGTTTTCGCAATCTTTTTCCGGCTATTGCCATTGTATAGCAGTGAATGTACATTGTAATAGGACGTGTAGGCGAATGTAGTTCCGTATCCAGACCACTGGCTTTTTTAAAGAAAAAAAAAACTATAAAAACAAATCATTTACGTAAAAGTGGTACTAATTAGGAACGAAATTAAACAGGAATGACCCTCGTATATTGCGTGGAACGTATAATAATTAAATTTTATCGCCCGTTGCTTGAAAGCGATCCGCCATTTTTACTAAGGACCTTTTGATCTAACCGGTGCCTGCACCACCTAGTGCACGCCTGGGGGGGGGGGGACGCCCCCCTCCAGATTTCCAATCTGTAAAAACCTAACCTGGACTATCCTCAATACAGTGTAGATTAGTCCAATTCAACAACCGTACCTTTTGCAAGATGGCAAGTTTCGAATCCGTTAGGCTTAGCATTCTCGTGTTTCTTCTGCGCTAGAAGTGCATCAGACGGGGTTGTTGAAATGCATATAAAAAAGTTCTAGTACACAGAATTTTATAATTTTTACATTTTTATTTCAGTATATGACTTTCTTTAACTTCTATGCAACATTTGCCTTCCAAACGCTTTCACTGAAAGAGTAGTAAAAAAGTTCGGTTAATGCGGCATGCGCTTTCTATTGGTCAAAAAAATAAAAAATATAAAAATCGTGTGGTGGTCTTGGCAAATTTCGAAGATCAAAATTCAAGTTCTCGTGCACTGCATTTGATAAACGCGCCCAGAGTTAATGGAAAAATCTCCTCAGAGATAAATACCGTTGGCCCCACAACGCTCGGACAAGTAGATATTTTAATACGATTTTTTATCACTTGTGAAACACCCTGCACATATAAAGTCTTCGGGTTCGAGTTTTCGGGTTCTGTGCCTTTTTTCTCAAAATCGCTGTTTCTTTTCAGTAACGGTAACATACGTTAAAATCGAGCGATATTATGTGGAAAAGCGGATTTACGGGTAGAAAATCGGAAGGAAAGAAGAGCGCGTGATCCATTTCAGAAGAACACCAGATGACGGCAACATAGCACGCTCTTAACCAATCACCATCTCGAATGACATCGTTCTGTCCCCTGATTGGTTAAAAACAGAAGGGCAGTGGTTGACCTGCACCGTGCTATGTGGTTTTTGTAGTGTACTGACGGACGTGAACATGTCACCCCTCCCACACGGATATTTTCCAAGATGTCCCGGCCCCTCGACACACAAGCACACGCCCCTAACACTTCATAAATGTTATGAATACGTAGGGCAGTAAGCAGATGACATTCCTTCCTACGGAATTCCAACACGGCTCTGAGGTCAAAATACTGGGCAAATCCCTGCTTCCACCACATTAATAATCCCTGCTACTAACCGGGCACAATCCGTGTTGTTTATTCAGAGCCTTTACAAGTGTGCCCATAGTGGCGTTCATTGCAATGATCAAACTGTAAAGCTCAGTGATAGAAACGGAAGGTTTATTGATATTTCTTACTGTCTTCTCTCTTTCAACATAACAGGCAGTGACTCCAACGAGTCCAAATTCAAAGCAGCAGCCAATGAAAATCGTCCAATTTGCTCTCAGGGCTCTGCAATCATTAACACCACCAGCTCATCCAACAGATCACCCTCCATCGTTTTCACGAAAGAAAATCATTGGCGTCGGCATTTCTATCATCTTCCTTCTGTTGCTCGGGGTTGCCATCTATTTCATCATTGGTGGCGGTACCGTACGGAAAAGCGTCCACTACTCACTCTGCGATTCGCAAGCTTGCAGCGCACTCGAAAACATGCTCCGTAAGACCATCAGCCAACAAACCGACCCGTGCAACAACTTCTATGCCTATGTCTGCGACGGTTGGAACAAAGGGCAGTCCAAGTCTGTTTACCAGAACCATGTGGATAACTTTTTGGAGTTGCTAGCTGAAGGCCTTATGGAAAATGTTCCTCGCTACGACCAGAGTCCCGACCAGAAGGCGGCAGCCTTCTTCCAGGCGTGCAGGACAGCTGCAGATGACGAACGTGGAGACATGTGGGGTTTAAGGCAAATACTTCACACAAGCGACGTGCATTGGCCCGTTATTTCTGAGAAACCGGACGTCCTCAGATCACTAGTTCGATTTTACAAGTCTCTCAGGATCAGGAACCTTCTGAACATCGACAAGAACGAAGGCAGCTTGGTCATATCCGGAGGCGCTATGTTAGCTAGTAAATACCAACGTAGAGCAACATTAATTAAAAACCCGGGAACGTATGACTACAAGACTTACTACGAAACATTTCAAAATGCGACCAAAGGTATCTACATGTCAGAACAAAAATTCCTTCCATATTCTGAATTCGTGGAAGTTGAAGATTCGATACTTGGCAATCTAACAAATTACACCAAGGCAGCCGTCAAAAGCCTTCCGAAGAACCTGAGCGACCTGGCAAACTTAACGGCCGAGATTCCTTACGAGCGCTGGTTAAAACTTGCGACACGAGAACTTGGCCTTTCCGCAAATGCCCCAGTGAACATCAGCGACGGGGACAGCGATTACATCCGCGCGTTCAGCGGGCTTTTAAAAATTATCGATGAAAAGTACCTGCACTACGAAGTAGGTTGGATCATGATACAACAGTGCGCCACTTTCATCAATCGAGAAGTCCTTCGTGCATATGTAGGCGACTTCGAGCCATTCCAGCCGGGAGGCTTAGCGGATATAACAAACCGCGACTACTGCTTCGTGACTACAGAACACATGCTGGGATGGCCCGTCTACGCCAATTTTTTGAAGCGGAACGTACCAGCGGAGTCGATAAGGGACATACGTGACATTATCGACGACATTGGCCGCGTTGCTTTTCTTAAGACAGACGGAAAAATGACACCAGGTTCACCTTACACGGATTCCGCCTTCCGGAAGAAACTTCGTTTACTCACGATGTACCAAGACAGATTTGAAAACTTCAACTTCAGCGGCACCTTTTCCAAGATCGCCGATATGGGTCATTACATCTTCCAGAACTGGGAGGAAGTTATTCGGGGCCTCCACACATTTTGGAAATTGATCAGCACGCATTTCATGCCCAGGTTACTCGAACGACATCTAATATACAATCTTTACAACGATTTCGAAGGCACATTCCTGCTGCCGCCTTATGCTATGATGATGCCACTTTACGACCTTCACGTCATCAAAGCGGTCAAGTATGGTGCTTTAGGGTCCTTGATCGGCTCTGCTGCTTTGGAAATGTCCCATTACTATTGGTGGCTTAACGAAAGCAGAGACTGTATCATGAACACCTCTGCTGACGGCAACTTCAGCGAGCACGTGCTTTATCCATCAGCTTCAGTACGCGTAGCCTGGGAGGCGTACCGGACCTCTACGGGTCCTGCTGACGATGTTCGACTCCGTAGTTTGCCTGACTTAACATCTGCTGAGCTTTTTTTCGTGACCACATGTTATATTCTGTGTGGCCAGCCTGAAGAAGCTCACCCCGAATTCCGCTGCAACGAGCCCTTAAAACACCTCAAGGAATTCTCTGAAACTTTCGGCTGCCGACGGAAGACAGCTATGAATCCTGATGAGAAGTGCGAGCTGTTTACAACCCGATGAGCCTATGCCACCTCTCTTACTTGCTAATCTATATTGATACCATAGTCTGAAATAATCTGATTGTAGCGTCATGTAGCTCTCAAATACGTTTTCTTGAAGTGGTATCAATAACACATATAAATATTGTTTTCTTTTCCTTCTTGGTCTGAACTTCACATTGAACTTCACATTGAACTTCACATTGAACTTCACATTGAACTTCACATTGAACTTCACATTGAACTTCACATTGAACTTCACATTGAATATCACACATTACAAGTACTCATTCCTTAGCAGGCTGTACAGCGTGCGTGACCGTTTATAGTATAGTCCTTGTTTTTCATCCACTAGTAATCACCATGCGCATCAGCTTCCACAGCGATTTGTAGCGAAGACTAGGCTAGTCATAGCTCTATCGTGCTACGAGGTTCTTTCCAGAGCGCACCTGTGTGCAATAAAATGGAGCTCTTGTTGTGTTATCAGTTTTCCTTTGCGTGCTGTACTACCCGCATAACCACCAGCAATGGGGTGAGGCTATTCGTGTATGTTGGAGTGACGATAGTCGACAAACCTGACCCTATGATCCTTGCAGGAGCGTTACATACTGTAACAGCACTGTTAGCACTGTCACAAGGGCCAATTCACAGAGTAATGGCGAATTCGGGTGGTCATTTCGGAGCAACTTTTTTTGCCAGATCTCGAGCAGTCATGTTCGCTTGGTCAAAATGAAGCAAATCTCGCATGTTCGCGTGGCGCTTTCCGAGCGCTCGGAATTTGCTAGCTAGCACTTTTTTTGCCCGGTCTCAAAACGATCGAGCAGCAGATTGCTCAACTGTATCCGGTGTCGTCACATCCGCACTGCAACGGTGGCGAGTGCCCTCATTGCCCCGCATGTTGAAATCACGTGGTTTAGAAGACGACAGAACTCGAAGACTTGCGACCGCGACGCCCCTAGCGTGATCCAAGTACCTAAAATCGCTAGATTCCTAGCAACCATGTTCGGGTGGCAACGGTCACGTGATCCAGCTCGGTCGCCGACCTAGGGCCGGTTTCACCAACGCGAGTTAAAGTTAGCCTTAAACTGAGATCACCTAACGGCGCGCGATGACGCTGACTGCAGTTTAACTTAACTGCGTTTCACGAACTCAAACTGCGAGTTTAGGATGACCAGTTTACTAATCGGGTTCTCTGGCATGTAGACCGAGTTTCATTGGTTAGATTGTTGGTTTCCGGTACGGTCGCCAGGTGGCAGCATGGGAGCTGTTTTGTCTGTGTTTTGTTCTCCGTTCTCTCGGCTTCTTGCATCTACGCAGTACCCGAAGTACAACAATTAGGATAGTTTTGGTGTGCGTACACAACTTCCTTGCGGGTGCTACAGTGCGGATATCCTGGTTACTGCGTGTGCGACGATTGTAAGTTTTCCAGTCAGGAGATGTTGCCACACTGTGCTGCCAAGCTGCTTACGTCCAACATACAGCTACGCTGTACGCTGAAGTCATGACTGCAAACAACTGTGCACGGATTTTGGAGATTGTGTGACGTACTGTGTTCGGTTTGCGTCGTTCCATGCTACCGACCGGTGTGCCACGAAAATATTGTGTGTATCTTTGCTGTTTTACGTGTCTGTACTGCGGTAAGCAATTCGTAAGCTTGTCTACATCCCCTCCCACAATGCCTGGCTCCATGGAGATAGCATTACTGTACTACAAGCAGCACTGAGAAGCAGACATAATTAGGAACGCTTGCATGTACAAGAGCCTGTAAATTTATTTGCAATAAAAGAGGCAGAACAGCGTTTTTCACTCGTTTTTAGCAATTATTCTAATCTGCAATCATCTTACCTGTTATTATGGTCTGTTATTTCGCAGACGACAGCATTTTCGAAGCTCTGCCTTATAGGTATTGCTATTTATTTTCCCACGATGGCGAAACGAAGCCCGAATTTTACCGAAAGTGAGATATCTACTCTGCTAGACCTCGTCAGTAAATATAGAACTGTAATTGAAAACAAGAAAATTGATGGGAAGACAGTTGAGCAAAAAAACGCTACGTGGAAGAAGCTAACATCGGAGTTTAATGCATTATCAACTGTGCACTTGAGGGTCACTGAGCAGTTGAAGCACTGCTACGAAAATCAAAAGAAAAAATCCCGTAAGGAACTAGCAAAGCACCGGAATGCAGTGTTTCGCACTGGGGGGGGGGGTCCACCACCATCACCGCTCTCCAGTGCAACAATTCAGATTGCCTCTCTGGTACCTGGAAATCTACAGCCACTGCAGAACTCCTATGACTCGGATGCTTCAAGAATATTTGGTATTTACATCTGCTCAGTTATTTTGTTATCCTGGATATGCGTAATTCTCAGGTGAATGGAATTGACCTTCTTTATTTTTAGATGTCATTATCAATGGGACAGGTACAAACGAGATTCCTGTGGTAAGTCTTTTGCTTATTTTACTCCGTTCAGTGATGTTATGTTCTGTAGAGCTGAAAGCATTTTGCTGTCGTGTTTGAGAGAGAATGGCTAGAAAGCAAGTGAGCTGGTGATTAGAACTCGTAATATGAAAATCCACAGACTAGGAAGGCACAAAACACACACATCGACAGTCTCAACTTGGACACTTTGTCCTTGTCATTTGTTTTCATACTTCCCTAGTCTCAGGGGTTTAAATATTATGAGATGTACAGATCCCAACAAAAGTTTACGGAACACTAGAGCGCCGTATTTGTTGATCTCAGCAACACCCTAGCGGCGAATGGGAGTGGACACACGTACTGTGTGGTGCGTCGAGTACCCGGTCACCTGTTTGTAAGTCTGTCTGCTCCTGTTTGTAGCAACCGTGTCGCTCAGATGACTATATACGCCACTCCAGTGTTCCATAACCTTTGTCGGGACCTGTACAAGAGATTTATACAA